>NC_140987.1:214343107-214648107 GCF_052327205.1 Somniosus microcephalus
TCTCTCTCTCTTCTCCTCCCCCCCGTCTCTCTCTCTTCTCCTCCCCCCCGTCTCTCTCTCTTCTCCTCCCCCCCCGTCTCTCTCTCTTCTCCTCCCCCCCGTCTCTCTCTCTTCTCCTCCCCCCCCGTCTCTCTCTCTCCTCCCCCCCCGTCTCTCTCTCTTCTCCTCCCCCCCGTCTCTCTCTCGTCTTCTCCTCCCCCCCCGTCTCTCTCTCTTCTCTCCCCCCCCGTCTCTCTCTCTCGTCTCTCCTCCCCTCCTCGTCTCTCTCCTCCTCCCCCCCCCGTCTCTCTCTCTTCTCCTCCCCCCCCCAGTCTCTCTCTCTTCTCCTCCCCCCCCCCAGTCTCTCTCTCTCTCCTCCCCCCCAGTTCTCTCTCTCTCTTCTCCTCCCCCCCAGTTTCTCTCTCTCTCTTCTCCTCCCCCCCCCCAGTGTCTCTCTCTCCTCCCCCCCCCGTCTCTCTCTCCTCCTCTCCCCCCCCCCGTCTCTCTCTCCTGCTCTCCCCCCCCGTCTCTCTTCCTCCTCTCGCCCCCCCCCCGTCTCTCTCTCCTCCTCTCCCCCCCGTCTCTCTCTCCTCCTCTCCCCCCCCCCCAGTCTCTCTCTCTCTTCTCCTCCCCCCCCCCCCAGTCTCGCTCTCTCTTCTCCTCCCCCCCCCCCCCCCAAGTCTCTCTCTCTCTTCTCCTCCTCCCCCCCCTCAGTCTCTCTCTCTCTCTCTCTCTCTTCCAACAACAACATGCCATCAAAAAAGCCTCGGCATCACCGGGCACTCCAGCTAGTATTGAATAAAGAAATTAATAATGACAAAATTAGGATGCTCTCTTACTGGTCCATTTTGGATTTGCAGTAGCGAACAAAGGCTTCTCTCAATATAACATTCAATTTGTGCGTGCATCTGACCCCAATAGGTGAGTTGGTAAATACAGCATTATGGTATGGTACTCTGCTGCACAGACCAGGAAGGTCTGGGGTTCAACAGCTAGTTCACATGTAGCCAACATGGCAGGCAGTAGCCTTGTATCTCGCATCTCGTTTGTCTTTCCATAAACAGTATTATGCTGATAAGTTTTGCCATGTGGTTTTGAATTGCACTATTGCAAATGCACAGATAGCTACAAATTCTATTGTGATTGTACTCGCCTTGCATACTGTTTGAATTTGAAAAATTGACATCCAATGTTTTTTCTTCTGCAGTGAAAGTTTCTCTCCCAAGGAGAGGAGTGCAACATTTTTGCAGTGGATTATGTTTTAAAAGTTATCTGTATGAATAAGCCATTAGTACATGTTTGGGGATCCTTTGGGTTGAGTACATAGTTTGTATTGAATAGTGAATAAAAACTTCTTTTGTTTCAATGGCTTCTTGTGTTTGTTTATAAGGGAACTTCTTTGTGTGCTGATCTGTTTTTGAATGATGCATGAGTAGGAAGGGAAACCCTGAAGTTTCCTTGCAATTATCACTCAGTTTTTAACCAAAGTTATTAGAGCATCAGCATGCAATGTTATGGAATGATGGGCTTTGGGTATTATCTAAATATTAGTCTCCTGATATCAGTGGTGCTGTAGAAAGGGAAACTAAAATCAGCAATACACAGCAGGTTTGTCAGCATCAGTTATAAAAAAAAAAGACAGATTATGGATCTGTACCCTTAATCAGTTCTGAGCCATTTTTGTGTATTCTAGTTTCAGAACAGCATTTATCAAGTTTAGGAACAAGTCCGTGCCATGAATGGTGCCAAGAGGAATAATATATCATAGAATGATACCGCACATGAGGCCATTTGGCCCATCGTGATTGTGCCAGCTCTTTGGGACTAGTTGGATAGCTCTACCAATCACCCTCTCTTTCCCCATAGCCCTACAAATACTATCCCTTCAAGTATTTATCCAATTCCCTTTGAAAATTATTATTGAATCTGTTTCCATCACCCTTTCAGGTAATGCATTCCAGATCATCAGAACATAAGAAATAGGAGTAGGCCCCTCGAGCCTGCTCCACCATTCAATAAGATCACAACAACTTGCTGTGTTTATAAAAAAAAAAAAAAGTTTCCTCATGTCGCTCTTGTTCTTTTTGCCAATCACCTTAAATCTCTGTCCTCTGGTTACCGACCCTTCTGTCACTGGAATCAGTTTCTCCATATTTACTCTATCAAAACCATTCATGATTTTGAACCCCTCTATCAAATCTCCTCTTGACCTTCACTGCACTAAGGAGAACAACCCCAGCTTCTCTAGTCTCCACATAATTGAAGTCCCTCATTCCTGGTACTATTCTAGTCAATCTCTTCTGCACCCTCTCTAAGGCCTTGACATCCTTCCTAAAGTGCGGTGCCCAGAATTGAACACAATACTCCAGCTAAGGCCTAACCAGTGTTTTATGAAGGTTTAGCATAACTTCCTTGCTTTTGTACTCATGCCTCTATTAATAAAGCCAAGGATCCCATGGCCTAGAAATTCAGTGGCCTGCGCCACCAGTTTGTGCCCAAAGAGGGCTTTTGCGCCACTGTGCAAACCTACCGCGATATTTAGCGGGGCGCTAATGGCGGCGTTAGCCAGTAGCGCTGCGCCGCCACCGATGACGTCATCGGTGTGCGCAGCGCCCCGCTGGCCATATTTGGTTGCTGCCGCCTCCCCCGCGCCGGCCGCAAACAGCGACCGGTAGTGGGGCGAGTTAAGGTAGAGGTGCGGCCGGACGCTTTTTTCGGCGGCTGCCTGCCCGCACCTCCTTCCCCGGCCTCCTACACCCACCCCCTCCCCCCCCGCGGCATTGCCAGCTGTTTCCAGAGAGCCCGGCACTTCTCCTTGGTGCCGGGCTCATTTGCTGGCACTCGCGAGCGAGGATCGCGCTGTTGCAGGCACCTCCCCCTTAAGAATGAGAGGGAGGCCTGCAGTACCGCAGGCTGCCGTGCCGCAGCGGGTGGCGCTGCGGCACTTTACACGCCGATATTCAGTTTCAGCGCCCCAAGCGGGGCGCCAAAACCCCCGTTTAGCGGCCGGCTTCCACTTGGGGCGCTGAAACTGAATTTCCCGCTGGCGCAAGTGGCTCCGCGCGCAGCGGTAATTCAGGCGCCCAGGCGAGCTGGGCGCCCCTAACTGAATTTCTAGGCCCATATGCTTTAACAGCCTTCTCAACTTGTCCTGCCACCTTCAAAGATTTGTGTACGTACATCCCCAGGTCTCTCTGTTCCTGCACCCCCTTTAACATTGTACTATTTAGTTTATATTGTATCTCTTCATTATTCCTACTTGTTAAATTTTATCTGCCCTGTGTCTGCCCACTTCACCAGTCTATGTCCTGAAATCTATTACTGTCCTCCATGTTGTTTACTACATTTGTGAGTTTTGTGTCATTTGCAGACTTTGAAATTATGCTCTGTATACCCAAGTCCAGGTCATTAATATATATGAAAAGAGCAGTGGTCCCAATAGTGACCCCTGGGGAACATCACTGTATACTTCCCTCTAGTCCGAAAAACATTCACCGCCACTCTGCTTTCTGCCCCTTAGCCAATTTCACATCCACACTGCCATTGTCCCTTTTAATCCCACGGGCTTCAATTTTGCTAAACTCTATTGTGTGGTACTTTGTCAAACACATTTTGAAATCCATATATACATCTACTGCACTACCTTCATCAACACCCTATTAAAGAACTGATGTTCCTTTCAAAGGAAAAAGTTATTTCAAGTCCAACTTAAAAAGTTACTGGTGCCCAAGAGATTTTCTACTATGAACATCTTTAAAAATAAAAGCTTATGTCTTCCTGCCCCCAACCACACTTGTGTAGACAACTGCATTAGGGTGAAGTTGTATAGACAATGAAGACCTCTTTAAAAATTGGCCAGGCTTCCTGCTTTTGATCAGTATTTGAGACGGCAGTAAAGAATGCTAATCTGCAGGTACTATAGGAGTTGAATATGATGTCCCTTATGATCCCTGCTGACACTCTCTAGTCTCCTACCTGAATAATGACTTATTTTATGAAGTCTAGGGTGTTGACTTTATTTGAAGATAAATTTTAATTCTTCATTCAGTAGTCTTCACAGACCAGCATATCTGTTTAGGAGAAAGTTGTATAGGGACACTTTAAGAACTTACTGTAAATCTCATGACCTCCCCCTGCCCCCCTCAAGCACCAGATCTACAAAAAAAAAGTCCCAAGTCAACTGGAAATCAAGAACTCATTGGCAGATTTGTGTGTTTGGGAGGGGGGAAAGAAAAGCATTTGGCCTTGTGACTGGTAAGTCGTGCGCTGATAGATATTAAAAGTTCTGCGGCTGATTGAGTGTTCGCTAATACTAGTACTGTGTCTGTATGACTAAAGCATCTCCATGTTCATCTAGGGATATAAATGCTAAATTCTTATGTGATTAGCACTAGGAAACTGGCCATTGTAGTTTTGACTACTTTGAATGGGAAATTGAAATGAAGACTCATTTTCTGTTATTTTATAAATATAGATGCATTAACCCAGCATAAACCATCTGTATTGTTGGTTTCCCATCACAAACCAAATCCCTATCAACTAACAAATGATACAAATATACAGAAATAATAGGACAGGAAAAGATGAGCTGGTCTATCAAGTTTTGTCTCATACTGTCCTAATGCAAATTATGCACCCCATGCTCCCTAATTGCCAGCCAGCCAGGAACACAATCCTATCCCCTAAAAGTGATCAAAAAAGTTCCAGTGGCTGGGAGACGCATCGGGTCACCACCAACCCCTGCCCCCCCCCCCCCCCCCCCTCTCATAACCCACCTGCCTTTTATACACAGTGATGTCAGCCACAGTTAGGAATTTGTATCAAATCTGCATAAGCTAGTATCTTTGTTTCCTCGGTTGAAAACATAATGGCCCAGAAATTTGGGTCGGGGGCTTCCCGCAGGTGTAAGCCCCCGACCTGCACTTACCTTGCGCGCCGGCTGTTGAGCTGTGGGCCCCGGTGGAATTCCGATCCGGGGCCTCGTCCAGCTGCCGGCGCGCAGTGCTTGCATATCCCAGGGGCACAGTTAGTTCAATGCGTCCCCTGGGATCACGTGGGCCATGGAAAGCCAATCGGAGCAGGGAATGCCCCATTCATAAGTTTGACAGGAAGAGCTGTCAAAACTTATAAATACTACGGCCCCAAAACATCACTAAATCTTCAAGTAAATTTAAAAAAAAACACATTTTTAAAATAAACTATAAATTACATGAAATAACTATTTTAAACAATTAAAATTTTTGAAAAGAATAATTTTATTTTCTAACGGGGCTAAAAATAAACTTACCTTGCTTTAAAGTATTTAAAAATAATAAACCTGTGGAAAAAATGTTTTAATTTTAATTAATTCACCACTTACCTTGTAAAAAGCAGGCCTTATGCCTGCTTTTTAAATGTGTAACTTCTGCAGACTTACCCTCCCGGGAAAACCTGCAAAAAAAAAACGAAGTTCGATGCGCACGCGCAGCCTCTCCTGCGCACTGCGTTCGAACTCTGAACCCCTTCTTTCAGGGGAACGGAAGTGCTGGTTTCCCGCACATGCGCAGTGCATGCAGGAAACCGGCACTTCCATTGGGCCTATGGGTGAGTACCCTGTGCGTACTCACCCGCGGAGACCCGAATTTCTGGGCCATTATTTCCTGACGTAGCCTAGTTTTGTGCTTACAGAATTTATACTTATGCGACCTGGTCCTCCCTAACCTATCTTAACTGAAATAGCCTATCCTTTAATTATTTTTAAAGACTTCATTCAAATCTCTACAAAGTCTGCCCTAGCTGGAATAAAAATCCCCAACTCTCTAAGCCTGTTGTGGAAATTCAGGGCTTTTAACCTAGGTATTATTCTAGTGGCCCTCTTTGCAATCTTTTCCAGGGGCGCAGGGCCTCTATCACCCACCATGCAAGGGGATCAAAACTGGACACTATTCCAGAAGAGACTTAGCCCAAGATTTTATACAGGATGTTATATTTTTTGTTTTGTATTTGGTCATTCTGGTAATACTTTTGTTTGCTTTTGAAATAGCCTTGCGGCACTGGTTGTTGGTCTTCAGAGATTCATGTACTATGACACCTAAATCTTTCTCCTGCTTAACAGCCTTAAGTTTGCAAGTCTGCATGGTGTACATGTGCTTGGCATTAGCACTACCACATGCATATCTATACTAAATGATATCTGCCAGACATAGGTCCTTATATAAGATGGGAGAATGGGCCTAACAGCCACACAAATCTTTGTATGATCCATGAACTTGTGGGACAGTTGTATCACCTTCATCCTAATCATTGATAAAGATGGTGGAGAGTAATGGCCCTTACCACTAGTTAACCATTCCTACGCAGAAGCACTGCCATTAATAACAACCTTCTGCTTACGAGAATGCTAACAATTCCATATCCAACCCAAATTATGCCTGCTATTACTATAGCATTCTATCTTACTTATTAGCCCTTGTCAAAAGGTATACAATGTCAACTGCATTATCTACGTCCATCAACCTAGCAACTTCCCCAAATCTGCTACCATTACAGCAATTGAGTTAAATATGCAACTGTAAGAATGGCTAGATTCCTAACTAAAGGACTGAGGTCGAGTCAGTTTATCAAACAAACGATGTTTAATACTAATCAACAGAGTTTAAAACGAAAACCCAGGAGAACTACATTACAGGATTGTACTCTTTGCTGGCTCCACGAGGACTGGCTAGGGCGGCTCCCCAACCTGACGTCATCACGTTTTCCCGCCGCTAGAGGATCACGTGATCAACGTGATGACGTCATCGCGTTTGGTCTCATTCTTAAAGGGACTGCGCTATGTACATGCAATGATATGAACAAAGATACAGATTCATTCTGTAGCTAATAATTTGTTAAAGATAATTATGTACATTAGATCAGAGTCCCCCTGGTGGCTCCGCCACATGCGCCCCCCCCCCCCCCCAGAATTGTCTTTAACAGTAAAAGTCAATCGACTAGGAGGTCTGACAAGCCTGTCATAGCGACTCCTGTATTCTTGGAGTGGACGTTGTTGAACAGCGGGCGGGCTGGCGGACGGAAGCCTTCGGTCTGGCGTGGATGCAGCGGGAGGTCGACCACGTCGTGGTGGCTGTGCAGTCTCTACTGGCCGGTCGATGTCCAGGTGTGCCGGTTTGAGACGGTCAATGGATATGTGGTCAGGTTTACCACCAATGTCTACAGAGAAACTCTTGTCGCCTGTCTCCAGTACGCGAAAAGGCCTGTGTAAGGGGCCTTGAGCGGATCCCTATGGGCATCATGACGAATTAATACAAATTCAGCATTCTTCAGCTCCGCTGGTACGTGTGAAGATGGAAGACCGTGATCCGAAGTTGGGGTAGGCGCAGAAGCCCTGGCTGTTTCCCGGTGGCTGCTGAGTTCGGCTGCGGACCACGGCTCGGTTGGAAGCGGCAGGAAATCTCCCGGTACGCGGAGTGGCTGGCCGTACACGAGCTCCGCGGCGGACGATTGCAGGTCCTCTTTGGGTGCCGTGCGGAGACCCAACATGACCCACGGAAGCTTATCCACCCATCCGGCGCCTTGGAGGCTGGCCCTCAGCGATGCCTTTAACGATCTGTGGAAACGTTCGCACAAACCGTTTGCTTGCGGGTGATAGGGCGTGGTGCGGTGAAGTTGGTGCCGAGACCCTGGGCCAGTGTTCCAGAGCTCGGAAGAGAGCTGTGGACTGCGGTCTGAAGAAATGTCCGCTGGAACGCCGAAACGTGCAACCCACAAGGAGAGGAATGCTCTGGCGACATCAGCGGACGTAGCAGACGCCAGAGGAACTGCCTCTGGCCATCTAGTAGTACGATCGACCATGGTGAGGATGTGGGTGAACCCCTGCGACAGTGGAAGCGGCCCGACGAGGTCCACGTTGACATGGTCGAATCGACATTCTGGTACTGCGAACGTGGCCAATGGGGCCTTAACGTGATGTTGCACCTTAGACGTTTGACAGACGATGCAGGCGTTAGCCCAGTCGCGAATATCCTTACGCATTCCTCTCCAGACGAACTTAGCCGACATTAATTTTTGAGATGCCTTCACGCCAGGATGCGAAAGCCCATGTATGGCATCGAAAACTTTGCGGCACCAGGCGACTGGAACGATCGGGCGGGGATCTCCCATGGAGACATCGCAGAGTAACGAGGTGCCTGCAGCGTGGAATTGCACATCGGTCGGTTGGAGGCTAGAGGTGTCGGTGCGATACGCCTGTGTTTCAGGGTCAGATGCCTGATCAGTAGCCATGAGAGCATAATCGATGCCCAGCTGGACCGCCCGTACGGTCGCGCGAGAAAGGCAATCAGCTACCAAGTTGTCCTTGCCAGCTACGTGTTGGACGTCTGTCATGAATTCTGAAATGAAAGTTAGCTGTCGCTGCTGTCGAGCCGACCACGGTTCAGCGGTCTTGGCCATGGCGAAGGTCAGTGGTTTGTGATCTACAAACGCAGTGAAGGGACGTCCTTCTAACAAAAAACGGAAATGGTGGATAGCCAGGAACAGCGCCAGCAACTCCCAGTCGAAAGTGCTGTATTTGCGTTCGTTGCGCCGGAGTTGGTGGCTGAAAAATGCCAGTGGTTGCCACATCCCGTTGACCCACTGTTCCTGCACAGCGCCTATGGCATAGTCGAAAGCATCGGTGGTAAGGGCGATGGTGGCACCTGGCAGAGGGTGCGCCAACATAGTTGCATTGGCTAGAGCGGTTTTGTGTTGTCGAAAGCGTTGTCCATTTCGACCATCCAGGCTATTGTATCCTTTCCGGCCTTGCCTTTGAGGGCCTCGTAGAGGGGCTGCATGAGTCGTGCTGCCTTGGGCACAAAGCGGTGGTAGAAATTCACCATGCCCAGGAATTCTTGAAGAGCCTTGGTGGACTGTGGCCTTGGGAATGCCGTAATTGCTTCGACTTTTGACTGCAGCGGAATTGCGCCCTCCGAAGTAATGCGGTGGCCCAAGAAGTCAATCTGTTGTAGGCCGAACTGACACTTGGCCGGGTTGATTATGAGGCCATGTTGGCTGAGGCGCCGAAAGAGGGTGCGGAGATGGCAGACGTGTTCCTCTTTGGTAGAGCTGGCTATCAGGGTGTCATCAAGGTAGACAAATAAAAAGGGAAGATCCCGCAGGACCGAGTCCATTAGTCGTTGAAAAGCCTGTGCGGCGTTCTTGAGCCCAAATGGCATCCGTAGAAACTTGAACAGTCCAAAGGGAGTGATGACAGCCGTTTTCTGGACGTCCTGCGGGTGTACGGGAACTTGGTGGTAGCCACGGACGAGGTCGACCTTGGAGAAGATTGAGTTTCCCACCAAATGGGCGGAGAAATCCTGTATATGTGGGATCGGGTACCGATCGGGAGTAGTGGCGTCATTAAGGCGTCGGTAGTCCCCGCATGGCCGCCATCCACCGCCGGGCTTCAGGACGATGTGGAGAGGCGAGGACCAGGGACTATTCGACCGGCGAATAATCCCCAGCCGTTCCATCGTGGCAAACTCTGCCTTCACAGCCGCGAGCTTGCCGGTTTCCAGGCGCTGAGCTCGCGCGTAAACCGGGGAGCCAGTCATAGTAATGTGGTGTTCGACACCATGCTTAGTGGCCGAGGAGGAGAAAGTGGGCTTGGTCAGCTCCGGGAATTCACCTAATAGGCGAGTGAACTCGTCCGGCGAGGGCAACGCGCAGGAGACAGTGTGCGACGTTGCAGAACTGCGGAAGCAAGGGACGGAGTGGAAGGTGGCCGCGTTGACCAATCGATGATTTCTCACATCCACCAAGAAGCTGTTGGCGCATAAGAAATCCGCGCCGAGGATGGCTTGCGACACCTTGGCTGTAATAAATTCCCACTGAAACTGTTGCCCGCCGAAGCACACCTGGGACCCACCGCTTGCCAAAGGAACGAATGGCCCCGCCATTAGCTGCCACGAGGGAGGGGCCGTGCATCCCAAACTGAATATCGAGTGCTGAGGCAGGAAGGATGCTAC
This sequence comes from Somniosus microcephalus, assembly GCF_052327205.1. Classification (NCBI taxonomy): domain Eukaryota; kingdom Metazoa; phylum Chordata; class Chondrichthyes; order Squaliformes; family Somniosidae; genus Somniosus; species Somniosus microcephalus. The sequence continues at coordinate 214,353,067 of NC_140987.1, forward strand.
ACTGCGCCCCGGTGTCGCATAAAAAGCGCCGGCCTGAGAGGGAATCTGTAATGTAGAGGAGCATCCCGGAATTTCCAATCGCCATCGCGGCCGCGGAACGTCCCTCAGACTCGGTCCTCCCCTTCTGGAGTTGCTGCTGGTGTTGATGTCGGTCCTTTTTTTTAGGCGCGAAACTGCAGGGAGGGCGGCAGCCTCTGGCTTTCGCGCCGAAACGGGCGTGGTAAAAACACAAGCCGGGGGATGGAGGCGTCGGGGCGGCGTTCGCGGGGGAGGGGTGCCTCGTGTCGGCGCAGGATTGCTGCGTGACCACATAAATCGTATCTGCTTCTGCAGCCAGCGCTGCGCAATCTGTGGCTTCCGATCTGGCGAGGGCAGCCTGAACCTGCTCGGGTAGTTGACTCAGGAATAACTCCCGAAAGAGGAAACATTGTGGTTCTGAGCCAAGGAGCGTGAGCATCTGGCTCATTAACTCAGTTGGCTTGGAATCGCCAAGCCCGGGCAAAGCGAGTAGCTGGCGGGCACGCTCCGCCTTCATGAGCCCAAAGACCTGTATTAACCGCACTTTAAAGAGTATTATACTTGCTGTCAACCAGGGGGTTTTCGAGCAAGCTGATGATCCGTGAGGCCGTGGAGCTGTCGAGTGCGGAGACCACGTAAAGGTAACGGGTCTGATCCGCAACAATGTTTCGGAGATCGAATTGTGCTTCTGCTTGGACGAACCAGGAGGCCGCCAGTTGTTCCCAAAACTGTGGGAGCTTCAAAGCCACGGAGTTCGCTTCCATGTTTCATCGCGCTTCGCTTCTTCCGCGAAAATTGTTCACGAAAATTCGGGGTCACCACTGTAGGAATGGCTAGATTCCTAACTAAAGGACTGGGGTCGAGTCAGTCTATCAAACAAACGATGTTTAATACTAATCAACAGAGTTTAAAACGAAAACACAGGAGAACTACATTACAGGTCTGTACTCTTTGCTGGCTCCACGAGGGCTGGCTAGGGCGGGTCCCCAGCCTGACGTCATGACATCATCACGTTTTCCCGCCGCTGGAGGATCACGTGATCAACGTGATGACGTCATCGCGTTTGGTCTCATTCTTAAAGGGACCGCGCTATGTACATGCAATGATATGAACAAAGATACAGATTCATTCTGTAGCTAATAATTTGTTAAAGATAATTATGTACATTAGATCAGAGTCCCCCTGGTGGCTCCGCCACACAACTCCATATATACCAATGAGCAGATCACTAAGGCCCAACCACCTCCTTGCGACTTTCAAAAGTACTACCATTACTGAGTCCCCCCATTGTTACCATCCTGGAGGGGTGGTGTCACCATTGGTCAAAACCTTAACCAGACCAGCATATTGGCAAAGTGGGTATAGAGTAGGATAGAGGCTGGGTACTCTGTGATGAGTGGTGTAATGTATTATCCTATGGTTTGTGTTAGATCCGTGGTTCAGTGGATAAATAATTACACGGATGCTGTACATAAACAAATAACAGGTCTTTACTGGAGAAGGGTAATCTCTAGACTGGGGTACAGAGGCATGCGCACAGCTTATATACCAGTGTGGTTACTGCCGGTACTACAGTATACAGGAGCTGTAAAAAGTAGTTCTGACTTAAAGCACATACACTACAATTCCTCCCTTTTTAGATTAATAATACCCCCTTAATATTCAAATAACAATTACATTTTTACATGTACATTCAATAACAAAAGTCCATTTATAGATTCAGTCTTTGGGGCGGCGCCTTTCCAGAGGTTCTTGTTCTTGGTGCAGAGGCGATTCTGACCCCCTTTCATCAGGTAGTTCATCGGGTTCCACTGCTACTGGGCCTGAAGTAGATGCTGTCGGTATGTCGGGTTCATCCCCAGGTACTCGAGACGCATTCCTGTGATGCTAAGATCTGATCGACGTGGCGTCTCACAATGTTCTCCCCGACATCTACTGTGTACATTAATGGCCCCTGCCTTGTACATATCGTTCCGGGTTGCCACTTCTCTGTTCGATAGTCCCGGGCCAAGACTGGTTGCCCTACATTGAAGCTCCTTGTCGGCTTCTCGTTGATGTGCTGGAATTGTTTGTCCTCAACATTTCTTCGTACATTTGGTCTGAGCAAGTCCAGGCGAGATCTCAACCTTCGGTTAAAGAACATCATGGCCGGGGTCTGGTTGGTAACTGCATGTGTCGCGTTTCGGTAGGCTAATAAGAAATTGTCCATCTTATGCTGTAGTGGAATTTCCTCATCGCACATGGCCTTTATCGCCTTCTTAAAGGTTTGTACGAACCTCTCAGCCAATCCATTGGTGGCTGGATGATACGGGGCGGATGTGTAATGCCTTACCCCATTCCTTTTCATGAATTTTTGGAACTTGTCGGACACAAACTGTGGTCCATTATCAGAGCAGATCTGCTCTGGCAAACCGTTTCTGGCAAATATGGTCCGTAGGACTGCAATCGTTTTCTCTGTAGTGGTTGAAGACATCTTTATCACCTCAGGCCACTTTGAATGAGCATCCACTGCTATTAAGAACATTGAGTCCATGAATGGACCAGCGAAATCAATGTGCACCCGTTGCCATGGAGAGGAGGGCCACTCCCATGGGTGTAGAGGGGCATGTGGTGGTGCATTTTGGACCTTCTGGCATCCTAAGCAGCTCTTAGTTAGGTCTTCGATTTGTTGATCGATTCCCGGCCACCACACATAAGCCCTAGCAAGGCTTTTCATTTTCACTCCCCCCAGATGACCTTCATGTAGCTCATTTAGCACTCTCTCCCTTAACTTGGGTGGAATCACCACTCTGGATCCACACATCACTGTCCCCTGGCATACTGACAGCTGTTCTCTTCTGGATGAGAATGCTGGCAACAGTGAGTCGCCATGTGTTGGCCATCCCCTCACCGTCAAATCATATACCCGAGACAGCGTCGGATCATTGCGGGTCTCCTTCTCTATATCCGCGTTTGTTACTGGCAATCGTTCAATTATCGACGAATAAAATATCTCGATAGGGTCCACTGCTGGTGCTTCCTCCACAGTAGGCAGTGGCAGACGCGATAGCCCATCAGCGTTCCCATGCTGTCTCGTGCCTTTATATTCTATTTCATATTGATTCGCCCCTAGAAACAGGGACCATCTTTGTAACCGCTGTGCAGTCATTACTGGCACGCCCTTCTTAGGATTAAAGATGGAGACAAGTGGTTGGTGGTCAGTCAGCAAGGTGAACTTCTGTCCATGCAGATAGTGGTTGAATTTTTTTACTCCCCATACTAGGCTGAGGGCCTCCCTGTCAATCTGGGCGTAGTTGCGCTCGGCTGAGGTTAGTGACCGAGACGCAAAGGCTACTGGCCTCTCCAACCCGTCTGGGAATTTGTGCGACAGCACCGCTCCAATGCCGTAGGGTGATGCATCACATGCCAAATGAATTGGTAGTGCTGGGTTGAAATGGGCCAACACCTCTTTTGATGTGATCAATTCTTTACACTTCTGGAAAGCTCGTCTACGTTCGTCATCCCACTTCCATGGTACCCCTGTTTGCAGTAGGGTGTTCAGCGGGTGTAATACCGTAGACAAATTTGGTAAGAACTTGTGGTAATAGTTTACCAGCCCGAGGAACGACCTCAGTTGTGACACATTTTCTGGTGCTGGAGCCTTGACTACTGCCTCAATCTTGTCAGGGGACTTATGTAACCCCTCTTCATCGATGACGTGGCCGCAATATGAGATCTGTTTCTGGAAAAACCCGCACTTGTGGCGATTAGCTCGTAGCCCATATTCCTTTAATCTGGCTAGCACCTTCTCCAAGTTAGCGAGGTGATCACCGTCATTTTCGCCCGTGACCAAGATGTCGTCCAAATAACACTGGGTCCCTGGAATCCCTTGCAGGACCTGATCCATCGCCCTTTGCCAGATAGCCGGAGCTGAGGCTACTCCAAACACCAGCCGGTTGTATTGATAGAGACCTTTATGGGTGTTGATCGTAAGGTAATGTTTTGAAGCTTCTTCTACCTCCATTTGCAAGTACGCCTGGCCTAGATCAATTTTGGTGAAGCGTTTACCACCAGATAGCGAGGCGAAAATATCCTCAATTCGTGGAAGCGGATATTGCACCGTGTGAAGGACTGGGTTCACTGTCACCTTAAAATCCCCACAGATGTGAACCTTCTTTGGTTCCCCAGGCGTATTACTCAACGACCTCTTCATTACAGGAATGATGGGTGTAGCCCACTCGCTCCAGTCCACTTTGGACAGTACTCCTGAACGTTCCAACCCTTCCAGCTCTGCTTCAACCGCTGGTCTGATCGCATAAGGCACTGGTCTGGCCTTCAGAAACTTTGGGCTTGCATTATCCTCTATTTTAATTGTTGCTTTTATTCCTTTTAGTGTTCCTAGGCCCTCCTGGAACACTTCTTTTGCGTCAGTTAGCATTTTTGACAGTCGTCCAGGTGTGACGTCGTCATCCTTTTTGGCCTCCACCTTCAGTGCCTGTATGGAATGCCAATCTAAATGTATCTTCCGGATCCATTCACGTCCTAGCAGTGGTGGTCCTCCATTTGGCAATACATATATATCAATTTTAGGTATTTCCTGACCTTTATATGTCACTTTCACCCTTATTTTTCCTTTGGGGTAGACTTTTTGCCCCGTATACGTCTTCAAGACAATCTCTGTAGCTTTCAAGGGTATGTGTGAAAATAGCCGCTTGTAGTCTCTTTGATTTATGACTGTTAGAGCTGACCCTGTGTCCAATTCCATTTCCACTTGGACTCCGTCTATCTTGAGTGTAACCCAGATAGTCTGGTGATCCTCCATTTCGGTTACATTATGTAGTTTCAGACAACCCAGCTCCTTGCTTCCGGAGTCTGTGTCACTTTTCTGCTCGTCTGAACCACTGTCCATCACCTGGTGTACCTTTTTGTACTTCTCCTGTGGAGATTTCTTACTGTTGGTTTTCTTCCCAGACCTGCAGACTCTTGCTATGTGTCCTGCTTTCCCACACTGTCTGCACACTTGGTCCTTGAACCAACAATCTTTTTGGTCATGTGTTGTTCTGCCGCAGCGATAGCACTTCCCTGTTCCATAGGTCATTTCGTTGGTGCCATATTCTTGCGGTCTCCGTTGTATCTCTGCAGCGCCCCTTGCGGCTGCTTCGTGTCATACTGCCATACTGAAAGCTTTGTCCAGCGTAAGGTCCTTTTCTGATAGAAGCCGTTTCTGGGTTCCTTCACTTTGTAGCCCACACACAAACTTGTCCCTTAACGTGTCTGCTAGTCCCGCTCCAAACTGGCAGTATTTCGATAGCTTGCGCAGTTCCGTTAGGTACTCAGCATTGCTTTCGTCTTTGTGTTGGTTCCTTTTATGGAACTTAAATCGTTCTGCTATCAGCAGCAGTGTGGGGTTTAAGTGGTGCTGTAGGATTTCTACTATGCTTTCAAAATTCTTGTTTACCGGCTTCTCTGGGGTTATTAGATTTTGCAGTAACCCATAAGTTTTTGCACCCATGGAATTTAACAGAACCAGTGCTTTATTAGCATCTGGCACTTCATTCGCCCTGCAGTACACCTCAATACGTTCCACATGTCGCCCAATCTTCGACTTCATTGTCGAACGTAGAGATACTGCCACTCTTCGGCATCCTTGGTTGTGCATTAACTATCACCAATGGCGCCTCCCGCGCTTCCCCTTCTTCTCCGCTGGCACAAAATGGCGTCTCCCATGATTTCCTTCCTTCCCGCGCTCGCCCGTCTTCTCCGCTGCGGCTTCGCAAAATGGCGTCTCCCGCACTCTTCCTTCTTCTCCGCGGCTCAATGGCGCCTCCCGCGCTCCCCCTGCTTCTCCACAGCTCAAAGGCGTCTCCCACGTTCTCCCTGCTTCTCCGCGATTCAATGGCGTCTCCCCTTGCTTCGCCCCGCGGACCCTGATCAGCCCGTGATCCCTGGCTGTGCTCTGCGCGTTCTTCCCTTGATATTTGTCGACGCCGCTCAGTCTAGAACCCGGCTGTTTCTTACCCTCTCTCTCTCCGGTTTGCAGTATTTTTCCTCGACGCCGCTCGGTGATCAACCCCCGGCTGCGCCCTGCTCTCTTCACCCTCTTCTTACCCCATCGACGCTGCTCGGCTCTCTCTCTCTGCCGTCGGTCGGCTCCAGCCGCCGCTGCTCGGGAAGGGTCTGCTCTGGACCTGTCGTCGGTCTCTTACTGCTCGTTGTGGCTGGGTAACCAAACCCGGCTCTCCAGAGCCTCCCCAGCGAAGTTGGATCTCTGCCTGACTGCTGAGCGGTTGCTCGCGGTCGACGCCCGTGTTCCTGGACTCGACTATTTTTTTTTTTCTCTTTTATGTTGCAGGTAGATTCGCATCGACACTCGTCGCCACTGTTAGATCCGTGGTTCAGTGGATAAATAATTACACGGATGCTGTACATAAACAAATAACAGGTCTTTACTGGAGAAAGGTAATCTCTAGACTGGGGTACAGAGGCATGCGCACAGCTTATATACCGGTGTGGTTACTGCCGGTACTACAGTATACAGGAGCTGTAAAAAGTAGTTCTGACTTAAAGCACATACACTAGTTTGGTATGAGCATGCTCAGTTCCCTCTGGCCTAATAAGCAAGCACATGGACTAGCAATACATTGTGTCTCTGTCCTTCCATGATCCCTAAAAATTACTTTGGGATCCCATCCTTGTCGCCAAAATGTAATATACTTGGGTAGAAAAAATGAAGGTCAGAGATGAGTTGCTAATCCATGTGCTTGTTTGTTAGGCCAGAGCGAACTGAGCATGCTCATACCAAACCACGTGATAATACATTACAAGTGGCTCATCCTCTGACCCCTTAAAGCCTCTCTATCACCTTCAAGGTGCAAGTTATGAGTGATGAATTACTCACTACTTGCCTGAATGGATGCAATTGTAACAATGCTCAAAAACCTTACACCATCCAGGACAATGCAGTCCACTTGACCAGCATTCCTACCATTGGACTCCATATCCATCCTTTCCACTGCTGATGCACTGTAGATGCAGTATGCTTCATTATATGTAAAAGCAAAGTTCAGATTTCCAGCATCCACAGTATTTTGCTTTTGTATCAGTGTTTAATTCACTGCCACTTCTCTTCTAAGAATGCCCACCTTGAAGAAGTTCTGCTCTTCTCTCCGACGGGAATTCCGTTTGTCTCGCTAGTTCTGACGAAGGGTCACCAACCTGAAACGTTAACTCTGTTTCTCTCTCCACAGATGCTGTCTGACCTGCTGAGTATTTCCAGCATTTTCTGTTTTTATTTGCTTCATTATATGTGTTGGATCTCCACAGTACCTGCAGTACACATTTTTTTATATCAAAAAATGCAAACAAAAATTAGCATTACTCCCCCAAAGTAATTACAGACCTGCCAAGGCAAACTCATATTGCTTTAACAATTACATTTTAATGGCTGCTACTGTTAAAAATAAGCACTTACTACATTTGAGGTGCCTGCTGTACATGGTCCATGTACAGCAGGCACCTCAAAGCACTGGAGAGGTACCACCAACACTGCCTCCACAAGATCCTGCAAATCCATTGGCAGGATAGGCGCACCAACGTCAGTGTTCTTGCACAGGCCAACATTCCCAGCATCGAAGCTTTGACCACGCTCGATCAGCTCCAATGGACGGGTCACATTGACCGCATGCCCGATACGAGACTCCCAAAACAAGCGCTCTACTCGGAGCTCCGGCATGGCAAGAGAGCCCCAGGTGGGCAGAGGAAACGTTTCAAGGACACCCTCAAAGCCTCCTTGAAAAAGTGTAACATCCCCACCGACACCTGGGAATCCCTGGCCCAAGACCGCACAAAGTGGAGGAGAAGTATCCGGGAAGGCGCCGAACACCTCGAGTCTCTTCGCCGGGAGCAAGCGGAAGCCAAGTGCAACCAGTGCAAGGAGCGCACGTCAACCCAAGCACCCCACCCAGCCGCCCCTTCAACCACCGTCTGCTCCACCTGTGACAGACTGTAGGTCCTGTATGTAACATTTGCATATTGAATTTCATTGGCCCGCAGGCATCTGTAAGGAATACCTATTATATTCACATGTGATCACATGCTGAGTTGTCATTGGCCTGCGGGCATCTGTAAGGGTCCTAACTCCATCTTGTCTACACTATACTGCTGTGAGAAAGTTCACAGATCTGATGCTTCATAAAAGAGTTTAAACTGGATTACTCCGTTGTCCTGCAATTTATTATTTTTGTACAAAGTGTGCAAAACAAGACATGGTGTCAGAACAGGGATTTGAAATGGACATCGTTGGAGCTCCCTTACCTCGAATGAATTGGGAATCTTTGAACTTACATAGAGAATGGCGCAAGTTCAAGCAACACGTGGAGTTAATGTTCTCGGGTCCGTTGAAAAGCAAAGGGGAGGAAGAAAGATGCAGCTACCTACTCCTGTGGATCGGAGAAAAAGGGAGAGACATTTTTAACACATGGTCTCTCCCTGCAGATGAAGCAAAGGTACTGAAAAGTTATTTTGACCATTTTGAAGCATATGTGATGCCCAAGACAAATACGATATTCGCTAGGTACAAGTTTCAGGAGAAAGTACAAGGAGCTAGTGAGTCGTTTGAACAGTTCGTGACTGAGTTAAAACTACTGGTAAAAGACTGTGAATATTCAGATAAAGATGAGATGGTCAGAGACCGCATCGGGTTTGGAATACATTCAGCTAAAGTGAGAGAGAAACTTTTGAATGTTGGGTCCGGGCTAACGCTGGACAAAGCTATGGACATAGCTAGATCACACGAGATAGCCCAAGCACAGTTGAAAACCATAACCGGTGCCACGAACAGCTCGTGTGAACAGACAGTGCACACAGTTAATAGACACACACCAAAGAACACCGCCCAGAGAGCGTGTTTCAGAACAGAAAGAACAGAGAGAGTTGTAAAAATGGGCGACACAGACATAAAACGCTTCAAAAACTGTTGATATTGTGGAAACAAGATGCACGGGGAAATGGTGCAATGCCTCGCCAAAGGAAGGCAATGTGCTACATGTGGTAAACGGAACCACTTTGCTAAAGTTTGCAAGACTGTTTTTGGAAAAGCAGTAAACACAGTGAGTGACAGCCAAATGCCAGATAGAGAGCCAAATGCAGAGGAACTGTTTATTGATTCTGTGTCACAGAAAAAACAGATTTCAGGGACTGAGCAAGCCTATGCCGATATTGAGATAGGAAAACAGGGCAAAGAGCTTAAGTTTAAACTAGACACTGGATCTCAGGTTAATGTAATTCCTCTGAGTGAGTATCACAGCTTGAAGGATGAGTGTGAGCTACAGCCCACCTCACGCAGACTGACCAGCTATGGGGGTGAGCAGCTCAATGTAAAAGGCACATGCATGATGAAATGCAAGTACAAAGAAAGCGACATGATGTTGGACTTTTACATTATTGACACTCAAGCACCTCCAGTGCTAGGTCTAAAGGCATGTTTAGACATGGACCTCGTCAAGCTAGTGCTATCATTGACAGCACCAGTTGAGAAGCAGACAGTCATGGAGGAGTTTGCTGATGTTTTCAAAGGAATCGGACTATTCCCAGATGAATGCACTATTCATCTTGACCCAGCAGCAACCCCTGTGGTTTGCCCACCAAGAAGGATACCCCTTGCTCTACGTAGTCGCCTGAAGGAGGAGCTGCAGAGCATGGAGAATACAGAAATCATCGTCCAGGAAACAGAACCGACAGAGTGGGTCAATGCGTTAGTAGTGGTTGAGAAACCACGTACAGGCAAGCTCAGAGTCTGTCTCGACCCCAGAGATTTGAACAAGGCTATCAAACACCCTCACTACCCTCTACCAACGCTAGATGACATCACATCCAAGCTAGTGGGAGCACGTTACTTCAGTGTAATTGATGCACGATCAGGTGGACTATCAAGCTCGTGGAAGAGGCATCTAAGCTAACAACGTTCAACATACCATTTGGATGCTACCGATTTCTGCGTTTACCATTTGGTCTTATCTCAGCTCAGGATGAATTCCAGCGGAAGATCGACGAAACCTATGAAGGCCTCGACGGAGTAGTCACAATCGTAGACGACATCCTCATCTATGGCAGGAATAGAGAGGAACATGACAGGAACCTCCGTGCGATGCTACAAAGATCACGGGAGAAAGGTATCCGGCTCAACCCTGAGAAAAGCATAATCGGATCCACCGAGATCAGTTATTTCGGGCATCGCCTCTCAACTGATGGCATTAAGCCGGATCCAGAGAAAATCTCCGCCATCAAGAAGATGGAGCCGCCGAAGAACCGTGCAGAGCTAGAGACAGTACTAGGCATGGTTAACTACTTAGCCAAGTTTGCCCTGAGCCTCTCTGAAACCAACGCACCCATGCGTCAGTTGCTCAAACAATCCAATGAGTTCCTGTGGGACAAACAACATGACACAGCATTTCAGAAAATGAAAGACCTAATCAGCAGAGAACCAGGACCAGTTCTTGCCTACTTCGACCCCAACAAAGAGCTCAGACTTCAAGTGGACGCGTCAAAGTACGGACTAGGCGCAGTATTACTGCAAGAAGGAAAGCCCATCGGCTACGCTTCCAGATCTCTCTCAGACAGTGAAATCAACTATGCTCAAATCGAGAAAGAGCTATTTGCAATTCTGTTTGGATGTAAGCGTTTCCACCAGTACATCTATGGCCGACAAGTCATTGTGGAATCCGACCACAAGCCCCTCGAGTCAATCATGAGGAAACCACTAGCCGCAGCCTCACCAACGCTACAGAGAATGATCCTTCAGCTACAGAAGTACGACTTCACAATCATTCACCATCCAGGCAAAGACATTCCTGTCGCAGATATGCTCTCCAGAAAGTCTCTTAGCTACCAGGACAGCAGCCTCAGTGAAGGCATGGATGTGCAGGTGCACATGGTGTACAACAGCTTACCTGTGAGTGACTCAAAACTGAAGGAGATCCGAGCAGAAACAGAGAAAGATGCACAACTCACACTGCTGAGCAAAGTCATACATGAAGGGTGGCCTGAGGAAAGGAGGAAATGCCCTCAGAGCATATCTGAATTCTGGAACCACAGAGACGAACTGTCACAAATCAACGGAATCGTCTTCAAAGGGGAGAAAATCATCATTCCTACCAGTCTCAGAGATGTTGACAAAAATTCATGCTGGACATATGGGCATGGAAAAATGCAAACAAAGAGCACGTGACATTATGTTTTGGCCCGTAATGTGCAAACACATTGAGGACATTGTCGGAAAATGTTCCATTTGTCTAGAACGCTGACCATCAAATGTCAAAGAGCCGATGATACCTCACCGTATCCCAGACAGACCCTGGCAGGTCGCGACAACGGATCTGTTCACATGGAACAACGAGGACAACTTCAAGCCACCAGCACAGCTGTTGATGAGCCGCAGACTTCGCTCAATCCTCCCAAGCACCAACCAGCAGCTGCAGCCAGAGGTCGTCAGCTGCAAGCAAGTGCATGCAAAACGTGTACAGAGACAGCAACACCAAAAGAGATACTATGACAGGTCAGCTAGACTACTGCCGCCGTTGCACAATGGAGAATCCGTCAGAATCCAGGAGCATGACTACTGGAGGCCAGCAGTTGTCATCCAACCAGCTGACACTGAGCGATCGTATCATGTCCGCACCCCAGAAGGACAGGTGTACCACCGCAATCGTAGGCACCTCCTGAACACCAAGGAACAACACCGTCATTCCAATGAGAGGATCAGTTCAACAGAGTGTGATGAACAGAGCAATACACAAAACACATCATACTTACCTGAACCTAAACCTGAACTCAACATTGAGTTCAACAATTTCAGACAATTATCCCTGCCCCCATTTTTCATGCAGTATGACTTTTGCCATTCCCATTTGCAACATTTTATCTTTCCTGCCTCTTACAAAAGTACAAGATGTTCTTTCTACTCCTTCCTCCCCTCCTAACGCCCCCCCCCCGTCTCTGCACCTGCTTAATATCTGTTACATCTCCAGCTTTTTCCAGTTCTGATGAAGGGTCCCAGACCTGAAACGTTAACTCTGTTTCTCTCTCCACGGATGCTGCCTGGCCTGCTGAGTATTTCCAGCATTTTCTGTTGTTATTTCAGATTTCCAGCATCCGCAGTATTTTGCAATTATACTAAACCTGAACCTGATTTGTTGACCAATTCAGGAGCATGCTCAGTTCCATACCACACAAGGTCGGGACGAGAGGTCAAACCTAGAGTTATCCTTGACTTGTGAACTGTCAAAGGGTGTAGGTGGATCGCTGCCCTAAAAAAAACTGTACATCGTTATTGAAACGTTGAGATGTTTTCAGCGCTAGTTAAATGCTGAGTTTACTTATATGTTTATGCTACCGAGAACATTAGGTAGAAGAAAGGTTTAAAAGTAATGCATAACATTTTTCTTTTAAAAGGGGATGTAACATTTGCATATTGAATTGTCATTGGCCCGCAGGCATCTGTAAGGAATACCTATTATATTCACATGTGATATTCACACGAGATCACATGGTGGGTTGTCATTGGCCTGCAGGCATCTGTAAGGGTCCTAACTCCATCTTGTCTACACTGTACTGCTGTGAGAAAGTTCACAGACCTGTGCTTCATAAAAGAGTTTAAACTGTAGTACTCTGTTGTCCTGCAATTTATTATTTTTGTACAAAGTGTGCAAAACAAGACACTATTGGACTCATCAGTCACCTGAGAACTCATTTTTAATGTGGAAGCAAGTCATCCTTGGTTCCGAGGGACTGCATGAGAAGAAGAAGACTACATTTAAATGATATTACAGCCTATGTCAGTCTGATGACAAATCTCAGTCGTGGCAGACGTTGACACAATTGTAAGAGCTGAAGCCACATGTCCATCAAAACAAAAAGACTGACTTGCTGTTGCAATGCCTTGCAACGCCTGCCACGCGGTGCTCGCTGGGAGTTGTAGTTGGGCGGTGCTCGCTGGGAGTTGTAGTTGGCCGGACTACAACTCCCGTGAGGTCAGGCGGCTCTCGCTGGCTGATGGGATTGGGGCAGGGAGCCAGCAGCAGGAGGAGATGTGAGGTTGGAGCAGGCACCGAGCGTCAGAGCCCACACCACGGTCAGGCTGTGAGAGAGAGGCCGTTCGGGGGCGGGGGACGCTCCCATCCCGCCTGACAACACGTGTGTGGTGGAGTTACAGGTACCGGCACACAGCGTTGACAGCAGCGGGCGGGTCTGACAGGCCCGCCCCGGCCGGAGAGCCCAGGGCTCCGAGTAACCGGAGGGCAGGTCTCGTCTCGGCCCGGCCCGGCCCGGCCCCGAGCGGTATCCGCACCTCGGTATAAAACCTCCACCTCGGACAGATCCAAGTGTGTTTGCTAATGTGCGCGCTAGTGTCCAGTGTGTGCGGTGCTTTAAACACACACACCAGGACCTGCCACCTGGGGAATACGATAGCAAAATACTGCCGATGCTGGAAATCCGAAATAACAACAGAAAACGTTGGAAAAACTCAGGCCAGGCAGCATCCGTGGAGAGAGAAACAGTCACCGTTTCGGGTTGAAACCCTTCTACAGAACTGAGGAAAAAAGGCAGGAAATGGAAAGATTAAAAGGCAGTTTGGGGGCTGGGAAATGGGGGAGGGGATGAGAGAAGAGACATTAAGAGATATTCAAGGTGAGACGAGATAGTAATAGCACAGGTAAAGAAACAAACAATGGCACTAGATGAAGTGAAATGCGCTGGCAGAGTGAAAGACAGCTGCCATGTACCCCCAGCGAGCACCACCCAACTACAACTCCCACATGTGGACATAAAAGATCCCATGGCACTATGTCGAAGAAGAGCAGGGGAGTTATCCCCGGTGTCCTGGCCAATATTTACCCCCCAATCAGCATCACTAAAACAGATTACCTGGTCATTTTCACATTGCTGTTTGTGGGAGCTTGCTGTGCGCAAATTGGCTGCCACATTTCCAACATTACAGTGACTACACTTCAAAAGTACCTCTGGCTGTAAAGCACTTTAGGACGTCTGGTGGTCGTGAAAGGCTCTATATAAACAGAAGTCTTTCTTTTGGTTGAGGTGTTAAATTTTACTACAGCAGAGTAAGTGTTGACTGCCTATGATGCAATGATGTTCTGTGGAGAATGCCAGTTTAGTGATATAGTCATAAGTCATAGAACATTTTAAAACAAATTGTTTCCAGTTAATTTCATCCTTCTCTAATTTTCTGCTTTTTTTTTGTATATGTGCCTTTGATTAAAAGTTGTAGCTCAGTGGTAGCAGCCTGGCCTCTGAGTCAGACGGTCGTGGGTGCAAGTCCCACTCTAGGGACTTGAGCACAAAATCTAGGCTGACACTTCTGTGCAGTTACTGAGGGAATGCTGCACAGTTTTTTAGATGAGATGTTAAACTGAGACCCTGTCCTCTCAAGTGGAAGTAAAAAATCACATGGCACTATTTCGAAGAAGAGCAGGGGAGTTATCCCTGGTGTTTAACATAGAAGATAAGAGCAGGAGTAGGCCATTCAGCCCCTCGAGCCTGCTCCGCCATTCAATGCGATCATGGCTGATCATCCAAATTCAGTACCCTGTCCCTGCCTTCTCCCCATACCCCTTGATCCCTTTAGCCTTAAGAAATATATATAACTCCTTCTTGAATATATTTAATGAATTGGCCTCAACTGCCTTCTGTGGTAGAGAATTCCACAGGTTCACCACTCTCTGGGTGAAGAAATTCCTCCTCATCTCTGTCCTAAATGGCTTACCCCTTATCCTTAAACTGCGACCCCCTGGTTCTGGACTCTCCGGCCATCGGGAACATCCTTCCTGCATCTAGTCTGTCTAGTCCTGTTAGAATTTTACAAGTTTCAATGAGATCCCCTCTCATTCTTCTAAACTCCAGCGAGTATAAGCCCAATCGACCCAATCTACGTCATTCATATGTCATTCCTGCCATCCCAGGTATCAGTCTGGTGAATCTTCGCTGCACTCCCTCCATGGCAAAAACATCCTTCCTTAGATAAGGCGACCAAAACTGCACACAATACTCGAGGTGTGGTCTCACCAAGGCCCTGTACAACTGGAGCAAGACATCCTTGTTCCTGTACTCAAACCCTCTCGCTACGAAGGCCAACATACCATTTGCCTTCTTAACCGCCTGCTGCACCTGCATGCTTACCTTCAGCGACTGGTGCACAAGGACACCCAGGTCTCGTTGCACTTCCCTTTTTCCCAGTCTATTGCCGTTCAGATAATAATCTGCCTTCCTGTTTTTGCCACCAAAGTGGATAACCTCGCATTTATCCACATTATACTGCATCTGCCATGCTTCTGCCCAATCACCCAACTTGTCCAAATCATACTGGAGTTTCTCGGCATCCTCCTCATAGCACACACGCCCACCCAGCTTTGTGTCGTCTGCAAATTTGGAGATATTACATCTAGTTCCCTCGTCTAGAGCATCATTAATATATATTGTGAATAGCTGGGGTCCTAGGACCGATCCCTGCGGTACCCCACTAGTCACTGCCTGCCACTCGGAAAAAGAGCCGTTTATTCCAACTCTTTGCGTCCTGTCTGCCAACCAGTTCTCTATCCAAGTCAATACCTTGCCCCCAATCCCATGTGCCTTAACTTTACACACTAATCTCTTATGTGGGACCTTATCGAAAGCCTTTTGAAAATCCACATACACCACATCCACTAGTTGTCCCTTATCCATTCTACCAGTTACATCCTCAAAAAATTCCAGTAGATTAGTCAAGCACGATTTACCTTTTGTAAATCCATGTTGACTTTGTCCGATCCTGTCACTGTTTTCCAAGTGCTCTGCTATTACATCTTTTATAATGGACTCTAGCATTTTCCCCACTACCGATGTCAGGCTTACCGGTCTATAATTCCCCGTTTTCTCTCTACCACCTTTTTTGAATAGTGGGGTTACATTAGCTACCCTCCAATCCATGGGAACTGTTCCAGAGTATATTGAATTTTGGAAGATGATCAGCAATGCATCTACTATTTCTAGGGCCACTTCCTTAAGTACCCTAGGATGTCGATTATCAGGCCCTGGGGATTTATCGGCCTTCAATCTCGTCAATATCCCGAATACCATTTCTCTACAAATACTGATTTCTTTCAGTTCCTCCCTCTCATTAGACCCTATGTTCCCCGACATCTCTGGGAGGTTATTTGTGTCCTCCTTTGTGAAGACAGAACCAAAGTATGTATTTAATTGGTCTGCCATTTCTTTGTTCCCCATTATAAATTCCCCTGATTCTGACTGCAAGGGACCTACGCTTGACTTCACCAATCTTTTTCTCTTCACATATCTATAAAAGCTTTTACAGTCAGTTTTTATGTTCCCTGCAAGCTTACTCTCATACTCTAGTTTCCCCCTCTTAATTAATCCCTTTGTCCTCATTTGCTGAATCCTAAACTGCTCCCAATCCTCAGGTTTGCTGCTTTTTCTGGCCAATTTTTATGTCCTCTCCTTGGATCTTATGCTATCTCTAATTTCCCTTGTTAGCCACGGTTGAGTCACCTTTTTTGTTTTATTTTTATGCTAAACAGGGATGAACAAATTCTGTAGTTCATCCATGCGATCTTTGAATGTTTGCCATTGCCTATCCACCGTCAACCCTTTGAGTAACATTCCCCAATCAATCCTACCCAACTCGCGCCTCATACCATCGTAGTTTCCTTTATTTAAATTCAGGACCCTAGTCTCTGAGTCAACTACTTCACTCTCCATCTTAATGAAGAATTCTATCATATTATGATCGCTCCGACCCAAGGGGCCTCGCACAACAAGATTGCTACTTAATCCTTTCTCATTAAATAATACCCAGTCTAAGTGGCCTGATCTCTAGTTGGTTCCTCGACATATTGGTCCAGGAAACCATCTCGTATACACTCCAGGAATTCCTCCTCCACAGTATAGTTACTAATTTGGTTAGCCCAATCTATATGTATATTAAAGTCACCCATGATAACTGCTGTGCCCTTATTGCACGCGTCTCTAATTTCCCGTTTAATGCCATCCCCAACCTCCGCATTACTGTTTGGAGGTCTATATGCCACTCCCACTAATGTTTTCTGCCCCTTGGTATTTCTCGGTTCTACCCATAGAGATTCCACATCATCAGAGCTAATATCCTTCCTTTCAATTGTGTTAATCCCCTCTTTAACCAGCAATGCTTCCCCACCTCCTTTTCCTTTTTGCCTATCTTTCCTGCATATTGAATACCCGTGGATGTTGAGTTCCCAGCCTTGGTCACCCTGGAGCCATGTTTCCGTAATCCCATTCATATCCTATCCGTTTACCTCTATTTGCGCAGCTAATTCATCCACCTTATTATGAATGCTCCTCGCATTAAGACACAAGGCCTTCATGCTTGTTTTTTTTTTAACACTCTTGCACCTTTTAGAATTATTATTTACTGTGGCCATGTTTGATTTAAACACTTGATTTCTCTGACTGCCACCTTTGTTTTTCTCCTTCCTGTCTTTTGCTTCTATCCTTGTTTCCCTTTCCTCTGTCTCCCTGTTCAGGTTCAGAGACGATATTTATCCCTCAACCAACATCACTGAAATAGATTAACTGGTCATTATTTCATTGCTGTTTGTGGAACCTTGGTGTGTGCACATTAGCTGCCATATTTCCCTACATTACAATAGTAACGTCACTTCAACAGTACTTAATTGGCTGCAAAATGCTTTTGCGATAGTCACGAAAGGCGCTATATAAATGCAAGTTTTATCTGTTGTTCTAAAGGACAGGTGGTGCTTGTGATGGTGTTGACCTGGCTGGCAGCTCATAGCGCCCTGATGATCATTCTGTTTTTTTGAATGGGGCTGTAGCTGATGCCTCCTCACAAGCATTGCAGCTAAGATTGAAAACTCAGGGGAAGTGAATATGATGGTCCTCCAGCATGTGATGCCACTGCTGCCTTTTTAATAATATTTATCTTTGTATCTAAATGAAATTGGTAAGAACCCTTTCAAAAGAGTTCTTTACATGATAACCTTCTTGAGCATGATTGTTTCTACGTGAATTTGCTGAGGGTAGTTTTTAAGGGTTGTGTTTACATTTTCAGTGATCAGCATGCTTAGTAATATTGTGGGTATGTTTAAAAAGCTGCAACATGAATGCTTTAGATGACATTTGAGTTATGGGTAGAGATCATATTTTAGTGAGAATAAAAGGATACTTAGGAATGATTCCTAGTCAATAATATCACTGAGATGCTTCAACTAGCAGTTACAAATATCTGGATCCTGTGATTAGATTGATGATCAATTGCCCCCATGTATCTATTATTACTAGCAAATCTCCATTGGTGTTGCTCATGGGTGGTCTCAAGTCTGAAGCATGGTTATGTGTTTACCTCCTAACCTGGCTTATGTCTGCGAGGTGTCACCTTGGGTTTAATTGTAGCATTCTTGCCTCTGAATCAGAGGTCATGGATTCAAGCTCCACAGCAGAGACTTAAAGAAAGAAAAGAAAGACTTGTATTTATTTCACGCCTTTCATGACCATCAGATGTCCCAAAGTGCTTTACAGCCAATTAAGTACTTTTTGAAGTGTAGTCACTGTTGTAATGTAGGAAAGCACATAATCTGGGCTGTCACTTTAGCGGTATATAGGAACAGAAGTAGGACATTCAGCCCCTTGTGCCTATTTCATCATTGAACCAGAACATGGATGATCTGCACCTCAATGCCATTTACCTGCCTTTACTCCATATCCCTTGATACCATTACCTAACAAAAATCTTATCAATTTTAGGCTTGAAAATTTCAATTGACCCAGCATCTGCAACCTTTTGGGGAAGAGAGTTCCAGATTTCCACTGCCTTTTGTGTGAAAAAGTGCATTCTAATTTCACTCCTACCACCAGAGGAAATAGTTTCTCTGTATGAGAGAGCGTGAATATGGTATTGAGATAGAGGATCAGCCATGATCATATTGAATGGTGGAGCAGGCTCGAAGGGCCGAATGGCCTACTCCTGCTCCTATTTTTCTATATTTCTATCTACCCTATCGAATACCGTAATCATTTTAAAGACCTTGATTAGATCACTGCTTAACCTTCTGAACTCCAGGGAATACAACCCAAGTTTATCCAATCTGTCCTCGTATTTTAATCTTTGAAGCCCCAATATCATTCTGGTGAATTTGCACGATCCCCTCCTGCGGTTTGGAGCTGAAAACTGAATGTCGTACTTCAGATGCGATCTCACCGAGGCTCTGTACAACTGAAGAATCACTCTCTCCCCTTTGTATTCCAGCCCCTTGAGACAAAGCCAACGTTCCATGAGTGATTTTGATTATATTTTGTACCTGTGCACTAGCTTTTAGTGATTTGTGTTTGTAGTCACCCAAATCCCTTTGCACCTCCTGGTCTATTGCCTTTAAGAAAATATTCTGATTTATCATTCTTGGATCCAAAGTAGATGAACTCACCCTTCCCCACATTGAACACCATCTGCGATCGTTTTGCCCACTCACTTACTCTGTCTATTACCCTTTGTTGCTTCCTGCTCCCATCTACACAATTTACTATGCCTTCTAATTTAGTGCCATCTGCAAGCTTAGATATACAACACTCTATTCCTTCATCCAAGTCATTGATAAAATATGGTGAAAAGCTGAGGCCCCAGCACAAATCCCTGGGCATCACCACTTGTCACATCCCACCAGTTGGAGTACATTTCGTCTATCCGTACTCTCTCTGTCCTACCTCCCAACCAATGTCACAAGGTTACTTCTGTTGTGTATGTAACCGTTTACCTTTAAGGGAACTATAGAATGTAACCGTTCGCCTTTAAGAGCACTACTTTCGGTGTGGCACTATTTGTTGGCTCATGTATACTGTAATACCGATAGTGACCACACCAGTATATAAGGGTTGTGATACGTTAACTAGGGCAGAATCGCCCGAGCCTCTGAATAGTAAAGACGTGTTTTATTTTGTTAACAGTGGAGTCTGTGATTATTTATAATACAACCCACAGACTTAACATTGGCGACGAGTCAGGATTCGAACCCTGCGGCAGTTGTTCCACGGCGGCTTCGTCCGAAGACAGGACGTTGAAGAGAGGTTTCAATCCTCACCAGTCTGGAACCGACAGGCTGGAAGCAACAGGCATTAGGACCCTGAAGCCTCCATAACCTCGTGGGTAAGCCGCAGCGTTGGCTGCAAAGACAGGGCCACCGATCGGGAGATAAGGGCGATCGCAATCCCTGATAAGAGCCGCGGTGAAACGCGCGAGCGGGTGAGCCAGAGGCCGGGGGCCGCTTTCAAGTGCGAGGCGCAGCCGGGCCATCGATCGCATCCGCTGATAAGGGCGGCACTCGGGCTGAAAGACAGCGTCGGGGGACGGGTGAAGACCGTCAAGCGCGGGAAAACCGCCATTGAAGTGGGCGGGGAGAGCGAGAAGCGCGGGAAAGCCGCCATTTTTCACGGGAAAACCGCTGGGGAAGAAGGCAGAAGCGGGGAACCGCCATCTTAGAAAATTAATTAGAATTTTCAGAAACAAGAAATAAGTAAAGCGATACTTGTGGTGTTCTCAAGAAGAGAAGAAAATTAATAATAAGTAAAGAAATACTTGTGCTGTTCTCGGAAAGAGAAGAAGATGCCTAAGCGAGGAAATATTAATGATTTTAATGCTGAAATAGAAGACAGGGCCACGTATGGGGAACGCATAGGAATATATTGCGTAGCCATATACGACAAGGCAATAACTTTGTTAAATTCGATGGGAGCAAAAACATACGGGCTCTTGAAACATCTAATAGCACCAGTTAAACCAGTGGACCAGACCTTCGAAGAGATCGTAGCAGTGCTGAAGGATCAAATTACTGCAAGCACTTCCAAATGCTACCGTTGTGGAAAGACAACGCACGACCAGAATCAGTGCTGGTTTAAGAACCAAGAATGTAGGAAATGTGGCAGGATCGGGCACATAGCAAAAGTATGCCGGTCAAGAATGACGGACAACAAGAGGGAGTCCGCAAAAAAAGGGTACAAGGAGAGTCCAAGGGAACAAAAGTCCGACTCACACTTCAAATACAAGGGACTGGACAGTCTAAAAATTCACAACGTGAACAACGAAGCTGACAGACAAACCATTTGGATGACGCTGCGGATTGAAAAGGCCAAAGTCAAAATGGAAGTAGACACGGGATCGGCATTGACGGTCATGAATAAGCATGACTATAAAAAGTTTTTCAAACATATTCCACTACGGAATACAGAATTAGTACTACAGACATACACGGGACACAAAGTATTCCCTATTGGGAAGGCAGGAGTTAATGTGCGATACAAAGACAAAAATTACCGCCGTCTGGATCTGTATGTACTGCCTGAGGGAGGTCCACCACTTCTAGGACGGGAGTGGATCCGAAAAATAAAGATGGATTGGCATGAGCTAAACGCCATGTCGGTGGAGCACGAGAAAGAGGACGTCAAATCTGAACGGTTGTCCCGAATATTAGATGAAGCGAAAGAAGTATTCCAACAAGGGCTGGGTAAGCTGCGAGGTATTAAAGCAAGGGTTAAGATTGCAGAACATGCAAGCCCAAAGTTTTGTAAGGCCAGGTCGGTACCGTATGCAATACGACCAGCAGTGGAGGCAGAACTAGAAGAACTTGAACGATCAGGGGTTCTGTCAAAAGTAGACTACAGTGAGTGGGCCACGCCCATTGTACCCGTCATGAAATCCTCACCAAGTAGTAAGCCAGGGGGACCGGGGAAGGTCCGTATCTGCGGGGATTTCAAGATCACAGTGAACCCAGTGCTTCATTCGGTGCAATACCCGCTGCCAAGGATTGAAGATATTTTCGCTTCGTTGGCTGGAGGAAAACACTTCACGAAGATAGACCTAGCTCAGGCATATTTGCAGATGGAGGTTGAGGAAGAGTCACGCCAATACCTAACTATCAATACCCACAGAGGTTTGTACCGTTATAACAGACTGGTCTTTGGAGTGGCTTCGGCACCAGCAATTTGGCAGAGGGCCATGGAACAGGTGTTACAAGGAATTCCAAGCACGCAGTGCTATTTGGATGATATCCTAATCACGGGAATGGATGAAGAGGAACACCTCACGAATTTGAAACTGGTACTCACCAGGTTAAAGGAGTATGGCCTTAGCGTTAACTGCAATAAGTGTGAGTTTTTCCAAAAACGAATCTCATACTGCGGTCATATCATTGACCGCGAGGGACTACATAAATCACCGGAGAAGATAGAAGCGGTCGTGAAGGCTCCCGCTCCAGGGAACGTGTCACAGTTAAGATCATTCTTGGGGTTGATCAATTACTACCACAAGTTCCTACCAAATTTGTCCACGGTGCTGCATCCACTGAATGAGCTGTTGCGAAAGGAGACACCATGGAAGTGGAGTGAGGAGTGCAAAAAGGCTTTTCGCAGAAGCAAGGAGTTGATTACCTCCGAGGAAGTGTTGGCTCATTTCAACCCAGCATTACCCCTTCGGCTGGCGTGTGATGCTTCACCGTACGGAATTGGAGCAGTACTTTCGCACAGGTTTCCAAATGGCTCGGAAAGGCCAGTGGCTTTCGCGTCCCGATCTTTGACAACCGCGGAGCGAAATTACGCCCAGATAGACAGGGAGGCCCTCAGTCTTGTGTGGGGCGTGAAGAAATTCAACCATTACTTGCAATGTAAGAGGTTCACATTGCTGACAGACCACCAGCCGTTGGTGTCCATATTTAACCCGAACAAGGCCGTGTCCAACATGACAGCACAAAGGCTACAAAGATGGTCAGTCTTACTTGGGGCACACCAGTATGACATTGAGTACAAAAGGTCAACAAAACACGGAAATGCCGATGGGTTATCACGCTTACCATTGCCGACAGTAGAAGAAGCGAGTACAGGGGACCCAGTGGAGTTGTTCCACTCGTCCATTGTGGAATGTCTGCCGATAACAAACTCAATGATTGAGAAGGAGACAAGGAATGACCCGACTCTTTCACGAGTCTATGACTTAACGGTGAAGGGATGGCCAGCACAGAGCGAACCAACACTGCAGGCATTCTCACAGAGGAAAGAACAACTGTCGGTGTGCCGAGGAACCCTAATGTGTGGGTCGAGAGTGGTGATTCCGCCCAAACTCCAAAAGAAAGTACTCAAGGAGCTGCACGAAGGACATCTGGGTGGAGTAAAGATGAAGAATTTAGCGAGAGCATTTGTGTGGTGGCCAGGCATCGACGGGAACATAGAGGAGATCACCAAGAATTGCCTAGGATGTCAGAGGGTTCAGAACGCACCACCACCGGCTCCTCTGCACCCATGGGAGTGGCCCTCATCTCCTTGGCAAAGAGTACACATCGACTTTGCTGGTCCATTTATGGACTCGATGTTCCTGATAGCGGTAGATGCCCACTCCAAGTGGCCGGAAGTAATTAAAATGACCACCACCACGACGGAGAAAACCATCACGGTGTTAAGAACCATGTTTGCTCGGAATGGCCTGCCGGAACAGATCTGTTCCGATAACGGACCACAATTTGTGTCCGAGGAATTCAAGAAATTCCTAAAGAGCAATGGGGTTAAACATTACACATCAGCCCCATACCATCCCGCCTCCAATGGGTTGGCTGAAAGGTTCGTCCAGACCTTCAAGAAGGCCGTAAAGGCCATGAGTAATGAAGACATAAGTCTACAACATAAGGTAGACAGTTTTTTGTTGGCATACCGAAATGCAACACATGCGGTCACAAATCAAACTCCCGCAATGATGTTTTTTAACAACTTCCAATTCTGGGTGTGTTCAATTTTGCTGAACCTTATTAAATGCCCTCTGGAAGTCCATATAGACAACATCCATAAACATTTCCCTATTCACTATGCTAGTGGCCCCCTCAAAATTCAACTAGGTTAGTCAGATATGACCACTCCTTCAAAATTCCATTCTGCCTCTCTGATCAATTTATTCTTGATCGGGAACGGTACCATAGTGGCTATGTTACTGGACGAGTAATCCAGAGGCCCGGACTAATGATCATGAGTTCAAATCCCACCACGGCAACTGGGGAATTTAAATTTGGTTAATTAAGTAAACCTGGAATAAAAAAGCTAGTATCAGTAATGGTGACCATGAAACTACTGGATTGTCGTAAAAACCCATCTGGTTCACTAATGTCCTTTAGGGAAGGAAATTGGCCATCCTTACCTGGTCTGGCCTATATGTGACTCCAGACCCACAGCAATGTGGTTGACTCTTAACTGCCCTCTGAAATGGCTGAGCAAACCACTCAGTTGTAACAAACTGCTACAAAGAAGTATCACCGCATGGACTGCAGCGGTTCAAGCAGGTGGCTCACTACCACCTGCAATTTCCTCACTCCTCACCTATTTCTTTTAATGATGGTTTGTCCATCGTTGTCAGTGATGACAGCTTATGATTCTTCTCCATTTTAATACTGGTTGTGGGTTCTTATGACTGTAAAATCCGATTTTCACGCAGAATGTTTTACCACTCACAGGACCTCGTATATTAAATTGACCTGAGGATAATCTTTCCTATTTCCAGCATTTTCTGTTGTTATTTCAGATTTCCAGCATCCGCAGTATTTTGCAATTATAATCTTTCCTTGGTTTCCTTTGGACTCACTTCTTTTGCTAGTTGGATACAATTTGCTTCAAGCTTTGTTGCGCCATCGTGTATCATCTTTTGCCACTTTGCTGTCACAAGCATCATGCACCCATGTGTCAGTTGAGATGCCACATTTATTTACCTTGGTCTTTAGGCAATCCTTTTTATCTTTTTGAACTGACCACCACGAGAGCGTTTGCCAAGCTTCAGCTCACCATAGAATACCTTCTTGGGTGGTGCAGTATCAGGCATTCAGACTAAGTGACAAGCCCACCTCAGCTGTGCCTTTACCTCTATTCCTGGCATAGTTGCTCTTCTGAGGATCTCAGTGAATGGAATATTGTGCCACCATCGAAGTGTTGTGATCTTTCTGAGAGAGTGTAGGTAGAAATGATTGAATTTTCTGATGCGGCGACTAAGTGGTCCAGCTATTGCACATGGTAAGGATGTTGTACATCTTGCCTTGTAGATCTTAAGTCTTGTTGCCAGTTTAATGCCGGTTTTATCCCATAACCTCACACGGAACCTTCTAAAAGCACTACTGGCTTTAAACAATCTGTGGTTCACCTCATCATCATATGAATGTGGTGCTTCCTAGGTAGGTGAACCTATCCACTACAGACACTGTGTGCCCATGGGTACTGTTGGGTGGCACTTCAGGCTTTCTAGAGGCAGGCTGGTATATAACTTCTGTCGTCTTCGGATTGATAGTGACGCCAAATTTCTTACAAACATCTGAGAAATGGTCCTTGGAGCCAGTTGGAGGTCCTTTTCTGTGTGGGCAACAAGGACACAGTCATCAGCAAATGAGTGCTTAGCTGTGGACTATGTGCGGCTGAGATTGTGTAATTTGCCATCATCCTGAAGTGAATATACACCTCTTTATCCAAGTTCCTGAAGGCATAAGTAAGAATAGAAGCAAACTAGATACTAAGCAAGGTGGGAGCAAAAGCACAATCTAGGATACTGTAGCCTAGTGGTTATGGTACTTGACTAGCAATCCAGAGGTTGAGTTGGGAAACAGAATTCATTAAATCGGGTGGTTTGTAAGTTGGCACCAGATAAAAGAAGCGTGAAAGCTGCCGGATTGTCTTAAAAACCCAACTGGTTCACTAATGTCCTTCATGGAAGGGAACCTGCCCGCCCCCCCCCTTATTTGGTCTGACCTACATGTGACTCCAGTCCCACATTCTATGGTTGACTCTTCATGTCCTCAGGGCAACTAGTGATGGGCAATAAATGCAGTCATGAGAACAAATATATTAAAAAAAACAACCTGGAGACAGGGAAGGGGTTTGAAAGTTCACCATTTTCCATGACTCTGGTCATCATGGAACTTGCAGATCATCTGGATAACTTTTTGGGATAGCCAACTTTGGGCAGTGGTTCACAGAGGCCTTCGCTGCTAACTCTATCGAAGACTTTTGTGAGAGCAACAAAGAAAGTAAAAGTCCAAGTTTTATTCTTGATACTTTTCCTGAAGACGTCTGGCAGTAAATACCATATCAGTAGTACCTCTGCCTTTTCTGAATTCACAGTAACTATTAGGCAAGAATTCCTCAGCTATATGCTCGATGTAATGATTTAGGATAATCCTATCAAGGATTTTCCCTGCAATGACATAGGGAAATTCTTCAGTGACTGTCACACACATTATCTACTGCCTTTGTATTTGAATAGATGGATAATGGATGCATCTATCCTTGTGTGGTGAAAGTAAATCATCCCGCACCAGCTGGAAACACTCAGTCAGCGATTGAGCTAGTTGGAAACACTCGGTCAGCGATTGAGCTAGTTGGAAACACTCAGTCAGCGATTGAGCTAGTTGGAAACACTCAGCGATTGAGCTAGTTGGAAACACTCAAGTCAGCGATTGAGCTAGTTGGAAACACTCGGTCAGCGATTGAGCTAGTTGGAAACACTCAGTCAGCGATTGAGCTAGTTGGAAACACTCGGTCAGCGATTGAGCTAGTTGGAAACACTCAAGTCAGCGATTGAGCTAGTTGGAAACACTCAGTCAGCGATTGAGCTAGTTGGAAACACTCAAGTCAGCGATTGAGCTAGTTGGAAACACTCAAGTCAGTGATTGAGCTAGTTGGAAACACTCGGTCAGCGATTGAGCTAGTTGGAAACACTCAGCGATTGAGCTAGTTGGGAACACTCGGTCAGCGATTGAGCTAGTTGGAAACATTCAAGTCAGCGATTGAGCTGGTTGGAAACAGTCAGCGATTGAGCTAGTTGGAAACACTCGGTCAGCGATTGAGCTAGTTGGAAACACTCGGTCAGCGATTGAGCTGGTTGGAAACACTCGGTCAGCGATTGAGCTAGTTGGGAACACTCGGTCAGCGATTGAGCTGGTTGGAAACACTCAGTCAGCGATTGAGCTAGTTGGGAACACTCGGTCAGCGATTGAGCTAGTTGGGAACACTCGGTCAGCGATTGAGCTAGTTGGGAACACTCGGTCAGCGATTGAGCTAGTTGGAAACACTCGGTCAGCGATTGAGCTGGTTGGAAACACTCAGTCAGCGATTGAGCTGGTTGGGAACACTCGGTCAGCGATTGAGCTAGTTGGGAACACTCGGTCAGCGATTGAGCTAGTTGGGAACACTCGGTCAGCGATTGAGCTAGTTGGGAACACTCGGTCAGCGATTGAGCTAGTTGGAAACACTCGGTCAGCGATTGAGCTGGTTGGAAACACTCGGTCAGCGATTGAGCTAGTTGGAAACACTCAGTCAGCGATTGAGCTGGTTGGAAACACTCAGTCAGCGATTGAGCTGGTTGGAAACACTCAGTCAGCGATTGAGCTAGTTGGAAACACTCAGTCAGCGATTGAGCTGGTTGGAAACACTCGGTCAGCGATTGAGCTAGTTGGAAACACTCGGTCAGCGATTGAGCTGGTTGGAAACACTCAGTCAGCGATTGAGCTAGTTGGGAACACTCGGTCAGCGATTGAGCTAGTTGGGAACACTCGGTCAGCGATTGAGCTAGTTGGAAACACTCAGTCAGCGATTGAGCTGGTTGGAAACACTCAGTCAGCGATTGAGCTAGTTGGGACCACTCGGTCAGCGATTGAGCTAGTTGGAAACACTCGGTCAGCGATTGAGCTGGTTGGAAACACTCAGTCAGCGATTGAGCTGGTTGGAAACACTCAGTCAGCGATTGAGCTAGTTGGAAACACTCGGTCAGCGATTGAGCTAGTTGGAAACACTCGGTCAGCGATTGAGCTAGTTGGAAACACTCAAGTCAGCGATTGAGCTAGTTGGAAACACTCAGTCAGCGATTGAGCTAGTTGGAAACACTCAAGTCAGCGATTGAGCTGGTTGGAAACACTCAGTCAGCGATTGAGCTGGTTGGAAACACTCGGTCAGCGATTGAGCTAGTTGGAAACACTCAGTCAGCGATTGAGCTAGTTGGAAACACTCGGTCAGCGATTGAGCTAGTTGGAAACACTCGGTCAGCGATTGAGCTAGTTGGAAACACTCAGTCAGCGATTGAGCTAGTTGGAAACACTCAGTCAGCGATTGAGCTAGTTGGAAACACTCGGTCAGCGATTGAGCTAGTTGGAAACACTCAAGTCAGCGATTGAGCTAGTTGGAAACACTCGGTCAGCGATTGAGCTAGTTGGAAACACTCGGTCAGCGATTGAGCTGGTTGGAAACACTCGGTCAGCGATTGAGCTAGTTGGGAACACTCGGTCAGCGATTGAGCTAGTTGGAAACACTCAGTCAGCGATTGAGCTGGTTGGAAACACTCGGTCAGCGATTGAGCTAGTTGGAAACACTCGGTCAGCGATTGAGCTAGTTGGAAACACTCGGTCAGCGATTGAGCTGGTTGGAAACACTCGGTCAGCGATTGAGCTAGTTGGAAACACTCGGTCAGCGATTGAGCTAGTTGGAAACACTCAGCGATTGAGCTAGTTGGGAACACTCGGTCAGCGATTGAGCTAGTTGGAAACACTCGGTCAGCGATTGAGCTGGTTGGAAACACTCAGTCAGCGATTGAGCTAGTTGGGAACACTCAGTCAGCGATTGAGCTAGTTGGGAACAGTCAGCGATTGAGCTGGTTGGGAACAGTCAGCGATTGAGCTAGTTGGAAACACTCGGTCAGCGATTGAGCTAGTTGGGAACAGTCAGCGATTGAGCTAGTTGGAAACACTCGGTCAGCGATTGAGCTAGTTGGAAACACTCGGTCAGCGATTGAGCTAGTTGGGAACAGTCAGCGATTGAGCTAGTTGGAAACACTCAGTCAGCGATTGAGCTAGTTGGTGTTCTCCAGCTTGCCATATCTCTGCAGGTATAGCATTGGAACATGGTGCTTTGCCACTGGAGAGGAACGTAATAGTCTCTGCCAAGGGAGGCAATGATTGGACTTTGAGGTTGTTGATACAAGGCCTCACTGTCTAGACTGGACTTCCAGTTTAGTCGATTATTAAAATGGTGGTTAGCCCATCTGTCCAAGACTTGGATCTTCTCAGTCAGCAAGGTGGAGCCACCAACACTCGTTAAGGGAGGAGCACCTTACCTTCAAACAAGGGATAAATGTAGTGCCTCATAGACCTTCTTGTATCATGTGTGCCGGTGTACATCTTTTAATATTTGGGGGTGGAAACCATCAGGTTCTGGAGATTTGTCTATCGTTATTTTCTCCATTAACTTTTTTTGTAACTTGTATTAAATCCAGTAAGTTTACCCTTGACTTTGACCTGCTAACATTTTGTACACTTCTTCAACTGTGAAAACGAATACAACGTATTCATTTAACTATTGGCCATTATAGTCATATCTGCATCTTTCTATAGGGCCCATGTTCCCCTTTTCCATTTTTTTCTTATATTTATAAGAACTTTGTTGGTTTTGATATTCCTTGAAAGTTTTTTTTCTTCCCTTTTTGCACCTTATTTTGTATCCCTTTGCTTCTAATAGTTCTCCCAGCTTGCAGTATCTCCACTTTTCCTTACATTTGTGCAGTACTGAGGGAGCACTGAACTATCTGAGTTGCTGTCTTTCCAATGAGATGTTAAATGAGGCCCTGTCTCCCATCCCGGGTGGATGTAAATAATTATGTATTCTTACAAAATGACAATTTAGTTTTGGGGTCTACAGAAACAAGCTCAAATTATTTTAAGTTTTGTTGAGTGAGCAGTTGTCACAGTAAAAAAAAATGCAGGGATTGGTGAACAGTACCTTTTATCCTCTTCCTTCAAATGATCTAACCTTATGTTGCCTCTCCCGAAGATGGTGATGCATAGCAACAACTTGCATTTCTATAGTGCCTTTAAAAAGCTAAACGTCCCACAGGAGTGTTATCAGACAACACTTGACACCAAGCCATATAAGGAGATGTTGGGGCAGGTGACCAAAAACATGGTCAAAGAGTTAGGTTTTAAGGAGTGTCTTAAAGGAGGAGAGAGAGAGAGGTGGAGGCTGAGAGGTTTAGATGGGGAATTCCAAAGCTTGGGGCCTAGACAGCTGAAGGCATGGCCACCAATGGATGGATGAAGGAAATCAGGGATGCACAAAAGACCAGAATTGGAGGAACACTGAGTTCTTGGAGAGTTGTGGGGCTGGAGGAGGTTACAGAGATGGGGAAGGGCAAGGCCATGGAGGGATTTGAGCACAAGGATGAGAATTTTAAAATCGAGGCATTCTTGGACTGTGAGCCAGTGTAGGTCAGCAAGCAGAGGAATGTTGGGTGCACAGGACTTCGGCGAGTCAGGATATTGGCAGCAGAGTTTTGGGTGAGCTCAAGTTTATGGAGGGTGGGAGGCCGGCCAGGGGAGTATTGGAATAGTTGAGTCTTGAGGTAACTAAAGGAATGGGTGAGGGTTTCCGCAGGAGATGGGCGATGTTACGGAGGTGGAAATAGGTGGTCTTGATGATGGCGAGGATATGGGGCCGGAAGCTCCGCACAGGGTCAAATAGGACGCCGAGGTTGTGAACAATTTGGTTCAGCCTCAAGACAGTGGCCAGGGAGGGGGATGGAATTGGTGGCTAGGGAACAGAATTTATGGCGGGGGTAAAGGTAATGGCTGCAGCCTTGCCAATATTTAATTGGAGGAATTTCTGCTCATCCAATACTGGATAATTGGGTAGATTTCAGTGGGTAGCAGTAGCTCTTTAGTCGCACACCTTAATCTGTAAGTCTGTGTAGTGAATGTTGACAGCTACTAAACTGTAGTTGCATCCCCTGCCCCCACCCCCCTGCCTGCCAGTCTGGTCTGCTGCTAGTGTCCACATGCTTGCTTCTCCAGTAATAGCTGGATAAGAAGCAGAAATGGGGAACTTGGCCAGTATTTATTCCCCCCTCTGGCCCAGGGTGCTGATGAGTTACCTCAGCTGAGATTCGATGACTCAGCGCAGACATAAACTTGAACCTTCCGGATCCATCAATAGCTCAGTATGCTATTGGGCAGAGCCTTTAATGTACGAGCATGTGAAAATATTGGACAGGAAAAGACCTGCTGGTCCATCTAGTCTGTCACAGTTGTGATGCCTTATGCGTCATGGTCAAGACACTCCCGACCCACTAGATGCCAAGTAATCTAAAGGGAGAGGCGAGAAACTAAATAAAAAAAAAAAAACAAGCACAAATAAGGAAAAGAAAATCTGGAAAATTAACCAGTTGGGCAGAGCAGAGTCTTTGGACCCTGTTGGAATTGTTTTAAATTGATGTTATAATTTGTACCAAATTTACAGTTTGGATTGCGTTACTTGCAAAGTGCCTTTACAGATTGAAGTAGATGAGCCTGACTATTCCTACAATTGATGAATGAACAATGAATTTCAAATTCAGAAATGGGAGATCTTGAAGTATGTTCTGAGATAAATACAAGTGATTAATCAGAAGGTTATTGGGGCTGTGAAATTCTGCAATCTCTCACTTGTCGTCTTGTATCTTGCAGGATGTTTCGCCGCTCGAGACTCAGTGTGAGACCCAATCTGAAACCTGGTGGAAGAGGTTCATCACAAACCTCCAAGGAGGATGACAAGACCCATACCGCAGACCAGCAACTAAGTCCAGGAAGAAAGGCTTCCAATGAAAAAGATACTTCTGAGTCTCCAGCTGTGTTGTCAGCTCCACCAACTCTACTGCCTAATCCAGACGTAGGACAGGAAGAGAGAGATGACCCAGATGAACAGCAGGAGAATGTTCCACTTAACAAGTTAGTACGGAATCCATTCAAACACAGATCTGAGGCATCATAATTTTAATTATCACCTTCCCATTCAAAAATAATCTCAAGATATGTATGCTGTACTAACTGTAGTTTCTCTTTTGGCTACTGTACTTGGCTCAATGCTGCAGTACATAGAAGCTACAATATCACTTAAGTTAAATAAATTTGGTTCTGCACGTCTTTTATTTGTTGCTGTCCACCATAATAGTCAAAAAATATATAAAGAATAGAGCAAAAAAGTAGAAACACATCCTAGGAGTGAGATGGTGCTGTATTGAGGATTGATCTTGGATCCATTATGCCAGTCAAATCTTGGATGTGTTTCTTGTTAGATCCGTGTGTTAATGGCGACACGGAATGCAGGAGTTGATTTAACAAGTGCTTACTGAACAAAGTCTGGAGGTGAACTAACAACACAAGACGCTACACAGGCTTATATACCCGAGTGGTCACTACTGGTACTACAGTATACAGGGGCTTCAAAAACATAGTTCCTCTTAAAGGTACATACACTACAATTCCTCCCCTTTTAGATAAATAGTACATAACATTTTAAGTAATCATTAAATAACATTTTTACAAGAACAATAATATACACATTTGCTGAAGTTAATCAATTACAAATTCAGTCTCTCTGGAGGCTTCCTGACTCGGTCCGGATAACGCCTCGGTGGTGTAGTAGGTTCTTTTGGCAAGGTCGATTCGGCTTCAATGCTAGTGTCGGGTTCATCTGGTTCCAGTATCACCGGATCGGAGGTAGATACTATGGGTATCTCTGCTTCATCACTAGGAGTATAGAGTTGTGGTGTAGGTTGTCCTTTTTCGGATGACTCTATGATCTGGTCAGCATGGCGCCTTATTATGCTTTCTCCAATGTCCACGGTATACATCAGCGGTCCTAGTCGTGTGCAAATAGTTCCAGGCTGCCATTTCTCGGTACGGTAGTCCCGGGCCAAAACTGGTTGACCTATCTGGAAGGTTCTAGTTGGCCTTTCATTCATGCTTTGAAATTGCCGGTTCTCTACGTCCCTTCTGACGTTTGGCTTGACCAAATCCAGCCGGCATCTTAGTCTTCTATTGAAAAACATCATGGCGGGGGTTTGGTTTGTAACCACATGTGTTGCATTCCTGTACGCAAACAAGAAGTTATCTACCTTATGTTGTAGATTTATGTCTTCATTACCCATGGCCTTTATGGCCTTCTTGAAGGTCTGGACAAACCTTTCAGCCAATCCATTGGTGGCGGGATGGTATGGGGCGGACGTGTAGTGCTTAACCCCATTGTTTTTTAAGAACTTCCTGAATTCTTCGGATACAAATTGCGGACCATTATCAGAACAGATCTGTTCAAGCAGCCCATTCCTGGCGAATATGGTCCTTAATACTGTGATGGTTTTTTCCGTGGTGGTGGAGGACATCTTTATTACCTCCGGCCACTTGGAGTGTGCATCCACCGCGATTAAGAACATTGAGTCCATAAATGGACCAGCAAAGTCGATATGTACCCTTTGCCATGGAGATGAGGGCCACTCCCATGGATGTAGAGGGGCTTGTGGTGGGGTGTTTTGGACCTTCTGGCATCCTAGACAGCTCTTGGTCATTTCTTCAATGTCTCCATTGATACCTGGCCACCACACAAATGCTCTGGCTACGTTCTTCATTTTCACTCCACCCAGATGCCCCTCGTGATGCTCCTTTAGCACTCTATCCTTGAGTTTGGGTGGAATCACCACTCTGGATCCACACATCAAGGTTCCTCGGCACACTGACAGCTGTTCTCTTCTTTGCGAGAATGCTGGCAACAGTGGTTCGCCATGTGCTGGCCATCCCTTCACCGTTAAATCGTAGACTCGTGAGAGAGTCGGGTCATTTCGCGTTTCCTTTTCAATGGTAGAATTTGTCACCGGTAGACATTCCACTATGGTCGAGTGGAATATCTCCACTGGGTCCACTGTAGGCGCCTCTTCCACCGTTGGCAACGGTAGGCGCGATAACCCGTCAGCATTCCCATGCTGTTTTGTTCCTTTGTACTCTGTCATATTGGTGTGCCCCTACGAAAAGGGACCACCTCTGTAGCCTTTGCGCTGTCATAATGGGAACGCCCTTTTTAGGGTTGAATATGGAGACGAGGGGTTGATGGTCAGTCAACAAGGTAAACTTTTGTCCGTGTAGGTAATGGTTGAATTTCTTCACCCCCCACACCAGGCTGAGTGCCTCCCTGTCGATCTGGGCATAGTTACGCTCAGCTGAGTTCAATGAGCGTGACGCAAAAGCTATCGGCCGCTCCGAGCCATCAGGGAATCTATGCGATAATATCGCTCCCACGCCGTAAGGGGATGCATCGCACGCCAGTCTGATTGGCAGTGATGGGTTGTAATGAGCCAACACTTCCCTGGACGTGATCAAGCCTTTGCATTTATGGAAGGCACGTTTACAGTCTTCGCTCCATTTCCAAACTACTCCTGTTTGTAGCAGTGCGTTAAGCGGGTGCAGAACCGTCGACAAGTTTGGTAAAAATTTATGATAGTAATTTACTAATCCCAGGAACGACCTTAATTGTGAGACATTTTCAGGCACTGGGGCCTTTATGACCGCTTCAATTTTTTCAGGTGACTTATGCAACCCTTCTTCGTTAATGACATGGCCACAATATGATATTTGTTTCTGGAAAAATTCGCATTTGGGGCGATTTGCTCGTAGGCCCCGTTCTCTCAGCCTCGTGAGCACCTGCTCCAAGTTGGCAAGGTGCTCGTTGTCGTTTTCTCCTGTTACAAGGATGTCGTCTAGGTAGCATTGAGTCCCCGGAATCCCTTGCAGGACTTGCTCCATAGCTCTTTGCCAGATAGCCGGAGCTGATGCCACTCCGAAAACCAGTCGATTGTACTGGTACAGGCCTTTGTGTGTGTTTATCGTGAGATACTTTTTAGAGGCCTCCTCAACCTCCATCTGTAGATATGCCTGTGCTAAGTCAATTTTGGTGAAATGTTTCCCTCCGGATAGTGAGGCGAAAATATCTTCTATCCTCGGAAGAGGATACTGTACCGTGTGAAGAACCGGGTTTACAGTCACCTTGAAGTCCCCACAGATGCAAACTTTTCTCTGTTCTTCAGATTTATTATTCAACGTTTTCTTCATGACCGGGACGATGGGTGTTGCCCACTCGCTCCAATCTACCTTGGATAACACGCCTGCTTTTTCCAAATTCTCCAGCTCTGCCTCGACGGCTGGACGAATTGCGTATGGCACCGGCCTTGCCTTAAAAAACTTGGGAATTGCCGCATCTTCCACTTTTATTGAGGCGGTGGCGCCTTTCAGGGTTCCTAGTTCCTGTTGAAACACTTCTTTGGCGTTAGCCAAGATTTCTTTTAATCGTCCAGGTATGACGTCATCATCGTTTTTTTTCTTACTGGTCATCGTCAGTGCCTGAATGGAGTGCCAGTCTAAACGTATCTTTCTGATCCATTCACGTCCCAACAACGGTGGACCACCATCTTGCAGAACGTATAAATACAACTTCTGTATTTCCTTGCCGTTGTATACAACAGGCACCCTTATTTTCCCTCTGGGGTATACTTTCTGCCCCGTATATGTCTTCAAGACAATGGATGTGTCTTTCAAAGGTATATGCGGAAATAGCTGCTCGTAATCCCGTCGACTCATGACGGTCAGAGCTGATCCTGTATCTAGCTCCATTTTGACTGGGGACCCCGCTATCGTGAGGGTAACCCAAATGGTCTGGTAATCTTCTTTGGCAATTACATTATGTAATTTGAGACAGCTTAGTCTCTTGTTTCCGGAGTCGCTATCGCTCTTCTGGTCTTCGGAGCTACTGTCCGTCATCATTTGTACCTTTCTGTACTTTTCCTTATTGACCTTTTTACTGTCAGCGGATTTCTTTCCAGATCTGCATACACGTGCAATGTGTCCCATCTTTCCGCATTGCCTGCATGCTTTGTCCTTGAGCCAGCAGTCCTTCTGGTCATGGGTGGATCTGCCGCAGCGATAACATCTCTCGAAACCCCGTGTCATTTCATGGGTGCCGAAGTCCTGTGGCTTTTGCTGTATCTCTGCAGCTCCTCTTGCTGCTGCTTCGTAGCCACACTGAAAGCCTTGTCCAGTGTCAAATCTTTCTCAGAAAGTAGTCTTTTCTGTGTTCCTTCGCTTAGGAGACCGCAGACGAATTTGTCTCATAGAGAATCTGCCAGTCCTGCCCCGAATTGGCAGTGCTTTGACAGCTTTCGTAATTCGGTGAGGTAATCAGCGTTACTTTCATTCTTGTGCTGATTCCTCCTGAAGAATTTGAATCGTTCCGCTATCAGCAGCGGTGTTGGGTTTAAGTGCTCCTGTAAGGTATCAACAATCCCATTAAAATTCTTGTCCATCGGTTTGGCTGGAGTGATCAAGTTTCGTAACAGCCCGTATGTCCTTGCGCCCATCAGATTTAGAAGTACCGATGCCTTTTTATCATCCGCTACTTTATTCGCCTTGCAATATACCTCCACTCTTTCCACATATGTGGTCCAATCTTCTATATCACTATCGAAAGCAGTAATATTGCCAGTCTTCGGCATCTTGAAAATCTAAAATGGCGCTTCCCGCGCTTTTCTTTCTTCCCCGCCGAGTTAAGATGGCGCCTCCCGCGCTTTCCCGCTGCTGCCAGCGCTGTTCTCCGCGGTTCCCGTTGCGACCTGCAGCTTTTCGCGGTATTTTAATTTTTTTAATATATCGCTTCAATAGTTTCTCCGTTACTTGGAGAACCGTTCCCGTCGTGGAGCGGACCCTCTGGGACTTTCCCCTCCCTCTGCTCGGTCCGAACGCCGACCTGCTTTGCAGCACCGGCCGCGCCCTGAGTGCTCCACCCTCTCTCTCTCTTTGGTTCTGCTTCCCGACTCGCTGCCTGGCCCCGTTGCAGAGCCACCTGATCGCGCTCTAGCCCGCCGCAGCCCAGGAAGGATCAGTGCACTACCTGCCACCAGCTCGTTTAGCTGGGGAAACCACAGACTGGAGACCAAGCCTGGCCCTCGTTTTCGAGTTTTTTTTTCTTGCTTCTGGCTTCGACCTTCGTCTGAGGAATCGATCCCCTTGAGGTGCTGCCGAATTGCAGGTAAGTTCGTTTCTAACTCGTCGCCACTGTTAGATCCGTGTGTTAATGGAGACACGGAATGCAGGAGTTGATTTAACAAGTGTTTACTGAACAAAGTCTGGAGGTGAACTAACAACACGACGCTACACAGGCTTATATACCCGAGTGGTCACTACTGGTACTACAGTACACAGGGGCTTCAAAAACATAGTTCCTCTTAAAGGTACATACACTACAATTCTGGCTTGTAACACATTGCTGAATGTAACATCCTTTACATGTAAACTTGTTTTTTTTATTAATATGGGATATTGATTTCTGCTGGATTTTTAAGGAGACAAAGTAGTAATTCTGGTCCCGGATCATAGCACACTGATGCGTTTTTTGGACTGTGTCCAATGAATAGGCAGGATAGTCATAAAAAGTTACTTTCTTGGCTATTTGAGCTGATGGTCTTGGCCAGGCCTGATGTTTTCTCACCTGACCCGCAAGCATTTCTACTGAATTGGGAGTGGGGGCCGTGACTGACTTTTCTTCTCCCTAACTCCGAGTTACTGAGGCTAGTGATGCCCTGATGTTCAGTTCAGTTACTCACTAGATAAACTTCCTCAGCCTTGCAGAAGCATCATATCTTAAATTGAAAATCAGTAGTCTTAGCGTGATTCCCTTACCTGTGCTGGATGCGGACAATTTGAGGGTAATTAGGCTTTGATTTTACTGGTGATAATATTCATACTTGGTCAGACCAGCTTCACCTTGGCGCCCGCACACGCAAAACTGCTGATTCAGAAAACCATTCTTTTGCATCTCTTCCTCCCTTGTACTTCGCTGTCAAAGTAGGCCAATTGATTTCTCAATTGATTAAACCACTAAACATGCTGGTAAGTAATTCTGCCCTCATGATTTTACTGATTTGTGCCTTCTATTTCCATTAAGCGCCAAAATAAAAAATAAAATGAGATTTTAGTTAGCAGTTGGCATTTAATTTGACACATTTTTGATAACATTACAGGATTTTTCTTTATTTGCATTTTATCCAATTTTTCTAAGTGATATTCCATAAAATTAAAAGTTGCAAACTTGCTTTTTTTTTAAGGAATGAAAAAAATGATAAGACTGGAGAGTCTGGTGCCAACAATAAACTCTCTGTGGCACCTTTGCAAAGAAGGAAGCGCTTCTGTACCATGCCAAATTTGGCCAAACCCAGATCCACATCTGCGTCTGCACAACAGTCGAGCAGTGTAACACCAAAATCTCCCCCTCAGCAACAAAGTCCATTTTCTTCTGCTGCATCCATTCAAGATAATCCCTCTCAGTCACAGACCACTACTACTGAGAAACCGCTTCCCAAATCACTGGAGAAACGAAAACCCTCTTCAGGACAACATACCAAATTGCCAGAAAAGAAAACCCCAATTCCTCAAGTACCACAGTTCTCTCCAGTTAAAAACCCTGCGCACAAAGATCCAGCTGTAGGAACCAATTCTACCCGAGCTCTTACGACACGGATGACATTGTCCTCGCCACTTAGGGAGCGAGTTACACCCAGTAGCACACCCACAAAAGGAACTGTACCATCCCCAAGTGTCTCGCTTGCACGTCCTAAACCAGCAAAAATTCCATCTGACCTTGAACGGCTGAGGAAAGCTCGAAAACTGCGGGAAATGCTGAAAGAGGAGTTGAAGAAAGAGAAGGTAAATTTGAATACACGTTTAGAGGTTGGTTCTGTTGTTGGCAGTTACTTTCAATAGTAACCTTTAACAGCCTTATCTGGTTAATTGTTCAGGAAGGAGAGAGTGAGTTGTTGAGTCATGTGCTAACCTGCAATTCAGTGTCATGGCATGACATGATTGCTTTGTGCTTGAGACTCTTAATCACTGGGGAAATACAGAGTGGGAGCAAGGTACTTTTCATGTCCCATTGGTGATGAAACATTATCACACAGCTATTTGGACTCCTTTCATCCTATTGTGCAGTCAATAAAATATCAAATCTGCATATTGAGTATGTGAAATTGATACAAATCAGGGCTGATGACTACATTTCTAAGGAACTTAACAAATTTGATCCTAAATTTATATGCATTTTTACCCATTCCACTTGAGCAAATGGATCACTATATGGGCTGGATCACCAATGAGCTATGCTACAGAAGGGTAAAATACAGGTTTGTGTCCGTAATTCCTGAAACAGATAGTTCCCTAACTCAGCTGTACTGTCGGGAAGTCGGAAAGTGAATATTCTCAGAGGAAGAAGGAAAAATCAGAAGGCTAGTCACTCAAGGTAGCAATTTTGCTAGTGGCTGGCTCACCATTACCATTGCACTGACTTTCAAGCAGGTTGTTGGACTGATTTTTCAGCTGGAGATGTATGTGGTTTAAGAAATAATTTTTTTTATTCAGTCATGGGATGTGGACGTCGCATTTATTGCCCATCCCTAATTGCCCTTGAGAAGGTGGTGGTGAACAACTGAGTGACTTGCTAGGCCATTTCAGAGGCAGTTAAGAGTTAACCACATTGCTGTGGGTCTGGAGTCACATATAGGCCTGGGTAAGGACGGCAGATATTAGTGAACCAGATAGGTTTTTATGACAATCCGGTAGTTTCATGGTCGCCATTGCTGATACTAGCTTTTTTTATTCCAGATTTATTTAATTAACTGAATTGGAATTCCCCAGCTGCCGTGGTGGGATTTGAACTCACGTCTCCGGATAATTAGTCCAGGCCTCTGGATTACTAGTCCAGTGACATAACCACTATGCTACTGTAACGCATTCCAGAGATTGTTTGCCACATATATCAATCAGTGTGTAACTGCTGATCATTTTATCACTTGCGTAGACTGCATAAATACCGAGTGCGTAAGTAAATCTTGGTATTGATTTTTTGCGGATCACTAGATGTTCCCGAAAGATATTTCAGGAAACAAAACCTCAAATAAGTCAAAACTTAAAGCGGAATTCTGGAGAAAGTACTTTTTAAATCTGAAGTACTTCCCCTACGGCCATCCCTGTTTTAAAAGAATAAAATAGGGAAAATGTTACTGATTAATATGCCGTCTCTAAGAGGAGCTACTTTGTATTTTGTTGTTTCTTTAAAAACAAAACAGACACATTTTGCCATGCCATGAGTGTTCTGGCTAGAAAAGATCTACTTGGATCATATTGCTTGGAAATTCCTGTTCTGTGTGTAAATCATGGCAAACTGGGTTTTTGGAAGCAATCACCCATGCTGAATTTCCTGTTTTCTGTCTGTGGGCTCAAACTGTCAGGAATTATTTTTACGCTATGGATCAGCCATTGAGAAAGGTGCAGCACTAAATCTTCTGGAGGAGATGTGATCTGCAAATAGGAACCAGCACTGAGAAGGCAAAGCTCACTTAATTGTTGCAGACATGGGCATTGCTGTCTGAGAAATTAACTTTTGATTGGTCAGGAGCCCCAGAGGCCCTTCTGCAAGGACTTGGGCAGTGATGGGACACCGGAAAGGAACACATGCCCACCCCCTCTGTAGTGGCTGCTGCAGCAGGCTCAGGAGGTGATAGCTGGCAACACCAGTCAGCCATCACAGTCAAGGATGTGGCTGAACACACGCAGAGCTTCGCCAATTCATAGTCCAATTAGTTAGTTAGATGGTCTTCTGTGCCAAGTTTCTTTCACTGCTGTCTTTGCAGAGCAAGATATTGGACTCCACTGGAGTATCATCTTGCCTTGCACCCAGCAGTTCTTCACAGTTGATGTTTATACTTGCAAGCCTGTTACAGGTTCATCTCCAGGTTGTTTTTGTAAGTAAACACATTTTTACATGGACAAGTCTTGGCTTGACTCATAACCTGCAGGACCAGTGGACTGCCTTTAGTCTGGCTCCTGCCTTTTGACTGGTCTGACTTGGGTGGCCCTATAAGGAGTTATACTCCTGCCAACATAGCTCTCAGGGTCCTAGGCGCACACATGCCTTCTCACCATGTCTTGGTGAAGTTCCTAAGGAATGGAGGTCTAGGATCACCAGAATCTCAGTAGGCTATCAGTTTGCTAACGCACTTACTACTTCCACAGAGGAATCACTTTGGAGTGGATGTTTAGGTATTGCAAAGCTGAAACAAAGCACTAGCATTAAACGGCAGTACTGTCAACTCAAGCTACCAATATTCACAGACTATAGAATACCGAGAATAAACTCCTTCAATTAACTTGAAAATTGTTATATATTGGTTTCAATATAGCAGAAGATAGCTATAGATGAAGAACTAATTATGAAAGTATAGGAGAAGGTGCTTTAGGCAAGATTCCTTGATGATGTGATTTGTGTTCCCACTGCACATTTTGCATTGGCATTTTCACGCATTTACTCTGAAGGGCAGGTATATGGAGTTGGGTCACAGATCAGCCATATTGTCATTGACTGGCGGAACAGGCTCGAGGGGCTAAATACCCTACTCTTGTTCCTATGAAATGGTGTTGCCCTCCTAGTCATGGAGATGCAGCCTGAGGCCTCTTTTTGGAGCGACGTTGAGCATGCAGCACTAGAAATCGTGGTAGGGATGGGGTGTAAAGATGTACTCCAGGATTGCACCTGATCCAGACACGTGCAACAGTGCTTGAAGTTACCAGTTCAGTGTCTGAAAATTCTGGTTGTAGCATAAGCTTTGTTGCACTTTATCTGATTTATTTATTTAGCATATGCAGACTCGGCATATCATTTAACCATCTTAGAGCATTGTCATCACCATCATGCAAAGCATGTAGGCCACTAGATAGTTTAGTTATTTGGCATGATTCAACAGTGTGGGACATGGGTTGTATTTGCCCACAAGGATATTTGTCATTGTCACAAAGACCCCAAAGGTGAAGATTTGAGCTACGCTGTCCCTGTCCAGTAGTGCGTCGGCGGGAATCCTGAGCGGCAGAGCGGGGCTATAAAAGTCCCAGAGACCAGGTAAGGCCTCAGTGCGTCGGCGGGAATCCTGAGCGGCAGAGCGGGGCTATAAAAGGCTCCAGAGACCAGGTAAGGCCTCACAGCGTCGGCGGGAATCCTGAGCGGCAGAGTGGGGCTATAAAAGGCCCCAGAGACCAGGTAAGGCCTACCAATCTCCAGTCTGGGAACTCGGAGGGAAGGAGAGAGGTAAAAAGTAATCCAAGTGTGACGTCACCAGAAAGCGGGTAAGTGATTGGTTGGTAAGTATTTCTCCCTTTTTAAGCTTAAATCTCTTTGGTTTATAGTTTCTAAGGTGTGATATTCACCATCTAGAATCGGGGCAGAGGGTATTTAAGAATAATATTAATAAATTTAATTAATTACATAGAATGGGAGATCAGGTGATGTGTTGCTGCTGCAATATGTGGGAGCTGGTGAACACCATTGATGCTCACGGTGATCACA
Source organism: Somniosus microcephalus (assembly GCF_052327205.1). Classification (NCBI taxonomy): domain Eukaryota; kingdom Metazoa; phylum Chordata; class Chondrichthyes; order Squaliformes; family Somniosidae; genus Somniosus; species Somniosus microcephalus. The sequence goes on from NC_140987.1 coordinate 214,395,343, forward strand.
TTTGCAGTAAGTGTTGGCTGCTCGAGGAACTCCGGCTCCGTGTTGAAGAGCTGGAGTCCGAGCTTCAAACACTGAGACACATCAGGGAGGGGGAGAGTTACCTGGACTCTGTGTATCACGAGGTATTCACACCAATTAGATTAATTAATTCAGATGTAGTCCGTGGCCAGGGCCAGCATGGTGTGACTAGAAGTGAGGCAGGTACGGGGATCCAGGAGGTAGTGTTGGAGGAGCCGCAGCCCTTGCACTTGTCCAACAGGTTCGAGGCTCTTACTCCCTGTGAGGATGGGAACAGGGACTGCGGGGAGGATGAGCAACCTGGCCACAGCACCGTGGAGCGGGGGGCCATTCAAGTGGGGGGAGTTAAAAGAAATGTTGTAGTGGTAGGGGATAGTATCGTTAGGGGGATAGATAGAGTTCTTTGCAGCCGAGAGCGAGAGTCCCGAAGGCTGTGTTGCCTGCCCGGTGCCAGGGTTAAGGACATCTCCTCTGGACTGGAGAGAAACTTGGAGTGGGAGGGGGAGGATCCAGTTGTCGTGGTCCATGTTGGTACCAACGACATAGATAGGACAAGGAAGGAGGTTCTGCTGAGGGAGTTTGAGCAGCTAGGGGCCAAATTAAAAAGCAGAACCACAAGGGTAATAACCTGAGCCATGAGCGAATTTGGCTAGGACAAATAAAATTAGAGAGTTAAATGCGTGGCTCAAAGACTGGTGTGGGAGAAATGGGTTTTGCTTCCTGGGACACTGGCACCAGTACTGGGGCAGGAGGGAGCTGTTCCGTTGGGACGGGCTTCACTTGGCCAGTGCTGGGACTAGAGTCCTGGCGGATCATATAACTAGGGCTGTAGAGAGGGCTTTAAACTAACTAGTGGGGGGGAGGTTCCTAGAGAGCAAATAATAAAAATGACAACAGAGAAGGTCATAGACTTAGGTAGCAGTGGGGAAATTAAAAACCAGAGCGTGTCAGGAAGGGGCAGAAGGTATGGAGTAAAAGGTAAAGTAATAAAAAGGGCAAAAGCAGGAACTAAGTGTCACAAAACATATTTGAAAGTTCTCTATCTGAATGCACGTAGCATTCGTAACAAAATAGACGAGTTAATGGCACAAATAACTACATATGGGTATGATCTTGTGGCCATTGCAGAAACATGGCTGCAGGGTGACAATGCCTGGGAATTAAACATACCAGGTTATTTAATGATCAGGAAGGACAGGCAGGAAGGAAGGGGAGGTGGGGTGGCTCTGTTAATAAAGGAAGGAATCATTGTAATACAGAGAAATGATATTGGGTCAAAAGATCAGGATAATGAAACAGTTTGGGTGGAGGTAAGGAATAATAAGGGGAAAAAAACACTAGTGGGCATAGTCTATAGGCCTCTGAACAGTTGCAACTCTGTTGGACAGAGTATCAATCAGGAAATAGTTGAGGCTTGTAATAAGGGAACATCTATAATTATGGGGGATTTTAACTATCATATTAATTGGACAAATCAAATTGGGCAGGGCTGCCTTGAGGATGAGTTCATTGAGTGTATTAGGGATGGGTTTCTTGAGCAGTATGTAACTGAACCGACCAGGGGGCAAGCAACCTTAGATCTGGTCCTGTGTAACGAGACAGGATTAATTAAAAATGTCCTAGTAAAGGATCCCCTTGGAATGAGTGACCATAACATGGTTGAATTCCATATTCAATTAGAGGGTGAGAAGGTTGGATCTCAAACAAGCGTGCTAAGCTTGAATAAAGGAGACTATGAAGGTATGAGAGCGAAATTGAGTAGAGTGGATTGGGAAAATAGATTAAAGGGTAAGACGATACATGATCAGTGGTGTACATTTAAGGAGTTATTTTACAGCTTCCAAAAAAAATATATTCCACTGAGAAGAAAAGGGTGTAAAAGAAAAGACAGCCATCCGTGGCTAAGTAAAGAAATTAAGGATAGTATTCGACTAAAAACAAGGGCATATAAGGTAGCCAAATCTAGTGGGAGGATAGAGGATTGGGAAAACTTTAAAAGACAACAAAAAATAACAAAAAGATTGATTAAGAAAGGGAAGATAGATTATGAAAGTAAATTAGCAAAAAATATAAAAACATAGTAAGAGTTTTTATAGTTATATAAAAAGAAAAAGGGTGGCTAAAGTAAATGTTGGTCCCTTAGAGGATGAGACCGGGAAATTAATGGTGGGAAATATGGAGATGGCAAAAACACTGAATGAATATTTTACATCAGTCTTTACAGTAGAAGACACTAAGAATATCCCAACACTGGACAAACAGGGGGCTAAAGGGGGGGAGGAGCTAAACACGATCAAAATCACTAAGGAAGTGGTACTCGGTAAAATAATGGGACTCAAGGCGGATAAATCACCTGGACCTGATGGCTTACATCCTAGGGTCTTGAGGGAAGTGGCGGTAGGGATTGTGGATGCATTGGTAATAATTTTCCAAAACTCCCTGGACTCGGCAAAGGTCCCGGCAGACTGGAAAACTGCTAATGTAACACCCTTATTTAAAAAGGGCAGTAGACAGAAGGCTGGAAACTATAGACCGGTTAGCCTAACATCTGTGGTAGGTAAAATTTTGGAGTCCATTATTAAGGAGACAGTAACAGGACATTTGGATAATCATAATTTAATAGGACAAAGTCAGCATGGTTTTATGAAGGGGAAATCATGTTTGACAAATCTGCTGGAGTTCTTTGAGGAAGTAATGTATAGGGTGGATAAAGGGGAACCAGTGGACGTAGTGTATTTAGACTTCCAAAAGGCATTTGACAAGGTGCCACACAAAAGATTATTGCTTAAGATAAAAAATCACGGGATTGGGGGTAATATTCTGGCATGGATAGAGGATTGGCTATCTAACAGAAGGCAGAGAGTTGGGATAAATGGCTTATTCTCAGACTGGCAATCAGTAACTAGTGGTGTTCCGCAGGGGTCAGTGCTGGGTCCCCAACTCTTTCCAATCTATATTAACGATTTGGAGGAGGGGACCGAGTGTAACATATCAAAGTTTGCAGATGATACTAAGATGGGAGGGAAAGTAATGAGTGAGGAGGACATAAAAAACCTGCAAGGGGACATCGACAGGCTAAGTAAGTGGGCAGAGATTTGGCAGATGGAATACAATACTGGAAAGTGTGAGGTTATGCACTTTGGCAGGAAAAATCGTAGAGCAAGTTATTATCTTAATGGCAAGAAACTGGAAAGTACTGAAGTACAAAGGGATCTGGGGGTCCTGGTGCACGAAACTCAAAAGGTTAGTATGCAGGTGCAGCAAGTGATTAAGAAGGCCAATGGAATGTTGGCTTTCATTGCTAGGGGGATAGAATATAAAAATAGGGAGGTATTGCTTCAGTTGTACAAGGTATTGGTGAGACCGCACCTGGAATACTGCGTACAGTTTTGGTGTCCATACTTAAGAAAGGACATACTTGCTCTCGAGTCAGTACAAAGAAGGTTCACTCGGTTAATCCCGGGGATGAGGGGATGGACATATGAGGAGAGGTTGAGTAGATTGGGACTCTACTCACTGGAGTTCAGAAGAATGAGAGGCGATCTTATTGAAACATATAAGATTGTGAAGGGGTTGGATCGGGTGGATGCGGGGAAGATGTTCCCGATGATGGGTGAAACTAGAACTAGGGGGCATAGTCTTAGAATAAGGGGCTGCTCTTTCAAAACTGAGATGAGGAGGAACTACTTCACTCAGAGGGTGGTAGGTCCATGGAATATGCTGCCCCAAAAAGCTGTAGAAGCCACATTACATAAATTTAAAACAGAAATAGACAGTTTCCTAGAAGTAAAGGGAATTAAGGGTTACGGGGAGCGGGCAGGAATTTGGACATGAGTCTAGGTTCGGATCGGTCATGGCCCTGTGGGTAGCGGAGTGGGCCCAGGGGCCGTGTAGCCTGATCCTGCTCCTATTTCGTGTGTCTAATTCTGTTAGATTCAGGAGATGGTTCTGTGATAGTGGATTGGCGGTTAGGATCAGATCAGCCATGATCTTATTGAATGGCGGAGCAGGCTCGAGGGGCCGATTGGCCTACTCCTGCTCCTATTTCTTATGTTCTTATGAAAACAGTTGAGAAGCGCCGAACTATAACGTGACCAGTTGAATTCTGGTTTGACCATTGTAGAGTTGAAAATTATAGTGATTTATAGCAGCATCTGCTGTCCACTCTTTACACCAGCAAGTTGGTAAGGAAAAGTCAAAGGAATCAAGAAAGGTTGACCATATTGGGTGTCTCTAAGACAGTTGCATTGTTGGTCGATAGTACAAGTTAGAATGAATTGGCAACATGATTTTATCACCAAGTCTATCCAGCATTTTGCAACTGCATCTGAATGACAAAGATGTGGAGGAGCTATGTTGCAGAGGACTGGTAACTTGGAGGGGGGAGTAGGGCGTATTGTGCCTGACACAAAACCCTTAGTAGCATGCAGTTGAATATCCACCAGCTTAGTGTGCGGTGAGTGAACCCAAACAGGAGCGCAATGTTCCACAACTGAATAGCAGGGTGAGAGAGCAGATGAGCGTAAAGTGGGGGTGTTTGCTTCCCTGGCAGAGCCAAACAGCTTCTTGATTAGGTTATTTGTGTATAGAATTTCTCAGCAGTTTTCAGTAGAAGACTTTTTTGTAGGTTTGTGACAATTCGAAGGTGATGCCTACGTAAACAGAGTGAGGATCATGTTTCAGCAGCTGACATAAGAACATAAGAAATAGGAGCAGGAGTCGGCCATTTGGCCCTTCGAGCCTGCTCCGCCATTCAATAAGATCCTGGCTGATCTTTTGCCTCAACTCCATTCACCAGCCCTATCGCCATATCCCTTGATGCCCTTACTAGTCAGAAATCTATCGACTTCTGTTTTGAATATACCCAATGACTGAGCCTCCACAGCCCTCTGGGGCAGAGAATTCCAAAGATTCACCAACCTCTGTGTGAAGAAATTTCTTCTCATCTCAGTCCTGAATGGCCTACCCTTTATCTTGAGGCTGTGGCCCCTGGTTCTAGACTCCCCAGCCAAGAGAAACATTCTCCCAGCATTCACCCTATCAAGCCCTGTAATAGTTTTGTATGCTTCAATGAGATCCCCTCTCATTCTTCTGAATTCAAGAGAATGCAGGCCTAGTTTACTCAATCTCTTCTCATACGACAGTCCCGCCATCCCAGGAATCAATCTCGTGAACCTTCGTTGCACTCCCTCTATGGCAAGTATATCCTTCCTTGGGTAAGGAGACCAAAATTGTACACAGTACTCCAGGTGTGGTCTCGCCAAGGCCCTATATAATTGGAGTAAGACTTCTTTACAAGAGGGTTTGAGTACAGGAGTAATGAAGGACAGCATACCATTTGCCTTCCTAATGGCTTGCTGCATCTGCACATTCACTTTCAGTGACTCATGTACAAGGACACCCAGGTCCCTTTGAGCATCTGCATTCCCCAATCTTTCACCATTTAGGAAATACTCTGCCTTTCTGTTTTTTCTACCAAAGTGGATAACTTCACATTTATCAACATTATATTCCATCTGCCGTGTTCTCGCCCACTCACTGAGCCTGTCGAGATCCCCTTGAAGCCTCTTCGCAACTGACACTGCCACCTAGCTTTGTATCGTCAGCAAATTTGGAAATGTTACATTTAGTTCCCTCATCCAAATCATTGATATAGATTGTGAATAGCTGGGGCCCAAGCACCGATCTTTGCGGTACCCCACTAGTCACAGCCTGCCATCCTGAAAAAGACCTGTTTATCCCTACTCTTTGTTTTCTGTCTGTTAACCAATTCTCAATCCATGCTAGTATATTACCCCCAATTCCATGTGCCCTCATTTTGTTCACCAACCTCTTGTGTGGGACCTTATCGAAGGCCTTCTGAAAATCCATATACACCACATCTACCGGTTCCCCTTTGTCTAGTCCACTAGTTACATCCTCAAAGAACTCTAATAGGTTTGTCAAACAGGATTTCCCTTGCATAAATCCATGTTGACTCTGCCCAATCTTACTATTAGTTTCTAAGTGCCCAGTTATTGCATCCTTTATAATAGATTCCGGCATTTTCCCAACTACTGATGTGAGGCTAACAGGTCTGTAGGTCCCCGTTTTCTCTCTCCTTCCTTCTTAAATAGCGGGGTTACATTTGCTATCCTCCAATCTGCAGGCACCGTTCCAGAATCTATACAATTTTGGAAGATGACAACCAATGCGTCCACTATCCTAATGGCCATCTCTTTCAAAACCCTAGGATGTAGGTAATCCGGTCCTTGGGATTTATCGACTTTTAGTCCCATTAATTTTGCTAGTACTGTTTTTTTACTAATAATAATGTCTTTAAGTTCCTCATTTTCGTCACACCCTTGGCTTTCTCGTATTTCTGGGAGATATTTTGTGTCTTCCTCCGTGATGACGGAAACAAAGTATTTATTTAATTTCTTTGCCATTTCCTCATCCCCCATTATAAATTCTCCCGTCTCTGACTGTAAAGGACCTACATTTACCTTCGCCAGTCTTTTCCTTTTCACATACCTATAGAAGCTTTTACAATCCATTTTTATATTTTTCGCTAATTCGTGCTCATATTCCATTTTCCCTTTATCAATTTCTTGGTCGCCCTTTGCTGATTTCTAAAAAGATCCCAATCCTCAGGCTGATCGCTTTTTCTGACAACTTTATAAGCTTGCTCCTTTGATTTAATACTAGCTTTAATTTCTTGTGTTAGCCATGGTTGGATCATTTTTCCTTTTGGGTTTTTAATGCCCTAGAAGAATATATGTTTGTTGCAAATTATGCATTATTTCCTTGAATGTTAGCCATTGTATGTCCACCTTCATACCTTTTAGTGTAGTCTCCCAATCTACCATGGCCAACTTGTCCCTCATACCCTTGTAGTTTCCTCTGTTTAGATTGAAGACCTTAGTTTCAGATTGGATTACATCACTCTCAAACTTAATGTAAAATTCAATCATATTATGGTCACTTGTCCCTAAAGGCCCCTTTACCACAAGATTATTGATTAGCCCGTTCTCATTACACAGTACCAGATCCAGAATAGCTTGTTCCCTGGTTGGTTCCTCCACATACAGATCCAGGAAACCATCTCGCATGCATTCCAAGAATTCGTCCACCACACCATTAGTGGTAATTTAATTTGCCCAGTCAATATGTGGATTAAAGACCCCCATGATTACTGTATTGCCCTTGTTACATGCACTTCTAATCTCTTGATTGATACTGTGCCCTACATTACCATTACTGTTTGGTGGCCTATACACAACTCCCACCAATGTTTTTCACCCTTTGCTGTTTCTTAGTTCCACCCAAACTGATTCCAGTTCTACATCACGATCTGCGAAGCCAAGATCTTTTATCTCTACCGTACCGATCTCATCCCTTATTAACAGCGCTACGCCACCTCCTTTTCCGTTTTGTCTATCCTTCCTAAATATTGAGTACATTGGAACATTCAGTTCCCAACTTTGGTTACCCTGCAACCATGTCTCTGTAATGGCAATTATATCGTACCCATTTACTTCTATTAGTGCCATTAATTCATCCACCTTGTTGCGAATGCTATGTGCATTTAGATAAAGTGCCTTCAACTTTGCCTGTTTAATATTTTTCTGAACTTTGACCCTCTTTACTGTTGCCTTTGTTTCTGCTCTCTACTAGTTTTGCTGACTACTTTTCTAACTTGCACTTCCAGCTTTGTTTCTCTCCATTCTGGGCCCAAACTTGGGTTCCCAGCCCCCTGACAAACTAGTTTAAATCCTTCCCAACAGCACCAGCAAACCCCCCTGCGAGGATATTGGTCCCGTTTCTGCCAAGGTGTAACCCGTCCAGCTTGTACAGGTCCCACCTTCCCCAGAATCGGTCCCAATGCCTCAGGAATTTAAATCCCTCCCTCCTACACCACCTCTCCAGCCACGCATTCATCTGGTCTATACTATTTCTGCTCTCGCTTGCACGTGGCACTGGGAGTAATCCTGAGATTACTACCTTTTGAGGTCCTGCTTTTAGGATGATATTTTGCCAACATGGCCAAATTATTTGGTGTCTAGTCTCAAGTCTGATTTTTCATGTGAGACATTAAATAACTTTGCCAAGCTGAGTTGATTGTTTTCTTTCCTGATTTAATGTATAAATCACATGAAAAAAATTGGGAAGCTGTTTAAATATTCCGGTGCTGCAACCAAAATGAAAATGGATCTGTCACTGTTAAACTCTTTTGAACATTTATATATATTTTTTGAGATTAAACGTTAAATGGTTCACTATATTATAATAGTGGAGCAGTCCCCATTTATATACAAATTTGTGGATTTTGTTGGAGTATTAAGACTAATTGAAACAATTGGTTCTGATGATAAGACTTTAAAAAAAATGAAACTTGTTTATTGATTGCAAATAAAAATTAAAAAAATTCTCTCCTTGTCTGCGCCTAGAACTTCATAATTATATCTTTCATTCATCAAATGAATGAGGTTAGTGCAATGCGGGAGCATTGCTTTATTTCAAGAATGTCGCAGGCTACCTTGTAAAATATTCTTAATGGCCATATTTGCATATAGAACATAGGAGCAGGAGTAGGCCATTCGGCCCCTCAAGCCTGTTCTGCCATTTAATGAGATCATGGCTGATCATCCAAATTCAGTACCCTGTCCCTGCTTTCTCCCCATATCCCTTGATCCCTTTGCCTTAAGAAATATATCTAACTCCTTCTTGAATATATTTAATGAATTGGCCTTAACTGTCTTCTGTGGTAGAGAATTCCATAGGTTCACCACTCTCTGGGTGAAGAAATTCCTCCTCATCTCAGTCCTAAATGGCTTACCCCTTATCCTTAGACACTGACCCCTGGTTCTGGATTCCCCCGCCATCGGGAACATCCTTCCTGGATCTAGTCTGTCTAGTCCTGTTAGAATTTTATAAGTTTCAATGAGATCTCCCCTCATTCTTCTAAACTCTAGCGAATACATGCCCAATCGACCCAATCTCTCTTCATACATCATTCCTGCCATCCCAGGTATCAGTCTGGTGAATCTTCGCTGCATTCCCTCCGTGGCAAGAACAACCTTCCTCAGATAAGGCGACCAAAACTGCACACAATACTCAAGGTGTGGGGTCTCGTTGCACTTACCCTTTTCCCAATCTATTGCCGTTCAGATGATAATCTGTTTTCCTGTTTTTGCCACCAAAGCGGATAACCTTGCATTTATCCACATTATACTGCATCTGCCCAATCACCCAACCTGTCCAAATCATACTGGAGTTTCTCTGCATCCTCCTCACAGCACACATGCCCACCCAGCTTTGTGTTGTCTGCAAACTTGGAGATATTACATCTAGTTCCCTCGTCTAGATCATTAATATGTATTGTGAATAACTGGAGTCCTAGCACCGATCCCTGCGGTACCCCACTAGTCACTGCCTGCCACTCGGAAAAAGACCCGTTTATTCCAACTCTTTGCTTCCTGTCTGCCGACCAGTTCTCTATCCAAGTGAGTACCTCACCCCCAATCCCAGGTGCATTAACTTTGCACACTACTCTCTTATGCGGGAACTTATCGAAAGCCTTCTGAAAGTCCACATACACCACATCCACTGGTGCTCCCTTATCTATTTTACCAGTTACATCCTCAAAAAAATTCCAGTAGATTAGTCGAGCATGATTTACCTTTTGTAAATCCATGTTGACATTGTCCGATCCTGTCACTGTTTTCCAAGTGCTCTGCTATTGCATCTTTTATAATGGACTCTAGCATTTTTTCCACTACCGATATCAGGCTTACTGGTCTATAATTCCCTGTTTTCTCTCTACCACCTTTTTTAAATAGTGGGGTTACATTAGCTACCCTCCAATCCATGGGAACTGTTTCAGAGTCTATAGAATTTTGGAAGATGACCAGCAATGCATCTACTATTTCTAGGGCCACTTCCTTAAGTACCCTAGCATGTAGATTATCAGGCCTGGGGATTTATCGGCCTTCAATCCCGTCAATTTCCCGAACACCATTTCCCTACAAATACTGATTTCATTCTGTTCCTCCCTCTCATTAGACCCTATGTTCCCTGACATCTCTGGGAGGTTATTTGTGTCCTCCTTTGTGAAGACAGAACCAAAGTATGTATTTAATTGGTAAGCCATTTCTTTGGTCCCCAGTATAAATTTCCCTGATTCTGACTGCAAGGGACCTACGCTTGATTTCACCAATCTTTTTTGCTTCACATATCTATTGAAGCTTTTACAGTCAATTTTTATGTTCCCTGCAAGCTTACTCTCATACTCTATTTTCCCCTTAATTAATCCCTTTGTCCTCCTTTGCTGAATCCTAAAGTGCTCCCAATCCTCAGGTTTGCTGCTTTTTCTGGCCAATTTATATGTCCTCTCCTTGGATCTTATGCTATCCCTAATTTCACTTGTTAGCCACGGTTGAGTCACCTTTTTTGTTTTATTCTGCCAAACAGGGATGAACAAATTCTGTAGTTCATCCATGTGATCTTTAAATGTTTGCCATTGCCTATCCACCGTCAACCCTTTAAGTAACGTCCCCCAATCCATCCTAGCCAACCCGCGCCTCATACCATCGTAGTTTCCTTTATTTAAATTCAGGACCCTAGTCTCTGAGTCAACTACTTCATTCTCCATCTTAATGAAGAATTCTATCATATTATAATCGATCCTCCCCCAAGGGGCCTCGCACAACAAGATTGCTAATTAATCCTTTTTCATTACATAATACCCAGTCTAAGATGGCCTGATCTCTAGTTGGTTCCTCGACATATTGGTCCAGGAAACCATCCCGTATGCACTCTAGGAATTCCTCCTCCACAGTATTGTTACTAATTTGGTTAACCCAATCTAATAGTAGATTAAAGTCACCCGTGGTAACTGCTGTGCCCTTATTGCACGCTTCTCTTATTTCTCGTTTAATGCCATCCCCAACCTCAGCATTACTGTTTGGGGGGTCTGTATACAACTCCCACTAACGTTTTCTGCCCCTTGGTATTTCTCAGCTCTACCCATACAGAGCTAATCTCCTTCCTTACTATTGTGTTAATCTCCTCTTTAACCAGTAATGCTACCCCACCTCCTTTTCCTTTTTGCCTGTCTTTCCTGAATATTGACTACCCCTGGATGTTGAATTCCCAGCCTTGGTCACCCTGGAGCCATGTCTCCGTAATCCCAATTATATCATATCCGTTTACATCTATTTGCGCAGCTAATTCATCCACCTTATTATGAATGCTCCTCGCAATAAAACTTAAAGCCTTCATGCTTGTTTTTTTAACACTCTTAGACCTTTTAGAATTATTATTTACTGTGGCCTTGTTTGATTTACACCCTTGATTTCTCTGACTGCCGCTTTTGCTTTTCTCCTTCCTGTCTTTTGCTTCTATCCTTGTTTCCCTTTCCTCTGTCTCCCTGCACAGGTTCCCAACCCCCTGCCATTTTAGTTTAAACCCTCCCCAACAGTACTAGCAAACACTCCCCCCGGTCCTGCCTAGGTGCAAACCGTCCAGTTTGTACTGGTCCCACCTCCCCCAGAACCGGTTCCAATGTCCCAGGAATTTGAATCCCTCCCCCTTGCACCATTCCTCTAGCCACGTATTCATCTGAAACATCCTTCTATTTCTACTCTGACTAGCACGTGGCACTGGTAGCAATCCTGAGATTACTACCTTTGAGGTCCTATTTTTTAATTTACCTCCTAACTCCCTATATTCAGCTTTTAGGATCTCATCCCATTTTTCACCTATATCGTTGGTACCTATATGCACCACGACAACTGGCTGTTCACCCTCACCCTCCAGAATGCCCTGCAGCCGCTCCGAGACATCCTTGACCCTTGTACCTGGAAGGCAACATACCATCCTGGAGTCTTGTTTGCGGCCGCAGAAACGCCTATCTATTCCCCTTACAATAGAATCCCCTATCACTATAGCTCTCCCGCTCGCTTTCCTCCCATCCTGTGCAGCAGAACCACCCATGGTGCCAGGAAGTTGGCTGCTGCTGCTTTCCCCCGACAAGCCATCTCCCTCAACAATATCCAAAGCGGTATATCTGTTTGAGAGGGGGATGGCCACAGGGGACCCCTGCACTACCTGCCTGCGCCTACTACTCTGCCTGGTGGTCACCCATTCCCTTCCTGCCTGTGCAGCCTTTACCTGTGGTGTGACCAACTGATTAAACTTGATATCCACGACATCCTCAGCATCGCGAATGCTCCAGTATGAATCCATTCGCAGCTCCAGCGCCGCAATGCGGTCTGCCAGTAGCTGCAGCTGGATACGCTTCCCGCACACAGTCGTCAGGGACACAAGAAGTGTCTCTGCCTGTGTCCCTGATTTCCCACATAGTGCAGGAGGAGCATGCCACGGGGCCAAGCTGTGCCGCCATGACTTACCCTTTAATTAATTTAAACTAAATTAAATCAAATCAATGCCACTAATTACACTACAATTAAATGATATACTCAAGGTCCCTTGTTTACTAGCACTCCCCACTACACAAAAGAGACCTTAGAAACTATAACCACAAAAATTAAGACCGTCTAAACTTTATAATCTATTAACTTTAACTGTCAAACTATGGAGTCGTATAAATACTCACTTGGCCGTACTCACCCAATCAGCTGCTTCCTCTTGCCCGCGTCACTTTGAATCGTGACGTGGCTCTGGAACACCGCCGTCGGTCTGCGAGATTGGTAAGCCTCTGAAAAACCCCACAAAAGTGAGTTTAAATACTTATTGCACTCTCCTGCTGCTCCCGACACCGGCCTCTTCCTACAGGTTGAAAAATTAGGAAAAACAAAGGCGAAGCAAGGGATCTCGTCCTGAATATGAAAGCATCATTGCAATTCCATATGAGAAATTGCAGTGTCTGGCGTGAAGCTCCCTACCAATTTCAAGAATTGTGCTCAAACGAGCAGAAAGCCAATGAGTTGAGGATCTCACAATTTTCTGTCCTCTTTATGCAATCCCTTCTGCCATGAGCTTGTTCACCGACAGGAATTTCCAGGCTTTGACCCGATAGTCTTATCTCTGATAACTGCAGTTGAGCTGAGTGGAATCAACATACTTACTAGTCCTAGTTGTTGGTACCGGACTGCAGCTCCAAAGCCGAGTATTAGCAAGGATCCGAGTTTGGACTTGGAACTCCAAGACACTGCTTTTTTTTTAACCAGACAGACCAGAAGAGATCTCCTTTTAGGGAAGAGAGATTTTGCAGAACTCGCCAGTATTTCTGGGTAGATTTTTTTTTAAATTGGAAGTACTTCCACCCAGAGTATTGCTCATCTACAATTTAATCATCATTAGTGTTGGCAATTTCTTTTCTTAAGAAGTCTCCAACACTAATTTAACTTCTGAAGGAATGAGAATTTTCATTTAAATATTCAGGGCCAGAGAGGTTGTGTGGCAGTAATGATCAATTATCATGGCGTTAAAAATTCACTTTCTCCTGAATGCACCAACCCTAACTTTTTTTAGCGTCTTTAGTGGGGAAATAGTGGGCAAGTACCCCAACTTTATACCATTGCGTGGGGTATCTCTCTCAGCAATTTCCGGATTTCCACGTTTAACTGCGTATGTGCGGATGCTAGAAGTTGCTGTCCGATTTACTTCGTTATAACTATGAGCACTGCTAACCTCATCGTTGTTATCCACGCAAAATCCGGGCCAATGTGTACTGTATAATTAAAGCACCGCACCGTAGGTGTTCTGGTGTGATCCAGTATTTAATTTGTAGACCCAACAGGTCATGTATTAGGTGACGAGGTGCACTTTCTATTTAAATGTGGTATCACAGCAGGGCATATTTTGTATCTTCTGTTTATTCTCTTCTCCGTACATCCCTATTGATGTATTGCACACCAATGTTGTCCTTAACTATTTCCTGGTAATGATGCATTGTTATACAATTTTTCTTATTTTGGGCCATTGTAGAAAGCTCACAGAGAAACGATTCCAATTTGGGAAAACAGTAACCCACCAGAACGCACTAAAATGACAATGAGAGACTTCATCTACTACTTGCCTGATACAAATCCAATGCTGTAAGTGACCTGGCGATATTCTGAGTAACATTTAATATATAATGTTCCTGATAGAATGTAGTTTAAAGGCATGAAATTAGTTTTTTCATGGTATTTTTATATTTTAAATGCAAGTAATATGAAGTTTTGATATTTGAATGCAACTTCTTACAGAACTTCATTCGAAGAAGAAAAAAGACCATCTTTCCCAGTTCTAACCAAAGAGTGAGTACATCTTTATCCATTTACAAAAAATAAACTTCATTTTTACATTAATGCTCCTAGAAAGTAACAGATGCCTTGGTGATTTTCACCAGGTTTTCATTTACCAAATTTTAACAAAGGGTTTTGAAATTAACATTAAAACACTGTTTTTGGTATTGGTGTGCATTTGCTTTTCTGGGATCTGTTGGATGGATGATGAAAAGGGTAGAAAATGGGAGCATTCCCCCACCCATCAAATATCTGACAAAATTGTTTTCTTTTACAACAGGAATGCATTTGACTGTATGCGCTAAGAATTATAAATTTTTAATTTTATATTTATAATTCTTAGTGCATATAGTCAAATGCATTCCTGTTGTAAAAGAAAACAATTTTGTTAGATATTTGATGCAAAACTTGAATGAATTTCTGGTTGTCCTGATAACTATAGTACAGGTACCAGAGTGTTTAGACTCTGACATTTCACAGTGTGTCTTCCTATTTGTATTGCAGGCCAGAAGTGGGAACCACAAATGCCCCAGCTAACGAGGATGAAGATGAAGAATCTGATGATGCAGCTTTGGGTCCACGAGTCAAAGTAGCTGAAGATGGTTCTATTATTATTGATGAAGAAAGGTAAGCCCAAAGTACTAATGCATTTCTGATTTAAGCACTTAACCAGTCATCGGCTGATCAACAATTCCGATTACCTTAGACGCTTGAGTTATTACTGAACACCGTTGCAAAGATGTTCAGTGTTTTGGTCTAGGGGCTAGATCCTTGTTCCAAAACTGGTGAAAGTATGTTGGTTGAAGTTAGATGTTGCTGATTTATCCCACAGCTCTGTAAACTTTTAAAGGGGCTTTACATTGGCTTCAGTATTATAAACATTGCATCCCATCAAGTCTCTGATTCAATAATTGTGACAGCATAAAACTTTCCAAGCATCCATGTTATTGTATTATGTTGTTATTGTGACATTGTAGTTTCCCAGGAAAGCTTCAGAAGTAAAATTTTAATAACAATTGTTGATCTGAGCAGGTTGGTAGTCCTTTTGTTTTAAAAGATGAAACATTCAGAACAAAATGGAATAAATCATTCTTCTGATTCATGATGTTGAAAGGTTTCATTTTTAAAAATTTAATTCAATATTCAAACTACTGATGTGTGAACATAATTCTCAACCTAATAAATGGCAAACAGAGACAAACAGAATTATATGTTTGATAGCAAAATACTGCAGATGCTGGAAATCCAAATAACAACAGAAAAAGCTGGAAAAACTCAGCAGGCCAGGCAACATCTGTGGAGAGAAATTAGAGTTGACGTTTCGGGTCGGAACCCTTTTTCAAAACTGGAATACCTCCAAACCTATGTCTGCAAGGTGTCAGCTGAGACTCACTCAATGGTAGCATTCTTGCCTCTTGAGTCAGAAGGCCATGGGTTGAAACTCCGTTCCAGAGACAAGCACATAATCTAGGCTGCCACTTCAGTGGAACATAGGAACAGAAGTAGGCCATTCAGCCTGTTCGGCCATTCAATCAAATTATGGATGATCTGTACCTCAACTCCATTTACTGGTCTTTGATCCATATCCCTTGATAACCTAACCTAGCAAAACTCTATCTATCTTTATTGTGCATATTTCAATTGACCCAGCACCCATAGCCTTTTTGGGGAGAGAGAGAGTTCCAGATTTCCACTGCTCGTGTGATTTCACTCCTAAATGCTCTAGCTCTAATTTTTAGATTATACCCTCTTGTTCTGGATTCCCCACTGGAAGAAATAGATTCTCTGTCTCCACCCTATAGAATCCCTTTATCATTTAAACATCGCCAATTAGATCATCCCTCAACCATTTAAACGCAAGGGACTGCAAGCCAAGTTTATGCAACCTGTCCTCCTAATTGAACCCTTTAAATCCTGGTATCACACTGGTGAATCTGTGCTGTACCCCCTCCAAGGCCAGTATATATTTCCTGAGATTCAGTGCCCAAAACTGAATGCAGTACTCCAGATGGGGTCTGACCAATGCTCCTGAACTGTTGCATCACTTCCTCACTTTTGAATTCTAACCAATAGCTAAACATTCAGCCATTGAAATGAACATAGCAATAAATGAGAGGATATGCATTATTGACTGATGATCAGGGAGAACAAAGTTGGCTATGGTCTGTAATGGAGGGAGATCATAACAGCATTGTCTTAAGCTTACAATAATTTGCCATGAATTGCAATTTTTTTTTTCTGGAAACAAAAACAGTTTAACAGTTGAAGTTTTGAGGATGAAGGGACCTAATATTGTTGAAGAAAATGATCCCATTTTTGAACGTGGCTCTCAAACGACCTATTCCAGTTTTAGGAGGAGCACCCACACAAAACCATGGTCGAACAAAGGTATGTATGAAAACAAGTTTAATAGCTTATTTTAAAAAAAATGGTTTTGCTCTTTTTTGCTCACTTGAGCTGTAATTTAAACTAACCCTGAATTTAATTCTTCAGATTGCACCCCTGTATCATTTACTTTTCCTGCTAATAAAGAGTAAAAAATTATCTTGCCAGAAAATAATCCAATTTCCAGTGTGGCGTGTTCCAATTTAATTAAACTGTACAGAGTCAAATATTTTATACTTTTCAAGGATATATCAATGTTCACATTTAATACTGTTATTAATTGAAAAAGTGCTTCCATTTCGATTTGTGAATAGCAGTTTTGCTATTTTAGCCAACTTCTTTTCAGTTCTGTGGTGCAAAAAGTGATTGTTGCATCACCATAGTGTATATTTGCTGCAGAATGGAAGTTCATATTCAGCCCCAACTATCCCTGCCTTTGAAAGTATATTTGTGCAGTTGATAGTGTGGAATAGGATCTGGTAATACCTGTCAATAACAACAGCAGCAACTTGTATTTGTATAGCACCTTTAACATAGTGAAACGTCCCAAGGTGTTTCACATGAGCGTTATAAAACAAAATTTGACACTGATCTACATGAGATATTAGGGCAGATGACTTGGTCAAAGACGTAGATTTTAAGAGCATCTTAAAGGAAGAAAGAGAGGCAGAGGGGTTTAGGGAGGCTATTCCAGAGCTTAGGGCCTTGGCAACTGAAGGCACGGCCACCAATGGTAGAATGATTAAAATTGGGGATGCTCAAGAGGCCAGAATGAGAGGAGCGCAGATATCTGAGGGTTGTGGGGCTGGAGGTGATAGAGATTGGGAGGGGTGGTGGGGAGTGAGGCCATAGAGGGATTTGAAAACAAAGATGAGAATTTTAAAATCGAGGCATTGCTTAACCAGGAGCCAATGTAGGTCAGCGAGCACAGGGGTGATGGGTGAATGGGACTTGGTGCGAGTTGGTACATGGGCAGCAGAGTTTTGGATGACTTCAAGTTTACGGAGGGTAGAACGTGGGAGGCCGGCTAGGGGTGCATTGGAATAGTCAAGCCTAGAGGTAACAAAGGCATGCATGAGGGTTTCAGCAGCAGATGAGAGCTGAGACGGGGGCGGAGTCGGGTGATGTTCAGGAGGTGGAAATAGGCGGTTTTAGTGATGGCACGGATATGTGGTCGGAAGCGCATCTTTTGGTAAAGTCTTGTTCAGCCTTACAGATGCCAGGGAGAGGGATGGAGTCGGTGGCTAGGGAACAGAGTTTGTGGTGGGGGCTGAAGACAATGGCTTCGGTCTTCCCAATATTTAGTCGGAGGAAATTTCTACTCATTCAGTACTGGATGTCGATCAAGCAGTCTGACAATTTAGAGGTAATGGAGGGGTCGAGAGAGGTGGTGGTGAGGTAGAGCTGGGTGTTGTCAGCGTACATGTGGAAACTGACGTGTTTTCGGATGATGTCACGGAGGGGCAGCAAAGAAATAGGAGGGGGACAAGGATAGATCCTTGGGGAACGCCAGAGGTAACGGTGTGGAAGCAGGAAGGGAAGCCATTGCAGCTGATTCTCTGGCTACGATTAGATAGATAAGAATGAAACCAGGCGAGTGCAGTCCCACCCAGCTGGACGACGGTGGAGAAGCGTTGGAG
Source organism: Somniosus microcephalus (assembly GCF_052327205.1). Lineage (NCBI taxonomy): Eukaryota > Metazoa > Chordata > Chondrichthyes > Squaliformes > Somniosidae > Somniosus > Somniosus microcephalus. The sequence continues at coordinate 214,413,620 of NC_140987.1, forward strand.
GAGGATAGTGTGGTCAACCATGTCAAAGGCTGTAGACAGATGGAGAAGGATGAGGAGGGATAGTTTACCTTTGTCACAGTCACATAGGATGTCATTTGTGACTTTGATAAGAGCCGTTTTGGTACTGTGGCAGGGACGGAAACCTGATTAGAGGGATTCAAACATGGAGTTGCGGGAAAGATAGGCACGGATTTGGGAGGCGCCAACACGTTCACGGACTTTGGCGAGGAAAGAGAGGCTGGAGATGGGGCGGTAGTTTGCAAGGATGGAGGGGTCAAGGGTTTTTTTTTTAGTTGAGGGATGATGACGGCAGATTTGAAGGAGAGGGGGACAGTACATTCGGGGAGAGAACCGTTAACAATATCAGCTAACATGGGAGCCAGGAAGGGAAGTTGGGTGGTCAGCAGTTTAGTGGGAATAGGGTCGAGGGAGCAGGAAGTGGGTCTCGTGGACAAGATGAGGGAGCAGGAAGTGGGTCTCGTGGACAAGATGAGCGCAGAGAGGGCATGAGGGGAGATCGGAGAAAAACTAGAGAAAGATGAGTTCAGGGTGGGCTGGGGAAGAGAGGGGAGTGGCAGAGGCAGTTGATCAGATGGTCGCGATCTTCGTGATAAAGAAGTCCAAGAGCTCCTTGCACTTGTTGGAGGTGAGGGTGGAGGAGACTGGAGAGGGTTTAAGAAGACGGTTTGCAGTGGAGAAGAGAAGCCGGAGGTTATCTTTGCATTCCAGAATGATCCTGGAATAGTGAGCAATTTTGGCAGACGAGAGCATGACCCAATAGTGCTTTATGTGGTCCAGCCAGATCTGGCCTTGAATGGCTAAACCAGTTGTCTGCCATATCTGTTCAAGTCTGTGTCCCTTGGACTTAAGGGTGTGGGGATGAGGGCTGTACTATGGGGAACGACCTGGGTGAGAGAGAGCGTAATGGTTTTAATGGGGACTAGGGCATCAAAGGTGGAGGTGAGGGTGTGGTTGAGCAGATCGGTAGCTGCAGAAATGTCGTGGCGAATGAAGGGCCAAAGGCTAGACAGTTGGGATTTTGAAAATGCAGTTGTAAGTGAATTGGGAGATTTTTTTTCCAAGGCTGGACACAGAAGGAAGTAGGGTAGGGAGGGGGAAGGGTGATGTTTGCGGAGAGCAATACAAGGAATTGATCGGAGATGGCCTTATCTGTGATTGGCTTGATGGGAGTAGCGAGGCCATATGAGATGGCAAGGTCAAGGGGGTGGCTGTGAATATGGGTTGGGGAGTTTACATGGAGGGAGAGATTAAGGACGGATAGGAGGGCAGTGAACCCGGGAGAGAGAGCCTGAGGAATTGAGATGGAGGTTGCAATCACCGAGGATGCACAGTCACTCGGTGGAGAGGCTGAGGGAGGAAGGCAATGAAAATATCTCGTTGAGAAAATTCTTATGGTACTTCGATAAATACAATGGGTGGGAAATTGCGGTCGGAGGCTTCCCGTGAGCGAATGCCTCCGAACCGCAAGTAAACTCCACACCTACCTGATTGCTCTGGACCTTTGAAGACTTGCGCTCCTGGGCCTGCAGGCGTACGCCTGTGTAAAGGCCCACATATCATAGGGGCGCATGTAGTTTGTAAGCATCCCTGGGATCACGTGGGCCGGCCCAACCATTCACGATTGCCATTATGCTCATAGGGATTCTATTTACATACGGAATCCCTATAAGCATAATAGGAGTCCCCTAAAAAATACATATCACAGACTTAAATAAAAATAAATCATCACATGTTCAAAATGAATTAAAATACAATTTAATTAAACATTTAAAACAAAAATTTAATTATTTGAAAAATAAATTTAAACATTTTTCAAGGAACCGAAAAGAACCTAAACTAATTTTAAAGGTTTTGTATGGTTAAGACATTAAAAAAAATTATTTTAGTATTTATTTAAACCCTTACGCTGGTAAAAGAAGGCCTTAAGGCTGCATTTACCAGTCAGAAGGGTTTCGTGGGCATTCGCTGGACAGTAGTTGGGCGAATGACCATTTCCTGCTGTGCGCACGTGGTTATAGGCCCCGGAAAATCCGGGCGAATGTGAATAAAAGTGTCATGGTTGTTCCCTAGTTTACATAATTTTTGAGAGAAATTTATTTCTTTAAAATTAGTTTTTCAAATGAATACACATCTCCTCACTAAGGTCCTCATAGGACCCATGTTGCCTGCATGTTATTTTGGAGGAGGGGTTAATATCTGGTGGGGTAGTTTAAGGAGGGTCTTAAAGGCAGAGAGGAAGCTGGAGAGGTGGAGGGAATTCCAGAGTGTGGGGCCTAGGCAGCTGAAGGCACAGTTGTAATCGTCCAGAGCAAGAGGATTGGAGAGTTAGGGGGTGGGGGTGATTGTGAGGCTGGAGGAGGTTGCAGATAGGAAGTGGTGAGGCCATGAAAGAATTTAAATAAGAGTATGAAAATTTTACATTTGAGATTGACCAGGAGCCAATGTAGGTCAGCAAAGATGAAGGTGTTAAGCATGTGGCACTTGTTGTGTGATAGGATATGAGCAGCAGAGTTTTGGATGAGCTAAAGTTACAGAGGATGGGGCAGCAACTAGCATTGGAATAGTTGAGTCTGGAGATGACAGAGGCATGGATAAGAGTTTCATTGGCAGATGGCCTGAGGTATCGAGCCTGATGCAGGTGATGTTACGGAGGTGGAAGTTGTCAGTCTTCATGATGGAGAGAATATGGCATCAGAAGCTTAGCTTGAGGTCACATAGGATGCTGAGGTTGAGACAGTGGCCAGAAAAGGGTCTGGAGTTTGTGGTGGGGGCTGAAGACGGTACTGCACTGGAGGAAGACTGGTTGACGGACAAGCAGTCTGACTACAAAGAAGCAGTGGAGGGGTGGATCGAGGAGGTAGAGCTTGGTGTCATTAGCAAATATGTGGAAGCCCAAGTCTGCAGATGATGTTGCCACGGGGCAGCATGGAAATGAGCAAGAGGAGCGGCCAAGGATAGATCCTTGGGGGATTCTGGAGGCAATGGCGTGGGGGTAAGAGGAGAAACCATTGCTGGAGATGTTCTGGTTATAAATGAATGGACAAGAATGAAACCAAGCTAAGGCTGGACAACTTGAGAGGTGTTGGAGGAGGATGGTGGTGTTGTGGACTGTCAGAGGCTGCAGAGAGGTTGAGGAGGACACGGCAGGGTGATGCACCATGTTGAAAAGTCCTGCTATGCAATTTGCATATCCAATTGAATGTTATTACAGGTCCATTTTAGCCATATGTAGCATTGATAAAAGGTCTTATTTAGTACCCTTCAAATGTGTTGTAAATACATGAAGGACTTATAAAAGGCCCAGTTCAATTACCGTTGAAATCAGTGTGTCTTTTAAAGGCCCTCCCACCCGCAGGTCTGCCTGAGGCATATTTCACTCTCTGTGCACCAGAAAATGGCATAGCATGCTTCCCCTCCCCCTTTTACTTATGCTAATGAAGCTCTTGCCTGCTTCGGACACGAGCTGAAGATGCTAACCTCATGCCCAATTGGAATATATAGTAAATATATAGTAGGATCCAGCAAGATTGATATCTGTTGAATTTCTCAACCTCCACTGCCTCATTAGGGCGCTAAAAAGACAAAACTGGTCCTATAGTCTTTACACTGCTTCTGACTGGGAAACACCGGAGTTGTAATGTAGCTGACAGTATTATATCCAGACTTTGGCACAGAATATAAAATAATAAATCAGTTGTGTGTTGTAACCTACATATTTAAACAGATACTAATAAATCTTTCTACGTTCTGCATGTCCTTTTTATTTTGTTTTGCATTGCATAATTTTTTTTAAAAAGAGAAAGTAACTAACTTTCTTGCCTTTTAATGTGTCGCTTCTGTTTGTAATGTGTTGGTTCCTTTAGTAAATTTGTAAGTTCTACTTCTTTCCAGAAACAGACATGTTCTTTCTAGCAATCAGTATGGTTGGGACAGATTTCTCTATGATTGGTCAGCTGTTCCCCAACAGGACAAGAGTAGAAATAAAGGTAATTTAAATTGTCTTAATAAAAAACTTTTCCCCCATTTATCTAATAGTTACATATGCATTTTTGGGTGTTGGTCTGTATATAAAAACAAATCCATGTTGCTTTGTTGCAAGTTGGAACATTTAAGCGCATTTATCTTTATCAACACAGTATGAAAGAAAGTCGATGCAGATAAAACAGCTTAAATGATCACTTTTACATAAGTGAAAAATATTTTTTATTGAGTTTTTTTTTCTGCAGAACAAATTTAAACGTGAAGAAAAATTGAATTCGTGGAGGATAGACAAAGCATTCAGTAAGTATGCTAGTTTTTAAATGGGCGCAAGAGATTTTCTACTATAAAGTGATTTATATACTATTGCAGACTTCTCCAAGGTGTAAAGATCAGATAAGCGATATGAACAGTAACAACATAACTGGAGAGCAGTGGGATACTACAGAAGTGATATTTGGAGTGCTAAGGGTGTGGGAAAATGGGAAGTAAAGAATCGGCCTATCAAATATCACTAATTTTAGAGAAGGTTCATTGCTAGACTGGATTTCCCAACTTGTATGTTTTGTGTGGTGTCTATGGTTTCTACTGTGGTCCAATGACTGCGTGTCTAGTGTTTGTTTCTCTAATGGTAATAATACCGTTTCTCCATAGTTTCTACTTTGCTTGGCAGTTGACGTTTTAGCTTCTCACTTTGTACACCATTGTACTTCATATTTGGGCCTTTTGATCAATTTGGAAACCTGAATTGAAAAACTACAACTGTACTGTTTGAAAGAGGAACCAACTTGGTCAAGGAAACAGTGGCTGATGTTTAAGGGTGTTTTGCTTAGTGTCCTTTTGTGCATCTCTGGTACTTTTTAATCTATCCTTTGTCACATAGAGGAGAAGAAGCCACTTGATCTGGAATTTTTTGGCGAGCTGTTAACCCGGGTTCTAGAAGCAGAGGCAAAGAGGAAGAGGGAAAGGAATGGGAGAACCAAACGCCACGCTCCGAGAAAATCATCGACTACCAAACGGAGCAGGAAAGGTAATATTGTTTTAAAATATTTAAACATCGTCAATTTACAAAAGCCATTTTACAGCGAACCAACAAGGATGGCAAATTCTTCATACTGCTATGTAGCATAGATTTTTGAAATACAAAATAAAGATGTACACTTTAAAGAACATAACTATATTTCCATATCTTTGTCATCTTTTGGCCCATTTGCCTTGGATTAAGTTTGAACATTAAGAGCGAAATGAGAGACATTTAAACATCTTGTACAAGTGTGCCTCAGCGGCCAGGGAAGAAAGGCTGTTGGGGTAATCTGAGGTAGAGACCCTGATCATTTTTCCTTCTCTGGGTAACTTTGCATCTTGGTAACTGCTAATGGCTAAACAAGGCTGAGATTGAGATCATTGCCTGGGGGGAAAGTCTGATTAGAAATGTCAGTTGAAGTTGGGACTACAGTCGCTGAGGCACTGCATTAACGTGGCACTTGGATGGTATTTTAGGATACCATCCATTTTTTAAAAGTCTTTTAGAAAATTAACCATGTTAGCTGATCTGCAATTGAATGATATCAACCTTGTAAAATGGGAGCTGTCAAAAACTTGTCATGTTACTACAAAGGACAATTAATTTTTTAATAAAACTTATGAGGAAGGAATCATGACTTTTAATGACATTTAAAATTAATTTTCTGAATACCGTGCTTATCATAGAGTCATAACAGCACAGAAGGAGGCCATTCGGCCCATTGCGTTTGTGCCGGCTCTCTGTAGAGCAATCCAGTCAGTCCCATTCCCCCGTTGTATCCCCGTAGCCCTGCAAGTTTATTTCCCTCAAGTGCCTATCCAGTCTCCTCTAGAAAACATTGATTGTCTCCGCTTCCACCACTCCTGTCAGCAGCGAATTCCAGGTCATCACCACTCACTGCGTAATAAAGTTTTTCCTCACGTCCCCCCTGTATCTCTTGCCCAAAACCTTAAATCTGTGTCCCCTAGCCCTTGTATCATCAACTAGTGGGAACAGCCTTTCCCCGTCTAGCCTATCCAAACCTGTCATAATCTTGTATGCCTCTATCAAATCACCCCTCAACCTCCTTTTTTCTAATGAAAACAAATCCAGCTTCTCCAACCTGTCCTTGTAGCTAAGATCCCCCATCCCCGGAAACTATTCTGGTAAATCTCCTCTGCACCCTCTCAAGGGCCTTCACATCCTTCCTAAAGTGTGGTGACCAGAACTGGACGCAATACTCCAGTTGTGGTCTAACCAGTGCTTTATAAAGGTTTAGCATAACTTCTCTACTTTTGTACTCAATACCTCTATTTATGAAGCCGAAGATCCCAGATGCTTTGTTAACCACTCTCTCAATATGTCCTGCCGCCTTCAGGGACCTATTCACATTAACTCCCAGGTCCCTCTGTCCCTGCACACTCTTTAAAACTGTGCCATTAAGTGTATATTGCCTCTCCCTGTTCCTTCTGCCAAAATGCATAATCTCACACTTCTCTGTATTAAATTCCATCTGCCACTTGTCTGCCCATTCTGCTAGTCTTTCTATGTCCTGTTGCAGTCGATTGGTATCATCATCACTGTTTGCCACACCCCCAAGTTTGGTGTCATCGGCAATTACCACAACTTGCTGTTTTCTGTCCTTAAGCCAATTCCTCATCCAAGCTGCCACTGACCCACCTATTCCTTGAACCTCAATTTTGTTAACCAGCCTTCTATATGGTACTTTGTCAAACGCCTTCCGAAAATCCATGTAGACAACATCCATTGCATTCCCTTCATCAATCCTCTCTGTTACTTCATCAAAAAATTCAATTAGATTCTTCAAACATGATCTGCCTTTTACAAATCTGTGTTGGCTCTCCTTAATTAGCTTAAACCTCTCCAAGTGCCCATTAATTTTTTCCTTGATTATTGTTTCTAAAACTTTACCCACCACTGATGTTAAACTGACTGGCCTGTAGTTACTAGGATTGTCCTTATACCCTTTCTTGAACAATGGTGACATATTTGCCACTTTCCAATCCTCAGGCACCTCCCCCGCATCTAGGGAAGATTGGAAAATTATGGCAAGCCCTTCCGCTATCTCGTCCCCCAATTCCCTTTGCAACCTGGGATGCAAGCCATCTGGACCAGGCGACTTGCCCACTCCAAGCAAACCCAGCCTTTCTGGTATATCCTGTCTATCAATTTTCACCCCTTCCATTGCCTTTTCCACTTCTACCGCTTCCTGTTAGCTTATTTATTTTGTTTCCTTTTTCTGCCATGTTTCTCCTTCTTCCCTCCATATCTCTACCTCCCACCTCTCCTGAAGTCATTAATACCTTACTCCAGTTTGGTTTCATGGGCACTGGTTTCTATCCAATACTTGGTCCAAGTGACCATTCTTAATGTTAACCAAGGGAGTGAATTCCAGCAGGATATTTGGCCATGTGGGGATTACAGCCAAGCCTGCACTTGTCTTAGCAGATGTAGCCACGTATACATAGAATCATAGAACCATAGAAATGTACGGCGCTGAAGAAGGCCATTCAGGCCACCGTGTCTGTGCTAGCTGAAAAAGAGCTATCCAGCTTAATCCCATTTCCAGCTTGTAATGAAATCTGTTTGTCTTGGTCCTGTATTCATTTTGCACTCATGTATATTACCCTCCCCCACTGTGTATAGTTTCACTTCCTCTTTCCCGACTAACCTGGGAGGTTCCAGGTCTTGGCTCTTGGCTCCGCCCCTGACTTCTCTTACATAAAGATCCCAGGATCTGTATGACTCATTCCTGTGAACCAGTCGGCGTGTTGAGATGTTAGCTCTGATCTTAGTGATTAAAAGCCAACTTGTTTAAGTCTATAACTTCTAGTTTTGTGGTTATTGAAGGCCCATCAATTTTAATCACTAAAGAATACTAGGATGGATCGACTCCTAAAACCAGAGCGTCTGGACTTGGATCCACATTCTGCTGAAGCATCAAATCAATTTGGACACTGGCTCAAATGCTTCGAACTCTTCGCGGGGGCCTCACCCGCTAGCGAGGTAGATAAACTGAGTCTACTGACTACTCGCGTAAGTCATCGGATTTATTCGTTCATCCGGGACGCCACCTCTTACACGGAGGCCATCACTATCCTGAAGGCCCAATACCAGAGGCCGGTAAACGAAGTGTACGCCAGACATCTGCTGGCTACACGCAGGCAGCGACCAGAGGAATCAATGGACGATTTCTTACAGGGCCTAAAGGACCTGGTCCGGGACTGGGACTGTAACTGCAAGGCCGTGACGGCCGACGCGTACTCTGATGAATTGGTCCGCGATTCCTTCATCACGGGCCTCAAATCGAATTATATCCGGCAGAGACTGCTGGAGAAGGAGGTCCTGGACTTAAAAAAGGCAGTGGCCACTGCGCGATCGCTGGACGTGGCCCAGAAAAACTCTGACTCTTATTCTTCCGGCCATGCGGCCCTCACTGCCTCGTGCGCGCTGAGGGGGCCGCCATCTTGGAATCAGCCATCTTCCCCATCCAGGTCTCAGACCAGCTCTACGCCGCCGGAGTCCCCACACAGAAGTTCACCCAGGAGTCCTACAGCGGCAATGTCTCGAGGCCCGAAATGCTACTTCTGCGGCCAGGCCAAGCACCCCAGACAACGATGCCCAGCGAAGGACGCTACATGCTTCAAATGTAAGAAAAAGGGGCATTTTAGCAAAGTCTGCAGGGGGAATCCGATTTCCAACTCCGTCACCGCCTCGTGCGGGCTGCCATCTTGGGATCCGCCATCTTTTCCCGACTCAACAGCCACCCAGGGCCCAACAGTGGCTTCGATCACGGTGGATCAATCCAGGCCACACCCGTTGACAAAATCCATGATGGACATACAGGTAAACGGGAATGTAACAAAATGCTTAATTGACTGTGGGAGTACCGAGAGTTTTATCCACCCTAGCCTGGTACGGCAGCACTCATTAACGGTAACCCCTACACGGAGCAGAATTGCTATGGCTGCTAAACCCCACACTTCGGACATTTTGGGCTACTGTGTGGTAACACTGATTGTAAAAGGCACGGACTACAAGGATTTTAAACTCCTCGTGATGCCAGAACTCTGTGTTATTGTAATCTTGGGCCTGGACTTCCAGTGCCACCACGAAAGTGTCACGCTAGCATATGGCAGGTCCCAGCCGCCACTCACAGTCTGTGGCCTATCAACCTTAAAAATCAGCCCGCCCTCTTTATTCGCTAATCTCGCTCCGAACTGTAGGCCCATAGCGACCAAAAGTAGATGGTACAGTCTGGAAGACAGACACTTTATCAAGGCGGAAGTGGACAGACTCCTGCGGGAAGGCATTATTGAATGCAGTACCAGCCCGTGGCGTGCCCAAGTAGTCATAGTTAAAAATAGCGAAAAGAAACGGATGGTAATTGACTACAGCCAGACTGTTAATATTTATACCCAGCTGGACGCCTACCCTTTACCCCGCATATCAGAAATGGTCAACCAGATTGCGCAATACCGAGTCTTCTCGACTATCGACCTCAAATCCGCGTATCACCAGCTCCCCATTAGAACGGAGGACCGCTCATACACCGCCTTCGAGGCGAACGGGCGCCTCTACCATTTTCTCAGAGTGCCCTTCGGGGTAACAAATGGGGTCTCGGTCTTCCAACGTGAGATGGACCGCATGGTTGACGAGAATAAACTACAAGCTACCTACCCCTATCTGGACAATGTCACTATCTGCGGGCACAACCAGCAAGACCACGATCTAAATCTTGCGAGATTTTTAAAAACTGCCCTAAAGCTGAATCTAACCTACAACGAAGACAAATGTGTCTTCAACACAACCCGTTTCTGTATCCTCGGCTGTGTGGTGGAAGGTGGGGTAATTGGACCGGACCCTGACCGATTACGCCCCCTAAAGGAACTGCCCCTGCCACACAATCCCAAAGCTTTAAAAAGGTGCCTGGGGTTTTTTTCGTATTATGCCCAATGGGTGCCCAATTACTCTGATAAGGCCCGACCCCTCATTAAATCGACGTCCTTCCCACTATCAGCTGAAGCTCGGGAGGCTTTCACCAGTATTAAACAGGACATTGAAAGGGCTGCAGTGTGTGCAGTGGACGAATGCATTCCCTTTCAAGTCGAAAGCGATGCGTCAGACTTTGCCTTAGCTGCGACCCTCAATCAGGCTAGGAGACCTGTGGCCTTCTTCTCCCGAACCCTTCAGGGACCTGAAATCAGGCACTCTTCTGTCGAGAAGGAGGCACAGGCTATAGTGGAGGCAGTGCGGCACTGGAGACACTACCTAGCCGGCAAACGTTTCACCCTGCTCACCGACCAGTGGTCGGTGGCTTTCATGTTTAATAACAAACAAAGGGGGAAAATCAAGAATGACAAAATACTCAGGTGGAGGATCGAACTATCCATGTTCGACTATGATATTATGTACAGGCCGGGAGCCCTTAATGAACCCCCAGACGCCCTATCGCAGGGAATGTGTGCCAGCATTAATACGGACAAATTACAGGGTCTCCACAACGACCTCTGTCACCCAGGGGTCACCCGACTATACCATTTTATAAAGTCCCTCAATCTGCCCCACTCCATCGAGGAGGCCAGGGCAATGACCAGAGCCTGCCGCATCTGTGCGGAATGCAAGCCTCGTTTCTACAGGCCTGACCGTGCACACCTTATCAAAGCCACACGGCCATTCGAGCGCCTAAGTCTGGACTTCAAGGGACCCCTTCCCTCTGCCGACCGTAACGTATACTTCCTCAATATCATTGATGAATATTCCCGCTTCCCCTTCGCCATTCCCTGCCTAGACATGACCAGTGCCACGGTCATCAAGTGTCTCTGTAATCTATTCTGCATGTTTGGCATGCTGAACTACATACACAGCGATAGGGGGACGTCATTCATGAGTGACGAGCTGCGCCATTTCTTGCTCTCGAAGGGGATAGCCACTAACAGAACCACTAGCTACAACCCCCGGGGTAATGGGTAAGTGGAAAGGGAGAATGCTACTGTTTGGAAGGCTGTCACGTTAGCCTTAAAGTCAAAAAGCCTTCTGACCTCCCGCTGGCAGGAAGTCCTCCCAGACGTGCTCCACTCCATAAGGTCTCTGTTATGTACTGCCACTAACGCTACCCCTCACGAAAAGATGTTCGTTTTCCCCCGGAAATCCACCTCGGGCATATCTCTACCCGCGTGGCTGACGTCTCCGGGGACAGTACTATTGCGGAAGCACGTGAGAGGCCATAAAACGGACCCCCTTGTGGAAAAGGTACAGCTCCTCCATGCAAACCCTCAGTACGCCTATATCGAATACTCTGACGGGCGAGAGGACACTGTTTCCATAAAAGACCTCGCTCCCTCGGGGAGCAGAGAGAACGATGGGAGACTACCCGATGAAGACCTACACTACAAAGAGACAGGACGCCCAGAGGTATCAATACCCAACTTTAACCTGGAGGACACTGCAGATAACCTGGAAGACACTGCGGAGGAACCAGAATCCACTCCCCTAGCGGCACCCCAACCGGCTTTGCGCCGATCACTGAGAACTGCAAAACCTCCTGACAGACTCACTTATACCAACTTTTAAGAAACATCACCCCGATGGACTAAATCTATAGAAGGGGTGAATGTAATGAAATCTGTTTGTCTTGGTTCTGTATTCGTTTTGCACTCATGTATGTTACCCTCCCCCACTGTGTATAGTTTCACTTCCTCTTTCCCGACTAACCTGGGAGGCACCAGGTCTTGGCTCTTGGCTCCGCCCCTGACTTCTCTTACATAAAGATCCCAGGATCTGTATGACTCATTCCTGTGAACCAGTCGGCGTGTTGAGATGTTAGCTCTGATCTTAGTGATTAAAAGCCAACTTGTTTAAGTCTATAACTTCTAGTTTTGTGGTTTTTGAAGGCCCATCACAGCTCTTGGTTCGTAGCCCTGTAGGTTACAGCACTTCAAGTGCATATCCAAGTACTTTGTAAATGTGATGAGGGTTTCTGCCTCTACTACTCTTTCAGGCAGTGAGTTCCAGACCCCCATCACTCTCTGAGGGAAAAAAGTTCTCTTCAACTCCCCTCTAATCCTTCTACTAATTACTTTAAATCTATGCCCCCTGGTCTCTACTAAGGAAAATAGGTGCTTCCGATTCACTCTATCTAGGCCCCTCATAATTTTATACACCTTGATTAAGTCTGCCCTCCACCTCCTCTGTTCCAAAGAAAACAACCCCAGCCTATCCAATCTTTCCTCATAGCTAAAATTCTCCAGTCCTGGCAACATCCTCGTAAATCTCCTCTGTACCGTCTCCAGTGCAAAAGGGGTTCCAGCAGGGGTTGCTGGATAAATCATTGGGAACGGTAACATTGTCTAATATCCCCCTCCCTAGCCCAAGAGCTCCAAGGCTAATTGTGATACCTCAGCTGTTGCCTTGGCTGCTCCTTAACCAGCTGAGTTGTTGGAGGAAACCCATGCAAGTATATTTAAATAAAGTGTTTACTGCTGTCTGTTAACAGTTTTGTTGTGCAGGTGTGCAATGTCCATAGCCGATCCCCCATTCTGCACCGGTATGATGATTTGTGACTTGACATTTACATTGGCACTTCATGCAGGAAGATCCACAGATGTAAACTTATGCTTTCTTTAAACTGAACCTTTAGTGACCATGCTGCATGGAAAATCTCTGTGTGCTAATGCCAAAAGTGTAACACAAAGCCTTTTTGTTACTTAGTTTCAGAGCCGTTCTTGAAGTAAAGCCATTCTGTTTTCACTGACTGAGAAGTGTTGACATCACATTAAGTGAAAATTAACAGTGAAGTTTGCGCTAAATAAACAGGGCTGAATCACTTTCGTGGGGCAGAGCAGCAGGAGCTTTATGCTGCATCTGATTGAGCTGTACTGACCTGGGTGTGCTTGATGCTGACACTTAGTGGATGAACAGTGCTCCATTCCCCAGTACTCATTGATCAGCTTGATAAGCATGCACTGGATTTGCAATAGCAAATGTGAATTGGATTTCAGGCTGCACGCGCGATTTCTCTTTTCCACTGTGAAATCTCTGAACTAAGGTTTTTTTTTAAATAAACATTTTATACTGAATAGAAAAATAAATTGCATTGAAACTCACTCCAGTACAGTATGAGATTATACTGTAATTATACAGTAGTAAATGAGTGGAAAATTAAACTGCTCCTTGGGCTACTGAGCTGGATAGTTTTTTGGCAAAATAAACAATTGATGGATCTACGAAGTATGGCAATTTTTTAACTGACCTTTTCCCACCTGTGCTGTGCATTCCTGTGTTATATATTTTGCTTACAAGAATTGTACACATGAGAAGGGTTCTGCAACAACAAATGATTGCAACCATGTCTGTTCTTTACACATCTTGTGCATTTAGGCAAGAAATCGAGAGAGATAGAAAGTGATCCCGATGACCCTGCTCCAGTTGAAGCTGCTGACACTGAATTAGCGGAAACCGACTCTAATGCTGTAGTGGAAGAAACTGAGGCATCTTGCAGTGTGGAAGGTCAGGAAGATGCACAGAAAAAAGAAACCATAGCAAAGCCCTCCTCAACCAAACGCAAGCGAAAACAAAGGAAAAAAGCTGCGGAACCAGCAGAGAAAGAAGCTGCGGAACCAGCAGAGAAAGAAGCTGCGGAACCAACAGAGAAAGAAGCTGCGGAACCAGCAGAGAAAGAAGCTGCGGAAGAACCACCTCAGGAGAATAGTGGTTCTCAAAAACCAAAGCGGAAAGCGCGGCAGCGCAAGAAAGGTAAGAATCGTTTTAGTTCTGTGTCTGTACTTATTTTATTTAAGGCTAACAGTCCTATTTCCCCCCCCCAATCCCATACCTCTGTTCTCCCCAGGCCATGCACCAGGTGTGGCTAAGATGCTTGAGAAGGAACAAAATTAAGAGGGAGTTAACCCAAGCAGAGCATCATTAGAGACTTTGCTGTTTTTGAATAGGCTGCTCTTGGCTAAACAGCCTGTGCTGCAAGGGATCTGAAAGTGGGATGTTGAACAAAATAAATCGGGGAAGGAGAAAGCACGATGCGGTCTCCCCTACATTGGGGAGACCAAACGCAGATTGGGTGACCGCTTTGCGGAACACCTCCGTTCAGTCCGTAAGGGTGACCCCGAGCTTCCGGTCGCCTGTCATTTTAATTCACCGCTCCATTCCCACTCGGACCTCACCGTCCTTGGCCTCTTGTATTGTTCCACGGAAGCTCAACGTAAACTCGAGGAACAGCACCTCATCTTCCGATTAGGCACTCTGCAGCCTTCCGGACTCAATATCGAGTTCAACAATTTCAGATCATAACCTCGGCCCCTATTTCATTTTTTATTGTAATTTTTCCACTCCTCCCCCCCCCCCCCCCCCCCTTTCCTTTTGTTTCTCTCTCACACCTGGCAGCTATCTCTTGCCCTGCCAGTACACTTTACACCTAATCTCAGCCTATTACCATCTCGTCTAGCTTCTAATACCTTTTATTGTCTCTTTTACTTCTTTTGTTTCTTTTATTCTTTTGTCCGATCGGAGCACTGCCTCTGATCTATCTTTTCGTTCCAGTTTTGAAGAAGGGTTCGACCCGAAACGTCAACTCAAATTTCTCTCCACGGATGTTGCCTGACCTGCTGAGTTTTTCCAGCATTTTCTGTTGTTGATTCAGAAACTTAATTATCTTGACCACATATGTCTGGAATACCCTGGTATTTGGTGCCACCTACCTTTGTATTTGCTGAAAGTGATTCAGTCTTTTACTCTGAATGACCTTGTCTATGTTTCAAGATTAGCAACAATTGCTGTTGTAGCTGGAACCAGGCAGTAATGGTGATTCTGTGATTTTTTTTTTTTTTGGAGTTATTATTCATCTCTTCTGAAGTTCTCTTCCTCCGCCGCCCCCCCCCCCCCCATCCCCCACCACAAGCCAGTTCCATGTATTTTCATTAAGAAGCCAAGATGCTCCCTGTGCTCTGTAGCCAGCTGCTAGGAGGTATGAGAGATGCATGTGCTGACTGGCCCCTCTAGTTTCTCCCACCCTTCTCATGAGCAAGTGACTGGTCGCTATTTGATGTCTCTCCAGAACGCCACAACGGGATAAAGACTCTGTGGAGAATTGCAGGCCCAAACCCATTGTGGCAAAAATGAAGCATTTCTGCCTGTGATGCATTGGATTTTTTTTTTGTTATGGCACCTATGGAGTTAAATACCAAGTTCATTTAAAGAAAATAACAGGTTGTTGAAATACATAACAGCCCAGCGAGCAGATGATGTGAGTCTGGCAGTTATCCGGGAGACCTACATGTGTAAATGCACTAGATTACAACTCTGTTTACCTGCTTGCTTTGTTCATTGTGTTTGAAGTGCAGTTACTAATAGATGACAATTGGAATATGTGAATTATTCAGTAAATTGAAATAGTGTCATGGGTTTCTGTTTGACTCTTGGGATTGCTTCAGCGTCCTATATTTTGTGCACACTCCAGGAAATAAGCGCTTGCTATGGGACTGAACCTTGGCACTGAACCAAGGAGAATATCTCTGGTACATATTGAGAGTAGCTGAGCCATTCAACACTGGAAGTTCACAAGTTAGATTCCTAATCTATGCCAAGTTAGTTAATATCAGCTTGGGCCATAGTTTTTTAAAATTTGTTTATGGGATGTGGGCGTCGCTGGCAAGGCCAGCATTTATTACCCATCCCTAATTGCCCTTGAGAAGATAGAAACATAGAAGCATAGTAGATAGGAGCAGGAGTAGGCCATTCGGCCCCTCGAGCCTGTTCCGCCATTTAATAAGATCATGGCTGATCATCCAAATTCAGTACCCCGTTCCTGCTTTCTCCCCATATCCCTTGACCCCTTTAGTCTTAAGAAATATATCTAACTCCTTCTTGAATATATTTAATGGATTGGCCTCAACTGCTTTCTGTGGTAGAGAATTCCACAGGTTCACCACACTCTGGGTGAAGAAATTCCTCCTCATCTCAGTCCTAAATGGCTTACCCCTTATCCTTAGACTGTGACCCCTGCTTCTGGACTCCCCTGCCATCGGGAACATCCTTCTTGCGTCTAGTCCTGTTAGAATTTTATAAGTTTCAAAGAGATCCCCTCTCATTCTTCTAAACTCTAGCGAATATAATCCTAATCGACCCAATCTCTCTTCATACGTCATTCCTGCCATCCCAGGTATCAGTCTGGTGAATCTTCGCTGCACTCCCTCCATGGCAAGAACATCCTTCCTCAGATAAGGCGACCAAAACTGCCCACAATACTCAAGGTGTGGTCTCACCAAGGCCCTGTACAACTGCAGCAAGACATCCTTGCTCCTGTACTCAAACCCCCTCGCTATGAAGGCCAATACACCATTTGCCGCCTTAACCGCCTGCTGCACTTGCATGCTTACCTTCAGCGACTGATGCACAAGGACACCCAGGTCTCGTTGCACTTCCCCTTTTCCGAATCTATTGCTGTTCAGATAATAATCTGCCTTCCTGTTTTTGCCACCAAAGTGGATAACCTCGCATTTATCCACATTATATTGCATCTGCCATGCATCTGCCCAATCACCCAACCTGTCCAAATCATACTGGAGTTTCTCTGCATCCTCCTCACAGCACACACGCCCACCCAGCTTTGTGTTGTCTGCAAACTTGCAGATATTACATCTAGTTCCCTCGTCTAGATCATTAATATATATTGTGAATAGCTGGGGTCCTAGCACCGATCCCTGCGGTGCCCCACTAGTCACTGCCTGCCACTCGGAAAAAGACCCGTTTATTCCAACTCTTTGCTTCCTGTTTGCCAACCAGTTCTCTATCCAAGTCCGTACCTTACCCCCAATCCCATGTGCTTTAACTTTGCACGCTAATTTCTTATGCGGGACCTTATCGAAAGCCTTCTGAAAGTCCAAATACACCACATCCACTGGTTCTCCCTTATCTATTTTACCAGTTATATCCTCAAAAAATTCCAGTAGATTAGTTGAGCATGATTTACCTTTTGTAAATCTGTGTTGACTTTGTCCGATCCTGTCACTGTTTTCCAAGTGCTCTGCTATTACATCTTTTATAATGGACTCTAGCATTTTCCCCACTACCGATGTCAGGCTTACCTGTCTATAATTCCCCGTTTTCTCTCTACCACCTTTTTTAAATAGTGGGGTTACATTAGCTGCCCTCCAATCCATGGGAACTGTTCCAGAGTCTATAGAATTTTGGAAGATGACCAGCAATGCATCTACTATTTCCAGGGCCACTTCCTTAAGTACTCTAGGATGTAGATTATCAGGCCCTGGGGATTTATCAGCCTTCAATAATGCCGTCAATTTCCCTAATACCATTTCCCTACAAATACTGATTTCATTTAATTCCTCCCTCTCATTAGACCCTATGTTCCCCAACATCTCTGGGAGGTTATTTGTGTCCTCCTTTGTGAAGACAGAACCAAAGTATGTATTTAATTGGTCTGCCATTTCTTTGTTCCCCATTATAAATTCCCCTGATTGTGACTGGTGGTAAGCCGCCTTCTTGAACCGCTGCAGTCCGTGTGGTGAAGGTACTCCCACAGTGCTGTTAGGTAGGGAGCTCCAAGATTTTGACCCAGTGACGATGAAGGATCGGCGATATACTTCTAAGTCAGGAGGGTGTGTGACTTGGAGAGGAACTTGGAGGTGTTGGTGTTCCCATGCACCTACTGCTAGGCGGAAGAGGTCGTGGGTTTGGGAGGTGCTGCCGAAGAAGCCTTGGCGAGTTGCCGCAGTGCATCTTGTAGATGGTACACATTGCAGCCATGTTACGCCGGTGGTGGTTGGGGTGCCAATCAAGTGGGCTGCTTTGTACTGGATGGTGTCGAGTTTCTTGAGTGTTGTTGGAGCTGCACTCATCCAGGCAAATGGAGATCATACTCCTTACTTGTGCCTTGTAGATGGTGGAGTCGGGAGGTGAGACACTCGCCAAGAATACCTAGCCTCTGACCTGCTCTTGTTGCCACAGTATTTATGTGGCTGGTCCAGTTAAGTTTCTGGTCAATGGTGACCCCTAGGATGTTGATGGTAATGCCGTTGAATGTCATGGGGCAGTGGTTGGACTCTCGCTTGTTGGAGACAGTCATTGCGAATGTTACCTGCCACTTATCAGCCCAAGTCTGAACGTCGTCCAGGTCTTGTTGCATGCAGACATGGACTGCTTCATTATCTGAGTTGTTGTGAATGGAGCTGAACACTGCAGTCATCAGCGAACATCCCCATTTCTGACCTTCTGTTGGAGGGGAGGTCATTGATGAAGCAGCTGAAGGTTGGGCCTAGGAATGCTGCAATTGACCTCAATACTCCTGGATTAGGAAGATAAACATTCTCAAAAGTTCCTGCTTCTGTTTGCTAGCCAGCAATACTTTCTGTAAGTGTGCATGTATATAAACATAAGGTGAGGACAGAATCGGGCTCAGCAAACAACTAGCTTGCAAACACACTCAGGTGAATATAGACCACTTTGGATGAGGCACTGGAGGTTCCTGTGATAATCTGTCTCATTAAGGAAACAACACTTTTAGAGAAAGAAGGGAGAAGAGGAAAAAAAATAATAGTTGACACTCTATAAAGCAGTATGTTTGAACTCTCTTGCATTGTGCCATTACAGCAAGCAGATTTTTAGAGCCATACAGAGCGCCTGAAGTAAAACTGACCACACTGACTTGAAGCTCAGTAACTGCACAACATGCTTTGTTTCTGGCTCAAATTGTTGGCTGCTATTTATCTCACAGATGTGAAAGGTATATAATTTTTTTGGTAAACAATTTGAATAGGAATCCAGAAAGCTTCAGCTTCAATTTCTGGTGAAGAAGACAATGTTGGGGAGCAAATTGTACAAGGTGAAGATGAATGCCATATGGTCAATGGTGAAATATCATCTAATCAAGGGACCTCTGAAAACAAACAACTTTCACAAACCAAGAGAAAGGAGAAACTCAATGATGAAAATAAATCCTTAAGGTACAACAACAATAATTTACATTTATGTAGTGCCTGTAGTGTAATGACTGACCGCTTTGGGGCCTCCAGTCCTGATGATTGTCCTGCTGCCTCCATTTAAAAAAAAAAGGTAGCTGTCTTTTTGATGGCTCTGGGTGTTTGCTGCCTTTCCCTTCACCGATCCTCTGACCTGAGGGGGCTGGGTACAAACATTAAGGCCCACTTGCTCCATTTGGGCCCCCACCTAGTGGAATTTCAGGAAAATGAGGTGGGAGGGATAGTGTTGTCACCATTACCTTTGCATGCTTGTGCCTGCACCAAGTGCAAGTGCTCTGCTGCCCCTCACCCTGAGAAGCCCTATAAGTGCAGGTGAAACACACAGACTCTTTTTTTCCCCTTTTGCTTTGTGCCTGGGAAATAAACATACACTGGGTGCAAAGCAGAGGAAAATTGATCCAATGAAGATATGCCACCAAAATGTCTTTGATAAAATTACTGCGTAACAGATTCTTATACAAATAAAAGTCTGTGATTATCTTCCTACAAGGAAGAAAATTGATGGTAGTCATGAAGGGAACTAGGTTACAATGGGTTGGGGCTGGGGTGGTATTGGGTGGAGTGCCCCAGGGGTCTGTACTAGGATCTTTCCTGTTCCAGGTGTCCATAAATGACTTGGAGTTGCAGTCTTAAATGTAAAGCAGTTAAATTTGCAGAGGGCATCAGCGTGGTAGTAGTGGTGGTGGTGGTGAGGAGGAGGACGAGACTGGAGGCAGAGGAGGTCGGCAAGCTCTTGCACAAAGCTTTTGACTTGACTGAGTTTTCACTGGGATGCAGTTCAGAATTGACAAATGCAAGGTAACGCATGAATTGAAAGTAAAAATCGGAAGCACATTGATGGGATAGAACTTTCCACGCAGAAGCTGAAAGCAACCCAAAGGTGTTGTCCAAACATGTGAGATGACAATAAGTAAACCAGATAGTTATATTGCTAAACCAGTTGAGTTCAAATCCCTAGAAACTGAACAGTGCTCTGGTTAGGATACACTTGGAATACTCGACACAGTTCTAGTTGGAGCAACAAGGAAGTCAGGGGCTTGGGCAGTGCAAGGTAAGCAATGAGCCTCGTGCTCAGTGTCAGACAGAAGACCTATGAGGAATACCTTGATAAGCTGAGGGTCTTAAGCTTGATAAGTAATGTCTGATATACCTTAGAGTTATATAGGCTACTTAATGGAATAAAATAAACCTGAAACAGTAATTTCAGATACTTTTTAGGAAAGAAAAATATAAAACAACTCATGAATAAATATATTCTGTAGAAGCACAAGGTTAAAGTAAAATTCATGGATTGATCCTTTTCCAAAAGAAGTGTTATTTTAGGAATTGTAAAAACTGTGCAGTCTGAGAAGCTGAATGAAAACATTCTTGTGCCTGTTGAATATGTTCACATCCTGTTTACTCATGCAGCTGCAACTCCTTTGCATACTGTACTTAGTTCAAGAAGAGTTTGATCATTAATTTTGTTTTAAGGAATTATAGAAGAATCTTTGGAATTCTAGAGCAGTTTTGCTGCTAAGTAAACTATTTATACAAAGTTATAATTGCCCTGAAAACTTTAACTTGATGGTGCAGTTTGATTTGAGTCTAGCCCAGACTGATGGATGAAATCTGAATCCATCACCCTGATGCCCTCTTACAAGGTTCCTATGTGAAATTACATTAGACATTCTCAAGTTGCTCTTAGTTCATTGCAGAAAACTGCTTGCAGTTTGACAAAGACTGACAATCTCATTCAGAAGGGCTAGAAAGTTGGGTGCTGTGGAAAATTGAAAAAAATCATCATGGTGTGAGGAGGAGTGCTCTTGTGTGGTTGGGGTTAAGTCGCATTGTTTGGACAGAACTTTATATTTGCACTGGGAGTGCTTGCTTCATTGTGACGCTTGGGGCTCGATTTTCATTGGGCCGTTGAGGCGGGATTGGAGGCGTGTGGGGGGTTAAAATCGCAAAATCGGGGGGCACGAACCCATCCCGCCCCCAACCCACCTCCATGCCAGTTTCAAAGGAGGCGGATACCCGACCTGTTCTGGGACCTGCCTCCCCGAGGCGGGAAGGGGATTAGTACCAATTAACTGCCTGTTAACAGGTAGTTAACAGGCAGTTTTTAGCCTAATCCCTATTTTTAATCCCTGAAGTGTGGGATTCCCAACGGCTCCAAACCACGCCAAGTTAGCGAGGCGGACCGCCGGGCTGAAGGGCTTGGAGGGTTCGAGATGTCCGGTGTTCAGGTGAGTGATTTGTGCATGAGTGCAGAGGTAAGTGTGTTTGGTGTATGTAAAGTGTTTAAATAAGTTTAATTACCTTTACTTACCTTTACAGCCTTCCTTCCTTAAGGTCTCGGGAGTCCCTCATCTCACCGGCACAGAAAGCAGAATGGCCGCTAGCTGTCAGAAGTTGCAGCATTCAGCTTTCTGTTCTGGAGAGATTTCTAAATCGGCCTGAGAGGAAGGAATTAACTTAGTGTACAGATTGTCAGTGTTTGACAGCTACAAAGAGCTGTCAGATGCCGATATTTCATCTGTCAAAAGCTCTTGACAGATGAAATGTCAATCTGTGACGTCACCTGTTGCCAGGTGGCCCTTAATTGGCCTGCTGAGCCCGCTGGGTGGGCTCAACAAGGTCAATCAAGTGAAAATCGAGTGGGTCGGCCACAACTCGATGGAGGCGGGACTACAACCCCAAAAGTTGTAGTCCCACCTCCTACACGCCTCCAGTATCAAAATCCAGCCCTTAGTGTTCAAAGTAGAAATAACACTTTCCCAGCACTGAAATCCTCATTTTGGCAATCACAAAAAAAAAATCAAAAAGAAAAATTAACATAGAAGTAGAGGTTTGCATGTCAATTAGTATTATTTCTTAGAATCCCACTGTATTTTTCCCACTAAATAACTTACTTGGTCAATGCTGGTGATGTGTTACGAATCTTGAAATTTAGGATGCATTTTAAATTTCTAAACTTTTGAATGTCTTTCTGCTTAGAAATTACTCTGGTGTCTAAATCTTTGTTTCAGTGATGATGAAAGTGTAGCACCATCAGAAACAATCTCGCCAGTTACGACAAAAAATTCTAACAAAACGCAGCATGTTCGCCTCCAGAAACCTAAACCCAACTTAAAAGTGAGTGGAAAGAAAAGAGCAGGTGGAAAAGGGAATGAGAAAACTGCCTCAGAAGCTACTACATCTTATGATGATGCGAATAAAGACAAAAGTGTAAAAGTGAAAGAATTATCTGTGCAGGATCATGATGCACCCCTTGAAGAACCTACTGACATCATGAATAATGAAGTGTCAGAAAAGGTGCGTATATACTGTCCTTTATTAGTGTACAGTGAAACCTGTAAATTATGGATACCTTAGGGACTGGTATCAGCTGTCCTTTTTTGCAGCTGTCCTTATTTTCAAAATGGTCATTGTATGTATTGTAAAATGTCTTCCCAACAATCTTGAAGAACCAGATGAGAAACCCTCTCCCACATGCCAGCGTTCAACTCTGTTCACTCAACAGCTTTGCAATCTAAATTCCCATTTCATTTCAAACCACTCTCACTTGGGGCAGAGTATAACTTCAGTAATGAACTACATTTCTCAGTTCTAATTACCAGCATTAGGGCAGTCACAGGACAAAAATCGGGGATATTGAAGCTTCCAAAGGCAAGTCTTAGAATGGATTGAGAACATTTATGTGTAGGAGTGAAATTGCCGTATTCCGGTTGAGCAATGAGTCTGCAGGAAGACTGACCGATAGCTGGGATTCATAGGCCTGTCCATCACTCTATAGAGCAGTAGAGAGACCCGGGACAGCCATCCACCTTCACTCCCCAAAACCAAAGCTCCTCTAAGGAGTGGATCCACCATCAGAAGCCAAGGGAAAGATGATGATGGCAGGGTCAGGGGGAAAGAGGCTGCCAGAAGCCACTGAAAGAGTGTATGGACGCGGTGTTGGTGCAGGAAAGGACAGCATCTCTCACAGTTCTCACACACTTTCCTTGATTCGGGAGGCTGGTGAGGTCAGTGCGTGCAGGCCACTGTGAGGCAGCAGTGGGTTTTGTGAAAGAAATGGCTTTTGTTGAATGAGGAGTTCTTTATTCCAGCATCCATAGCGACAGAAACCGCTCTATCCCTGTGAAAGTGCCGTGCAAGAGGTAGAGCTGTTTCTCTGCTGCTATGGATGCTGGGTAAAGAGCACCAATTCCACAAAAGGAACTTCTGTCACAAAATGGCTGCTGCCTTGCGCTGTCCATACAATGATCTCACGAAAGTGACTGGCCCAAGAGAATTTGGTGGCAGGAAGGAAACGAGCTGCAAGGGGAAGCACCAGTGATTCCGACTCGGTGAATGTTCCAGATGCAGTAGCTTTGCAACAGGTTAGTCTTGTGTTTTAAGTTGTAAAAGGGCATGGTGCATTGAAGGCTATCCGTAGTTCGCAATTTGCAAATGTTCAAGGTTTCACAGTGCCTCTTGTATGCTTTACCATTCAAGTTTTTTTTGGGTTTCAATAAGTATCTGTTTTTTGCAGGTGTCTTTTTTTGAGCGTGTCCCTTTCTACAGGTTTAATTGTATGTTGATTCATTAATTTCATGTAATCCTCTTACCAGAAAAATGTGCCAGTGAGATGTTAAAGCCATCTTCAAAACTGGGTGGTGCAGGGCTCAAAATGAAGGCAGTAGCACCAGTAGCTGGTAGAAGTAAATGGCCTGTAAACGTGCAAGCTAAATATGCTTGCTATACCTGTACTGTGCATTAAATAGCAGTGTTGGATCCACTGGACTAGTCATGTTCTTGGTGTTGGTTGATTGCTTAACACTCCTGATTTAGTGGACCATGTTTATAAGGCAGCCGTGTAGGATTTCATCATACTGTCTGATATCAATTTTGAACTTTTCTTTTAAAGATTAGGTTAGTTTTGTATGTGATCCTTAAAAGGACAATAGTCCAGTATGATTATACCACCGTCCATCTGGCAGTGACACCAATAGTGGCACCTACAGTAATGGACAAACTTGCACAATTATTTTGACAGCAGGAGAGGGCTAGTGAGCTTTTAGTGGTCTGTTTTCTCATATCAGCAAAATTACTGACTTTAGATGACATTTGCTCAGTGGCTATTTTTTCCCAAAGTCAGTCTAACCTTGAACTGGTTTTACTTTTGTATAGGATGTCAGCAGCGCACCGATGCCTGAAACAATAGAAGCTGATAAAGCCGCAGCTGAGGGGATATCAGCAAGCAAAGCGCAAGATTCTGACACTGAATCCCGGTAATAGATTGCATATTCTTGCTTCTTTTGGTTTGTCTCAGCAGAGTGCACCATTCACTGGGCAGACTGATAGGTGATCTGCTCCCAGGCTGTTTTCAGTGTTGCTACATGATTGGTTGCTAAGTAGATTTGAGAGTGGCTTGCGATGACTCTCCTTCCAATTCTTCAATTCCTCACCATAGCATACTCTATAAAATGAATTTACGCCAACTGCTGAACTATTCTTGGCTGCTATGAGCCACTTAATTTGAGAGTGAACAATTACAAAGGTTGATTAACATAGAGAAACTTTTTTTTAAAAGAGTTCTCAGTGAAGGGCCAAGGCCCGTAGTGCTGAATCACCAAAGCTAGAAAGCATATGAGAGGAGAGTTAAATGGTTTAAAGATGCCAAATTTGGATTTTGTATATTAATATTTGTTTTTTTTGCTTCAGGTCTGTGGCGAAACCAGAGGAACCCAGAACCAAACCAAGTCAAGCAATAAGGAGCCGATTCCAGAAGCCCAAGCCGAACCTCGGAAGAGCAGTTGTAAAGAAAGATGTGCCAACACATGAAAGAAAGATTGTTGCAATACAAGAGAAAAATATTGCAACCAAAGAGGTCACAGAGCTCAGTCCAGATATCCCCATTACTAAAGTAAGTGAAACTAGTGAGAACACTGGATCTGATGCTTGCTTAGCTCCAGAGGCAAGAACTACAGATACTATTATACATAATAACATGCCGATCCAGCAGGATGCAGTGCAGGGTCCATCAGGAGGAGCCAGTGAATTAATAGTCCCAGTATCTCTGGTGTATCTAAAAGCTAGAGTCTCATCCCTGGTGTCATTTTGATGAATCTGCACCGTATGCTGTCTGGCTTTAATGGCTTTTCTATAATGGCTCCTGAATTTGAATGCAATAATCTAAATGTGGTTCAACTATTGCCTTTTCAAATTTATCATGTCCTCTTTGCTCTTGTAATCTATGCCCCTCTTCATAAACCCACAATGCTATTGGCCTTTTTATGGCTTTATCTACCACTCGCACTTTCAAGAAATTATGTCCCTGCATACACTTCAGTGTCTTTCCATTAAGTTTATAATCGCATTTCCTGTCTTCCTCCCAAAGTGCAATACCTCACATTTCTCTACATTAAATTTCATGTGCCATTTGTCTGAACATTTTGCAAACTAGCCTATGTCCTCCTGAAGTTTTCCCTGCTGTTTGCCAAGTTTTTACTTTTGTGTTGAGAACATTTTAATATTGTGTTCATTGTGTCTATATCCAAATGATCGATTATCACTTACTCCAAGGTGTTGAGTTTAACTGAGTGGTCACAGATATTCAGTACTAACTACAGGAAACTTCGCGATATCCGGCACCGACGGGACCGAGCTGCTGCCGATCTATCAAAACTTCCGGATAGACCAGCGCTAATGTTGAAGGATATGGAAGTTTTCATCTCCGTATCTGACAACAAACACTGTTGCTTAGCAACAGCTTGTAAACACTCGGCCCGTACCTTGGAAGCGTCTCTGAAGCTGTTGCTAAGCTACAGAGATGCTTTCCAGAGCCTGACTGTTTTTATAAAAAAAAAAAAATGCTAGGAGAAGAAAAAAAACCTAACCAAAACGGCTGCTGATTTCTGCCGTTAGATCGAGGTTTCCGGACATACAACCTCCGGATAAACCAAAGTTTCCTGTACCTTTTTTATTCATTCCTGGGATGTGGGCATAGTTGGCAAGACCAACATTTATTGCCTATCCCTAGTTGCCCTTGAGAAGGTGGTGGTGAGCTGCCACCTTGAACCACTGCAGTCCATGCGATGAAGGTACTCCCACAGTGCTGTTAGGGAGGGAGTTCCAGGATTTTGACCCAGCGACAAAGAATGAACAAGGAACGGCGATATGTTTCCAAGTCAGGATAGTGTGTGACTTAGAGAGGAACTTGGAGGTGGTGATGTTCCCATGTGCCTGCTGCACTTGTCCTTCTAGGTGGTAGATGTCATGGGTTTGGGAGGTGATGATACACACTGCAGCCACGGTGCGCTGGTGGTGGAGGGAGTGAATATTTAAGGTGGTGGATGGGGTGCCAATCAAGTGGGCTGCTTTGTCCTGGATGGTGTTGAGCTTCTTGAGTGTTGTTGGAGCTGCACTCATCCAGGCAAGTGGAGAGTATTCTATCACACTCCTGACTTGTGCCTTGTAGATGGTGGAAAGGCTTTGGGGAGTCAGGTGGTGAGACACTTGCTGCAGAATACCCAGTCTCTGACCTGCTCTTGTAGCTACATTATTTATGTGGCTGGTCCAGTTGAGTTCCTGGTCAATGGTGACCCCAGGTTATTGATAGTGGGGGATTCGGCAATGGTTATGCCATTGAATGTCATGGGGCAGGGGTTAGACTCTCGCTTGTTGGAGATAGTCATTGCCTGGCACTTGTGTGGTACGAATGTTACTTGTCACTTATCAGCCCAAGACTGAATGTTGTCCAGGTCTTGCTGCATGCGGGCATGGGCTGCTTTATCTGAGGAGTATCGAATGGCACTGAACAGTGTGCAGTCGTCAGTGAACATCGCCACTTCTGATCTTGTGATGGAAAGAAGGTCATTGATGAAACAGCTGAAGATGGTTGGGCCTAGGACACTGCTCTGAGGAACTCCACCAGCAATGTCCTGGGGCTGAGATAATTGACCTCCGACAACCACAACCATCTTCCTTTGTGCTAAGTATAACTCCAGCCAGTGGAGAGTTTTCCCCCTGATTCCCATTGACTTCAATTTTACGAGGGCTCCTTGATGCCACACTCGATCAAATGCTGTGTTGGTGTCAAGGGCAGTCACTCACCTCACCTCTGGAATTCAACTCTTTTGTCCACTTTGGTGTCAAAAACAGGAAGGCAGACTATTATCTGAATGGCAATAGATTGGGAGAAGGGGAAGTGCAACGAGACCTGGGTGTCCTTGTGCACCAGTCGCTGAAGGTAAGTATGCAGGTGCAGCAGGCGGTTAAGAAGGCAAATGGTATGTTGGCCTTCATAGCGAGAGGGTTTGAGTACAGGAACAAGGATGCCTTGCTGCAGTTGTACAGGGCCTTGGTGAGACCACACCTTGAGTATTGTGTGCAGTTTTAGTCGCCTTATCTGAGGAAGGATATTCTTGCCATGGAAGGAATTCAGCGAAGATTCACCAGGCTGATACCTGGGATGGCAGGAATGACGTATGAGGAGAGATTGGGTCGATTGGGCTTGTACTCGCTGGAGTTTAGAAGAATGAGAGGGGATCTCATTGAAACTTATAAAATTCTGGCAGGACTGGACAGACTAGATGCAGGGAGGCTGTTCCTGATGGTCGGGGAATCCAGAACCAGGGGTCACAGTCTAAGGATAAGGGGTAGGCCTTTTAGGACAGAAATGAGGAGGAATTTCTTCACCCAGAGAGTGGTGAACCTGTGGAATTCTCTACCACAGAAGGCAGTAGAGGCCAATTCATTAAATATATTCAAGAAGGAGTTGGATATATTTCTTAAGGCTAAAGGGATCAAGTGGTATGGGGAGAAAGCAGGGACCGGGTACTGAACTTGGATGATCAGCCATGATCGCATTGAATGGCGGAGCAGGCTTGAGGGGCCGAATGGCCTACTCCTGCTCCTATCTTCTATGTTTCTATGTCCATATTTGGACCAAGGCTGTAATGAGGTCTGGAGCTGAGTGGTCCTGGCAGAACCTGAACTGAGCATCAGTAAGCAGGTTATTGGTGAGTAAGTGCCACTTGATAGCACTGCCGACTATACCTTTCATCACTTTGCTGATGATTGAGAGTAGACCGATGGGCGGTAATTGTCCGGATTGGATTCGTCCTGCTTTTTGTGGACAGGACATACCTGGGCAGTTTTCCACATTGTCTGGTACATGTCAGTGTTGTAGCTGTACTGGAACAGCTTGGCTAGAGGCGCGGCTTGTTCTGGAGCACAAGTCTTCAGCACAACAGCCGGGATGTTGTCAGGGCCCACAGCCTTTGCTGTATCCAGTGCGCTCAGCCATTTCTTAATTTCACATGGAGTGAATCGAATTTGCCGAAGATTGGCTTCTGTGATGGTGGGGACGTCAGGAGGAGGCCAGGATGGATCACTCACCCAGCACTTGTGGCTGAAGATGGTTGCAAATACTTTAGCCTTGTCTTTTGCACTTATGTGCTGGGCCCTGCCATCATTGAGGGTGGGGATATTCATGGAGCCTCCTCCTCCCGTTAGTTGCTTAATTGTCCCCTGCCATTCATGACTGGATGTGGCAGGACTGCAGAGCTTTGATCTGATCTGTTGGTTGTGAGATCGCTTAGCTCTGTCTATAGCATGCTGCTTCTGCTGTTTAGCATGCATGTAGTCCTGTGTTGCAGCTTCCCCAGGTTGGCACCTCATCTTTAGGTATGCCTGGTTCTGCTCCTGGCATGCTCTCCTGCACTCCTCATTGAACCAGGGTTGATCCCTGGCTTGATGGTAATGGTAGAGTGAGGGATATGCTGGGCCATGAGGTTACAGATTGTGGTGGAATACAATTCTGCTGCTGCTGATGGCCCACAGCGCCTCATGGATGCCCAGTTTTGAGCTGCTAGATCTGTTCTGAATCTATCCCATTTAGCACGGCGGTAGTGCCACACAGCACGATGGAGGCTGTCCTCAGTGTGAAGACGGGACTTCGTCTCCACAAGGACTGTGCAGTGGTCACTGTTACCAATACCATCATGGAAAGATGCATCTGCAACGGGTAGACTGGTGAGGATGAGGTCTAGTTGGTTTTTCCCTCGTGTTGGTTCTCTCGCCACCTGCTCCAGGTCCAGCCTGGCAGGTATGTTCTTCAGCACCCGGCCAGCTCGGTCAGTAGTGGTGCTATCGAGCCACTCTTGGTGATGGAAATTGAAGTCTCCCACCCAGAGTACGTTCTGTATCCTTGCTACCCTCAGTGCTTGTTTCAAGTGGTGTTTAAGATGGAGGAGTACTGATTCATCAGCTGAGGGATGGCAGTAGGTGGTACTCAGCAGGAGGTTTCCTTGTCCATGCTTGACCTGAAGCCATGAGACTTCATGGTGTCCGGAGTCAATGTTGAGAACTCCCAGGGCCACTCCTTCCTGACTGTATACCACTGTGCTGCCACCGCTGGTGGGTCTGCCTGCCAGTGGGACAGGACATACCCAGGGATAAGGGATGGTGATGGTCGAGTCTGAAACATTGGCTGAAAGGTATGATTGTGTGAGTATGACTAGTTTGTGGGACAGCTCTCCCAACGACACCTCAATGCTAAACTCCCTCTGAGGTCAACTCTGTATTCTCCTGCTGTATGTCACTCTTGCTGCTCAGAATAATCTCTCGCTGGTAAACTCTTAATTTACACAATAGCCAACTGCCACAGGAACGGCAGCCAATCATAGCACTTACATAATTAATTCATTAAGCTATTGCCATCTCAAACCAGCTGTTTATACAGTTCCTAGTGTTGAACAGTTAAAATTAAATAGATTAATCTCAAAATGCAATAAAATAAATAAATATTTCAGTACTTCAGTTACTCCCACTGAGTCTCCTGTTTTATAGAGAATCTCTTTACTGTGTGTGGAACTAGATAATATATTATTTTCCCAGTAACATTCTTCTATTTATTTATGTGATTCAAAACTTGTACATTTGTCTAACTGTAAAACCTTGTTTTGTGTTTTGGTTTTCAGTTAAAAGCGCTATCTCCAGAGGCAGTCCTTGTGTCCTCCAATTCTGTGGAATCAGAGAGACAAAGTGTTACAGATTCAGATACTGAAATATCAAGAAGAGGCAGCTGGGATTCTAACAAAGTGCAGCGACCAGCAAGAACGTCTGAGTGTGACAGTCAGGATGAACAAGAGGAGTTAAAGCTGGATGCCATTCAGGAAAATATTATAAGCAAACCAACTAGGTATTGTGTAAAAGGGGCTTAGGATGTACTGTTTTAGTCAGTCATATATCATTTGAATATGCAACGGAATATTTTGAATTTGTTAAGGCCTCAGAGTGGCCTAGGTCATCTATAGCCCTACCTGTTGTATTTGACCAATGAATGCCTCATTACTCAATGAGTAAGCATTTCATGTAATTTGTCATCGAGTCATAGAGATGAGGATGATGTCTGCTTCAATTCCTGGTTTGAGCTTATTTCACTGATCTCAACTGGAATGGTAGTGGGAATGCTACCATTGGCCTCCGTGTCCCTAAACTGAGGGAAGAAAAAAATGGTGAAGGATTCCTCACCTGGTCATTGTCCAGTGCCCACTTCTGGAAGTATTAAACTCATGTGCAAGGAGACCATTTGAGCACAGAATGTGGCTTGCTGATGATGCCTCTATTGTAGAATAGCACATTGACATGAAGAATGGCTACTTGGCTGAGGTGCAAGAGTGTTCCTATCACTTGTGATGCAGTGCCTCATCAAAGAAAGAAGAGAATATCGTTTGTACATCTAACCAACTTTCATTCTCATAGTAGTGGCTTTCTCTTTGAGCACAGAAGTTTTATTCAATTACACTGCTTGGCTGCTGTAAAGGTAACTAACATTTTGATGAAAACATGAAGTACAGAGTGTCATCTTCAGTCATATTGTTCAAAACACAGCATAAATGGAATTATATGTATTCAGCAAAATGAGTTAGTGGAAAAGTAAATGAAAATATCACACTGTCCCTGGCCTGAAACTAGTTTTGGTTAATTGATGGTATTAAAATATTTCTTGGATACTGTTATTTAAAACAATAAAATAAAACTCTTTCTTTTATAGGTCTGGAAGACAGCCCAAACCAACAGCATTTTATAAATCTCCAGCAGAACAGAAACCATCAACTACTTCTACATTATTATCCGAGGGGGAAAATGAGGGCAAGGGCAGGAGTAGACCTGCACGATCTCAAAAAGCTAAACCCAAAATCAGCAAAGGCTTGGGTAAGAAGGAGACACAAACTAAGAGTGCTGGGAAAGGTCAGGGAACAGCAAAGAATACACTTGTGACCTTGAGAGCATCCCAGGAAGATGATGACGATGATGAACCTGAAGTAGAAGAAGAGGATGATATATATTCCATCAATCCGGAGGAGGTCAACAAAGCACCGGCTTTTGTGCCAATCAGCCTACGATCTCCTGAACCTGTTCAAACTCAAGTGGAGGAAACCATGGAAGAGGTACAACACTAAATAGTCGAACATGTGCTGTTTTATACGTCTGGATAACTGTGCCTTTTTAGTCTAAGTGTTGAGATTCTTGTGTTTCTTTTGTATTTTAGGTAAAATATTATGGTTATTGTGCAGTTAAAAATAGTTGGAGAGTGAATGTGTGTGTTTTCGGTGCATCTAGCAGCTCTTAATAACCCACCATGTTTGCCACCTGTTTCAGTAGTAGTGCTTTTGACTATCTTTTCTTAAATTCTAGTCCAAACTTTTTATTCATGCTTGTTACAGATTAATATGGCTTTTTTTTCCCCTACACAAGCAAGTTCTGTTGAGTGACCAAGTTCATTTCACAAGAAACTACTGATAGCTGACAACTGGTTCCAAAATGTGTAGGTAACTTAATTTTATAGGCACTTGTGAATTGAAATGACCTCCATGTTCAGTGCATATGAGCTACTAATTGAGTATTCTAAAAATAAAACTAAGTGGCTATGAAATCTGTCTGTCTCTTTCCCCCCGCCCCTCCTTCCCCCCTCCCCCATATAGGTTTTACCATAGAAACATAGAAGATAGGAGCAGGAGTAGGCCATTCAGCCCCTCGAGCCTGTTCCGCCATTTAATGAGATCATGGCTGATCATCCAAATTCAGTACCCTGTCCCTGCTTTCTCCCCATATCCCTTGATCCCTTTAGCCTTAAGAAATATATCTAACTCCTTCTTGAATATATTTAATAAGTTGGCCTCAACTGCCTTCTGTGGTAGAGACTTCCACAGGTTCACTACACACTGGTGAGAAACTTTCAAATGTCTGTGTTCAGAGAGATTTGGGTGTCCTTGTGCAAGAAACACAGAAAGCTAGCATGCAGGTACAGCAAGCAATAAGGAAGGCAAATGGCATGTTGGCCTTTATTGCAAAGGGGTTGGAGTATAAGAGTAAGGAAGTCTTGCTACAATTGTACAGGGCCTTGGTGAGACCACACCTGGAGTACTGTGCACAGTTTTGGTCTCCTTATCTAAGGAAGGATATACTTGCCTTGGAAGCGGTGCAATGAAGGTTCACTAGATTGATTTCTGGGATGAGAGGGCTTTCCTATGATGAGAGATTGTGTAGAATGGGCCTATATTCTTTGGAATTTAGAAGAATGAGAGGTGATCTCATTGAAACATAGAAGATTCTGAAGGGGATTGACAGGGTAGATGCTGAGAGGTTGTTTCCCCTGGGTGGAAAGTCTAGAACTAGGGGGCATAGTCTCAGGATAAGGGGTAGGCCATTTAAGACTGAGATGAGGAGAAATTTCTTCACTCAGAGGGTTGTGAGTCTTCGAAATTCTCTGCCCCAGAGGGCTGTGGATGCTGAGTCTTTGAGTATATTCAAGGCTGAGATAGATAGATTTTGGACTTTAGGGGAATCAAGGGATATGGAGATCGGGCGGGAAAGTGGAGTTGAGGCCGATGATCAGCCATGATCTTATTGAATGGCAGAGCAGGCTTGAGGGGCCGTATGGCCTACTCCTGCTCTTACTTCTTATGTTCTTTCCTCACTCTTACCCCTTTCCTGACTTTTAGTGACAATTTTAAATTGATGACCACTTGTCATTAGAAGAAATACACTTTTCCTATTAAAGCTCCTTGGCCTTCTATGTTCCAGTGGCAATAGCCCCAGTTTTTCATCTCTCCTCGTAACTCTAGTCCTGGCCATCTTGGTGAATCTATTCTGTACGCTCTATGGTTTTAATGTCCTCTCTATAATGGGGTACCCAAAACTGCACCCAGTGCTCTTAACTGTGGCCTAATCTCTACAAATTCATCATTACCTCTTCACTTCTTTCCATCTTACAGTAACATTTGTCACCACATAGTTAAGTGAATAAATACATGGATCTGCTTGGCCTGGGCTTCTGATGCAATAATTACATTCTAAGTTATTACTGCCCAATACACACAGTAGACAAGATTTTGCTGAATGCCTATGAGATAGTTGTATTGCAACTTGAATCTGAGGGAAGAAGTCTTTTTTGATGTGTGTGTAAGTTTTAGTTTGTAAGTCTATAGTTACACATGTTAAACTTGCTATTTTTCTGTTCTGTCCCACTTCTTTAATTTACTTTCTCCCCCTTCCTAACCTTGGCTTGGGAAAGCACCTTGCCCTTCATTTCGAGCTATCCTCTGTTGGTGCTGCTGAAAGTGGGAATTTGCCATATTGGAACTATGGCCATGAGTCCACATCTTGCTGCTCTAAGCACCATCACATTGGTGATTGGGTTCCATAAGAATTGCTTGACCTCTTCTGTGATTATGTAGGAAGTTAATTTTTACTCTATTAACTAAAATAATGCATTAAAAAAAAATAATTTGGTTTTGTTTTATTCGTTCATTTTTAATTACTTACCATATAATTTTGCATTCCGTTTTTCCAACAAACCTGCATTCCTTGATGGCAGTGAGTTGATGTTCAATGAAAGCTGAGACTAAAATGGATGGTGTTGTACACTGGACTAAAACCTGACTCTGAACAAGTAATGCAGCTTTAAAGATGTGTTTTGTTTGGAAATTTTTTTTTATACCTTATCACTCCCATTTATCACACACAGCTTGAAATAGCAGTTAATGTCTCAGACAAGAACTATGATAGTGAAACTGAACAGTCACTCCCTGAGTTACCTGATAAAAGTGACCCCAGTCAGTCCTGCACCTTAGTTCCAGAAGAAGATTACCATCCAACAACTGTCGATCAGATCGAACTTTTTGTTGTAAGTTGTTAAGTCTGTTGTTTCCACAACTGTTTGCATCAGGACCGTTTATTAGAATGAAAAAAATAGAATAAAGAGTTGAGATTTAAATAATATAAGATAATCTTTGCCAACTGTGGTCTTGACTAAATTCATAGGAAAGCAAAGTAAAAATTGATTTAGAACATTTAATAATCAATGTCAGGATAATCAGTATTTTGATGTTTAGTGTGTTCCATATTTTTGTTTAAAATTGAAGGCACAGATGCACATTTGTGGTTAAAATTTGATATTTTAGAAATCTGCAAAATATTTATAAAAATGTTAGTTGGTGAATATTGGTGTTTTGACCATTTTAAATTATATTTGTCCATACTGGCCCTAATGCCATTAGTTACATTCTACACTGTGCACAAATGTAATCTATCTTGCCATCTACACTGTAAATATCAGGTACTTTAGAACTCCATATATATTTACCTAAACAATTACTTTATGTTGAATTGATCTTTTAAAATTAATATTTATTTATCAGAGCAATGAACTTTGAAATTCATCTGTTTACAGGAAGTTATTGAAATTGCAAGTGAAGATGCAGTTCAAGGTAAGAAAAGTACTGACTGTGAGCACTTTTTTCAAACATATTATAATGTCATAAATTATTATTGAACAGACATCTGAATCAATTCAATTTGCCATGTAGATATGCAGACATTTGAGTCGTTACTTAACTAAAGTATGTAAGAGCAGTTGAATTCACATCAGTAGCACAGATATTGAACTCCCAATTGACCTGCTTAAAAATAGAAATGAGAATACCCTCTAGTTCATCTAACTCGTGCCATTATAACCAGATCTCAATGTATAAATCTCTTTCCAACCTTTGCATATTCCGTCTATTTAATATTGGAATTCGTAACCCATTTCAAACTCGATCTGTGCTTCAAAGCTTTTGCCCTCTAATTGAAATCATGCTTTACCTGTTCTCACCTACTTTCTCTGCTTGAAAGTCTCCTACGCCATCTGCCACTGTGGCCTGCTACCAGGGTACTGCTCTTGTAGTAGTGATATTCCTGGATCTATGTTAAGAATGTCAGTGCATTCATCTACAGTACAAGGTTATTGTACACTATTAAGTGTCCCATTTTCAGCTCTGGTGCTTCAGTATCAGGTAACTGCTGACCTCAGCAAGCTGTCTCGTTCAACAACTGATCTCGTACCTTGGCCCAAATGTTGACAACAGAATAGTTATGGACGAGGCTGAGGTAGTCAATGATGTAATAAAACTCACTACGCACTTGGTTTGAGTATAAAGCAAGGCTTTAATCAACTTGTTTCAGAACATGGAGGTCTAGTTGTACTTCACTAGTTCCTGTCTTACAAAATGTCCCTGGAAAGCTGGGCCCACGCCCGAGTATTTATACTCCTTAGACGGCGCCACCAGCTGGCCGTCCAGCGTTACTTCATGAGTAGTTTCTTTGAGGATGAGATTTATGACATTCTTCCTGCCTAAAAGATTTGGAAGTCCGACGACTTCCTCTTAACGGATTAGGCAGACCACGAATAGCCGCAGTCTTTTAGATCTTTGTTTATGGCTAGAAGGCACGTCTCCCCGGACCGTGTCTTGGTCCCTGGGCCGCTTGATCCGTACCGGTGGATCGACAGGACCCGTGTTGCCCTGATCGACCCGAGGGAGGCTGGGGAGATCTTGACTCCGGGTGTGGGTCCCCACAGGTGCGGAGCTGGCTTCATCCTGTTTGATAGCCAGGGATTGACCGGCATCCTGGCCTTGGGTGGCCATCCCACGGGGAACGCTCGGCTCCCC
Source organism: Somniosus microcephalus (assembly GCF_052327205.1). Taxonomy (NCBI): domain Eukaryota; kingdom Metazoa; phylum Chordata; class Chondrichthyes; order Squaliformes; family Somniosidae; genus Somniosus; species Somniosus microcephalus. The sequence continues at coordinate 214,449,613 of NC_140987.1, forward strand.
AAGTGGATCTGGTGGGGCAGCCGGCAGATCTCTCGATGTCCCAGGTAGGGCGTCATCTTTGGGGGAGCGCAGAGTGTCGGCATCATCACCGTGGGTCCCTCTATCAGTTGGGTCCGTGGAACCGGCTGGACAGGGAGCCAGGTCTCGGAGCGAAACGGTGGACTCCCGGCCATCAGGGTACCGCACGTGCGCGTACGTGGGATTGACATCCGTGAGTTCTACCTCATCGACGAGAGGATCATTTTTAGACGGTCGGACAAATCTTTGGAGCAGCACGGGGCCGGGAGCTGCCAACCATGACGGTAGGGACGTCCCGCGGGTGGAGCGACGCTGGAAGCTGAAGAATCGCTCGTGAGGTGTGACATTGGTGGACGTAGAGAGAAGAGACCTGATGGAATGCAACACGTCAGGGAGCATAGTTTCCCACTGCTGGCCTGGTAGGTTGTATGACCTCAGTGCAAGACGAACAGCATTCCAAATGATAGCGTTGTATCTCTCAGCCTGTCCGTTACCGATGGGATGGTACAGTGTCGTTTTACTTGTGGCGATTCCCCGTTGGGAGAGAGAACTTTTGAGTTCGCTTGACATGAAGGAGGGACCCCAATCAGAGTGGATGAAATTGGCCGTACCGCAAAGGGAAAAGACTTGATCAAGGCATTTCATCACTGTGGAAATGAGCATATTGGGACAGGGGAAAGCGTGAATATTCGTCCACCATAGTAAGTAGATAGGTGTTTCGTGTTGAGGAAGGCAATGGCCCTTTAAAGTCAATGCTGAGTCGCTGCATAGCATGTATGAGTGAGCCATCCGATGGACGGAAGAATTGCGGTTTTAATTCCGCACAAATTCTACAGGAGTAGCATATTCTTTTCACATCTTCCGTAGAAAATGGGAGATTTTTAGATCGCACAAAGTGCAACATACGGGTAACGCCAGGATGGCATAAGTCAGTATGAAGATCTGCAAGAGTCGAAGTAGACATAGAAGAGCAGAATGCCCGCGTGAGGGTATCCGGGGCCACATTCTCTTTGCCAGGTCGATAATGTATGGTGTATCCAAAGGCGGCCAATTCCATCCTCCAGAGTTGTATTTTGTTATTCTTGATCTTAGTGCGTTTCCGGTTATCCAGTACTAGCTGGGGGGAGCCCGGCTTTGCCAGGGCTGTTTTGGGGCGGGCGGTTTAAATCGAGTGCGAGGCTTTGGGGCCCTGTCTCTGTGTCCCTCTGTGAATCTGCTGCCGGGCAACATTTTAAATCGAGTACCAGGCTTTCAGGCCCTGTCTGTCTGTCCCTCTGTGAATCTGCTGCCGAGCAACATTTCTACCTTTTTAATACCTTGAAAGATGAAAGTGAAAGTACTTAGAAAACGTTTTTGGTAAACCTTATGTTATTTTTAAAAGAGATACTAACTTTCAAAGTAGTTTGAGCTGGAAGCTGAAGTCATGGCAGTGAAACAATGGCTGCCACATCCCCGAGATGAAAACGATTAGTTCCGCCCACACACACACACACCGATTGGCCAACCATCAGGGGACCGTACTGTAGGATTGGTCAATCGTGACGGCACAGGATTGGTCGAACCTTGATGTCAGTCAATGAATGCTAGCAGATAATGAGTTTAATTTTGAAGGTTTTTTGCATAAGGCGCGAACAATTTTTGTCCGACCGAAAAGTAAATACGCTTACGAGCGTTCCGGAAGCATAAGCTTTCCTCGGAGGTAACGCGCGCGTAGGTACGCCGTATAACTTTCGAGCGCATAGCCGGACAGACGCACACCCGAGGACAGACAGAAGGACAGACAGATCGATTCCTTTATTATTATATATATATAGAGATATAGACTAGCTGGAGTGCCCGGCGGTACCGAGGCTTTTTCGAGGGCATGTTGTTATTGGAAGAGAGAGAGAGAGCGACTGGGGGGGAAGAGAGAGAGCGACTGGGGGGGAAGAGAGAGAGCGACTCGGGAAGAGCGAGAGAGCGACTGCGGGGGAAGAGAGAGAGCGACTGCGGGGGAAGAGAGAGAGAGCGACTGGGGGGGAAGAGAGAGAGCGACTGGGGGGGAAGAGAGAGAGCGACTCGGGAAGAGCGAGTGAGCGACTCGGGAAGAGCGAGAGAGCGACTGCGGGGGAAGAGAGAGCGACTGGGGGGGAAGAGAGAGAGCGACGGGGGGGGAAGAGAGAGAGCGACGGGGGGAAGAGAGAGAGCGACGGGGGGGGAAGAGAGAGAGCGACGGGGGGGAAGAGAGAGAGCGACGGGGGGAACAGAGAGAGAGCGACGGGGGGGAACAGAGAGCGACGGGGGGAACAGAGAGAGAGCGACGGGGGGGATGAGAGAGAGCGACTGGGGGGGTGAGAGAGAGCGACTGGGGGGGATGAGAGAGCGCGACTGGGGGGGATGAGAGAGCGCGACTGGGGGGGATGAGAGAGCCCGACGGGGGGATGAGAGAGCGCGACTGGGGGGGATGAGAGAGAGCGACTGGGGGGGATGAGAGAGAGCGACTGGGGGGGATGAGAGAGAGCGACTGGGGGGGATGAGAGAGAGCGACTGGGGGTGATGAGAGAGCGCGACTGGGGGGGGATGAGAGAGAGCGACTGGGGGGGGAAGTGTGAGAGCGACTGGGGGGGAAGAGAGAGAGCGACGGGGGGGAAGAGAGAGAGCGACGGGGGGGGGGAAGAGAGAGCGCGACGGGGGGGGAAGAGAGAGAGCGACGGGGGGGAAGAGAGAGAGCGACGGGGGGGAAGAGAGAGAGAGCGCGACTGGGGGGGAAGAGAGAGAGAGCGGGGGGGAGTGGGGGAAGGGGAAGTGGGGGAAGGGGGGAGGAGTGGGGGAAGGAGGAGGGGGAGGGGAGAGTGGGGGAAGGGGGGGCGATGAGGGGGAGGGAGGAGGGAAGGGGGATGGAGGGGGAGGGGGACGGGGGAAGGGGAGGGGGGGATGTGGCGAGGGGAGGGGGAAGGAGGGAAGGGGAGAGAAGGAGGGAGGGAAGGGGAGGGGAGGAGGGTGGGTGGAGGGGAGGGAGAAGGAGGGGTGGAGAGAAGGGGGGGAGAGAAGGGGGGAGAGAGAAGGGGGGGAGAGAGAGAGAGACAGAGGGGGGGAGGGAGAGAGAGAGAGACAGAGGGGGGGAGGGAGAGAGGGCGAGTGGCCCGCGGCCGCAAATGGAGCCAAGCCCCGAGAACAGGCGTGAGCCGGCTTGAGGCTGAGAGACGGCCACGCCCGGTTGCCGGGGTAACCCTTCCCCCCCCCCCCCCCCCTTCCGAGCCCCCGTCCTTCCGAGCACCGGCCGCGCCGCCCCGCCCCGCACTCCCGAGAGCTCCGAGCCCCGGCTGCCCCGCACTCCCGAGAGCCCCGCTCTCCGAGCCCCAGCCGCCCCGCCCCACACTCCCGAGAGCCCCGCTCTCCGAGCCCCAGCCGCCCCGCACTCCCGAGAGCCCCGCTCTCCGAGCCCCAGCTGCCCCGCCCCGCACTCCCGAGAGCCCCGCTCTCCGAGCCCCGCACTCCCGAGAGCCCCGCTCTCCGAGCCCCGGCCGCCCCGCCCCGCAGTCCCGAGAGTCTCCGAGCCCCGCCCCCCCGGCCGAGCCGGCTTGAAGTCCGCCGATTGCGGATGTGAGAGACGGCCGGCGGGCCCGGTTGCCGGGGTAACCCTTCCCGCTCACCAAGCCCCGCCCCCCCCGCCCGAGCCGAGCGGGGAACAGAGAGAGGCGCCGCGTCTCAGCTGCTCCTGCTGCGCGCGCACCCTGACCCTCGTGACCCTCGTGGCTGACGCTGTTGCCCCGGGTAACGTGACACCGGGTGGGGGGCGGTGAGGAGCTTAGCAGAAGCCGTGGGACAATTACCTAGCTCGAGCCTGGCTGGGCAAGAAAGGCCCAGGCTTTGAGGCCTAACAAAAACGGGGAAAGGTAGAAAAAAAGAATCTTCAGGTTAGAGAAAATATTTACAAATGAATGAAGTTTTTTTTAAAACAATTTAATAAAAGCAATTTTATTTTGCTGGAAATGTATATTTGAAAAGAAAGACGCAGAAAGCAGGAAAAAGAATGGAAGCAAGATGGCGGCTACTCACCTCGGTTCAGAACGATAAGGCCCGCCCACACACGCACCGATTGGTCGACCGTCAGGTCACCAAAGCGTAGGATTGGTCAATCGTCCCGTCACTCGACCGTAGGAGGGCCCGGCCGCACGCGCCAGCAACCCGGCGTACGATTGGTCGACCTCGAGGTCACTCTGTCGCTAATGAGCGGATAATGAGATGCTAATGAGCGAAATGTTGAACGTTTTTCGGATACCGCGGGCGCGATTTTCGTCCGTCCGAAACGTAAATACGCTTACGACCGTTTCGGAACCGTAAGCTTTCTTTCGACGTAACGCACGCGTAGGTACGCTCTATAACTTTCGAGCGCATAGCCGGACAGACGCACACGTGAGGACAGACAGACAGATAGACAGACAGATAGACAGACAGAAAGAAGTATCCGTTTATATATATAGATAAAGGCCACGGAGCGCTGATCGGTTATAAGTGTGAAATGGCGAGAAAATGACTCCATTTACGTACAGCTTCGATGATGGCCGTAGCCTCCTTCTCGACAGGACGATAATGGAGCTCGCTACCCTGCAAAGTTCTGGACAGAAATGCAACAGGTCAACCACCTTGATTCAAGGTTGCAGAGATCGCCACATCCGATGCATCGCACTCGACCATGCAAGGAAGATTTTCATCAGTGGAACGAAGCGTGGCTTTTTCCAGTTGTCGCTTGAGGAGGTTGAAAGCTGAAATAGCCGTTGCCTCCAACGGAAATGACTTTGCGTGTAGCAGGGGCTGGATCTTGTCAGAGAAGTGGGGTATCCATTTCGCATAATAGGCGAACATGCCGAGTGTCCGACGAAGATAGCCGAGATTCGTAGGGGGAGGGAGCTCCTGAAGCGGACGAAGTCGCTCCGGATCTGGTTTGATGACCCCGTTGCCCACCCAGTAGCCGAGGATGTTGACTGATGGTACTGATTTCACAGATTTGGACCCATTTAAGGTTAAGTTGCGACGACGGAGAACGTCAAAAAATTTCTGGAGATTGGCATCATGCTCCTTCTGGTTATGACCAGCAATGGTGATATTATCCAGATATGGAAATGTGTCCGTTAAGTTCTCCTGTTTGACGAGGCTGTCCATTGCCCGTTGAAAGACGGCCACCCCATTGGTGACCCCAAATGGAAGGCGACAAAACTGGTACAGCCGACCATTGGCCTCAAAGGCCGTATACTTTTTGTCAGAGTCCTTTAACGGTACTTGATGATATGCGCTCTTTAAATCAAAAGTTGAAAATACCTTGTAGTTGGCTAGGTTATTGACCATGTCATCGATGCGTGGTAGTGGGTAGGCATCCAGGTCGGCATACTGGTTAATAGTTTGCGAGTAATCGATGCAAAGACGTTTCTTGTGTTGCTTCAGAGGATTTTTAACGACGACGACTTGAGCCCGCCAGGAAGATGAACATGATACCATCAGCTAGAAGGCGAGAGATTCCTGCCTCAATAAAGGATCGATCATCTTGGCTGAAACGTCGTGATTTAGTGACTATGGGCTTACATTGGGGGGAAAGATTGGCAAACGAGGAGGGCTCATCGAGCGAAGCCACCGAAAGCGCACAAAACGGTACTTTGGAAATAGTAAGCTCCGGCTTTGACCCACCAAACTTGAAAGTGAGTCTTTTGTGTTGTTTCTGGAAATCCTGTCCCAGGAGCACATCACTGCATAGGTTTTTGAGCACACCGAGCCAGGTGGAGAAATAAGTGCGGCCATTGAGAATAAGGTCGACAAGACAAAAGCCGGAAGAATTGGTGGTCAGTGTCGTCAGAGCCATTACAATTTCCCTGTCCGAGGGGTAAATACGCAGTTTTAACTTACTGATAGCCCGCTCACTAATGAAGCTGTCAGAGCTGCATGAGTCGATTAGTGCGCTCAAAATGTGTCCATTTACCGAAACCTTCGTGGCTGCATGGGACAGACTTTGTGGAAAAACAGCTGTGACGGGAGGAGGGGCAGTTTTACCCTCGACAGCTGTAACCTTAGTAGTGGTTCTTGGGGGAGGAGCAGTTTTATAGGTAGTAGCTACAAAACTAACAGGAGCTCTCGACCGGTATACCTTAGAAAGGGGGCCATAGAAACATAGAAGATAGGAGCAGGAGTAGGCCATTCGGCCCCTCGAGCCTGCTCCGCCATTCGATGAGATCATGGCTGATCATCCAAACTCAGTACCCCGTACCTGCCTTCTCCCCATATCCCTTGATACCTTTAGCTCTAAGAAATATATCTAACTCCTTCTTGAATATATTTAAGGACTTGGCCTCAACCGCCTTCTGTGGTAGAGAATTCCACAGGTTCACCACTCTCTGGGTGAAGAAATTCTTCCTCATCCCTGTCCTAAATGGCTTACCCCTTATCCTTAGACTATGACCCCTGGTTCTGGACTCTCCGACCATCTGGAACATTCTACCTGCATCTAGTTTGTCCAGACCTGTCAGAATTTTATAAGTTTCGATGAGATCCCCTCTCATTCTTCTAAACTCCAGCGAGTATAAGCCCAATCGACCCAATCTCTCCTCATACGTCATTCCTGCCATCCCAGGGATCAGCCTTGTGAACCTTCGCTGAACTCCTTCCATGGCAAGAACATCCTTCCTCAGATAAGGCGACCAAAACTGCACACAGTACTCAAGGTGTGGTCTCACCAAGGCCCTGTACAACTGCAGCAGGACATCCTTGCTCCTGTACTCAAACCCTCTCGCTACGAAGGCCAACATACCATTTGCCTTCTTCACTGCCTGCTGCACCTGCATGCTTACCTTCAGCGACTGGTGCACAAGGACACCCAGGTCTCATTGCACTTCCCCTTCTCCCAATCTATTGCCATTCAGATAATAGTAGGCCTCTGTTTTTGACACCAAAGTGGATAACCTCACGTTTATCCACGTTATATTGCATCTGCCACGCTTCTGCCCAATCACCCAACCTGTCCAAATCATCCTGGAGTTTCTCGGTATCCTCCTCGCAGCACACACGCCCACCCAGCTTTGTGTCGTCTGCAAACTTGGAGATATTACATCTAGTTCCCTTATCTAGATCATTAATGTATATTGTGCATAGTTGGGGTCCAAGGACCGATCCCTGCAGTACCCCACTAGTCACTGCCTGCCACTCAGAAAAAGACCCGTTGATTCCTACTCTCTGCTTTCTGGCCTTTCTTACTAACAGCGGCTCTTGACTGGCATACCTTCGAAAAGTGACCTTTCTTGCTGCAATGATTGCAGGTCGCGTTGCGAGCAGGAGAAAATTTCCTATAATGGAACACACCTCCACAGAAGAAACATTTCCTTCCAGATTGCCAAGATGCCGCTAGGGCGGGGTCGTCGTCAATGAAGGCTTCTAGGGTAGGGTTGTCATCAGCCAGGTTGGAGTCGTCATCCGTGAGGGCTTCTGCTCGAGGCCTATGGAAGGAGTCACTAAAAGTGATAGCAGCAGCCCGTGCACGTGGTGAAAGATAGGTATCTGCATTCCTCTTTGCTAAGTCCAGAGAACATGCTTGGTCATAGGCAGCCTGTAACTTGAGGGTTTTATTCTCCAACAGACACTGACATATGAAGGGAGACGCAATCCCATTAATAAAGGAATCAGGAATTAACTCCTCCTGGTACTGCTCAGCTGTAACAGCTTTAAGATTACAATCCTTGCTGAGCCTGCGAAGTTTCTAAAGGAATTTGTCAAGTGATTCCCCGGGTTGTTGTCAAGTTGTGGCCAGTAGATGCCGAGTAAAAATTTCGTTTGGGGACTTGACATATAGCTGCTGTAGTATTTGGATAGCAGCGTCATAGTCTACACAGTCTTCGATATAATCAAACACATGAGGGGATACAAAATTAGCAAGCATTCGTAACTTATTAGGAACATTCTCACCACACTCCTCAAGGAAGTTGCTAAAGATACGATACCAGTGTTTCCATACCTTAGCAGCTGTAAGTGAATTCGGGTCCAGGTCGAGACGGGCGGGTCTGAGTAGTTTCTCCATGATGGATCGATTACTTGTCTGAGTTCCCTTCTATGGTTCGAGTCGTAGCTGGCTGTTTCCCGAAATCACCCAAAGCATGGAGTCGATATCAAGTTGATTAAATTGATGTAAGAAAACTCACTACGCACTTGGTTTGAGTATAAAGCAAGGCTTTAATCAACTTGTTTCAGAACATGGAGGTCTAGTTGTACTTCACTAGTTCCTGTCTTACAAAATGTCCCTGGCAAGCTGGGCCCACGCTTGAATATTTATACTCCTTGGACGGCGCCACCAGCTGGCTGTCCAGCGTTATTTCATGAGTAGTTTCTTTGAGGATGAGATTTATGATAGTCAATATCTTAACTGTCCCTTACAATAGTTAAAACCATAACCTCGCCAAACAACTATATTTGTTCTGAGGAGAATAATCTTTAAAGCACTTGGTTCTGAGGCTAGGAATTGGTCTTTGTTGCTCTCTTTTCCAGACATCAGTCTTTTTTTTTTACCCATTTGAATTAAATTGAAAATGAAACTTCTTAATTCACTCTGTCCTGGTTACTTATGTTGACTTGTTGCAAAAATAATGCTTCTCTGGTTTATACAGTGTTCACACTACTGTGAACGATGTAATTTATGCAGTGAAGTTGCGCTGTAGGTGACCGTACAAGAAGTACAGAAGTTGCAGTGATTGTAGTTGTAATTGAAAAGCTTTCATTTAATTCACAGTGCTGATATTCAGGAGAAGGGTCGAGGTGAGATGGAATTTCTAAGTTTCGGTGTAGGTTTGAACGCTGAATATTAAATTATATTCTAAATTGTACAGTTTATACCAGAGAAAAATGACATGGATTTTAGATGATACCCAGTTTTAATATTTCATTGTGTTTAATTTGAACATTGTGTTTAATAACCTCATACCAGTTCTACAATAAAAAAATGTCTTCCTCTTCTGTTGACCAACAGCCCATCTATATGCTGTTTCAGAATAATGATGTACTTTTCAATTAAACAAAATAGTTTAATAAATAATGGGAATAATTAACTGTCATAGGAGTTTCACAACACTAATTTATCCATTCAGATAATATAATGCAAAAGAAACACTTTTGCAATTTAACTGCCATCTGAACTGAGATTAGATTTCAGAATTGAACATACTCCTTAAAACTAACTCTTTTTTTATATGTATTGTAGGGGGTGGCGGGTGGCACGTGCGCCCAGTCAGTTATGCCCCCGACTGTTGGTGAGCGGTTCGAATCACTCCCGCGCCCCTGGGTTCTAGACACCGGACTTAGGTACAGGCGGCGATACAGAAAGACTCGAGTAGACAGGTGGTTCAGTGTAAGAAAACCAAGAATTTTATTAAAAACAGGAACGAAAACACAGTCTTATGAGAAAAATTACTGGTAGAGAACACAATTACAGGCATATAACACTACAACTTATATACTTATACAGGGAATGGGGAACACACGGCACATCGAGGGAAAAACAATTACTTTTAACAATCCCCTTATCCTTATCCCACCCCTATACCTAACTAGATTAAGCTATGAGGGGCCAGGAATTCATGCTCACCAATCCAAAGCAAAACTCGTCGTTTTAGCAGTCACGATTTTGGGCTGCCGTCCTTTTGGGTACTCCGTTGCCACGTGGTCTCCGGGCGCGGTGCTGGAGCTGCTGCTGCGACACACCTTTCTTCTCCGCTGCCGTCGTCGTCTCGTCACGATGGGTTCTCCTCTTCTTCTCCCTCGGATGGTCGGCGGCGGTAACGTTGCGTCAATGAGACGATTAACAGTCTTCACTGTTTAGATTTTACTACCCAAGCGTCAAACGCCAGTATATTCATTGTGGCGTGGACACCTGCGTTAGTGTTCAACAAGGGGCTTGCCAGCTTAATTGCGGGATTTGCCCAACCAACTTAGTCCCACTGTCCTCAGATACTTTCTTCCCCGAGCGTCAGCTTATAACTTGGCGCTCGGGTTTTTTAATTAATACGTCTTCTGCTGCCCTTCTCTGCACTTGTCGGGTCTACCTTACTCTTCGTCTCGGTTCGTCCCACCTTGTTTCCTCTGCCCTCTCTCGTGGCCCGGGTGTCCTGAGTGACTTTGGACTCTGGTCTCGTTCCCCTCCCCTGCTATTGGTATGGATGTCCTTGGTTGCAACTTAATGCGGGGAGCGAGAAGAGAACCCGCCACGAGGTCAGGGCTCGAGTGCGAGCGGCGGTAGCCCAAGACCAGACGAGAGGTCAGAGTCAGGAGGAGAGAGCCAGCAGAGCGAGATTGCTATTAAGGGCCTACAGTTATACTCTTTTCGATGGCCCCTTATCTGCGCGCCAAATCAGGTTAGTCCATTGTTTCAATTTTGGCGGGCTGTTTTAAATGATTGTACCAATCTAGAATAACTGTTTTTAGATGGCCGTTTATCGCACCTAATGGCCTGATGTCCGGGCTGTATTGTCATTAATGTATTTTAATCGGTCTGTCCAGCCTCGATGGCTTCCATAAGCTGTTTCTGATAATTTATGCGGACAAACTAATGGCCTCCTGTTTAGGCCTAACTGGGTTGATCTGTTCCCATTTGACGAGAATGCATATTCAAATGTTTGCTTAGCTGTCTGGCCCTCCAAACACAAAAGTCCTTCTCACTTAAGTTTCGATTTCCCAAAGCTGCTTGTTCTGAGCTGCAGAGTTCAGACTTTTAAAATCGTACAGACTTTTGGTCACGAGGTGCGGACGCCATCTTTTGGGTACCCTTTTTAAATTGTCCATAGGGTCCCTTTTATTAATAACCTTGGGAGAATGTGGAAATTTTGCAAATCTTACAGTATCAAAGATTACCACTAATGTATTTTTGATACTAATGCTGGTATTTTTTAGTAGAACACTTTCTTCCTATCAATCTATGCTGTTGTAACACTGTTGTAGTGTCATCACGTGTATTCTGTTCAATCCCTCCAAACTGGCACAGTGAAACTTGGTTAAATTTTCTATCTGATAACCTGGTAAGCAGTTTATGAAAAAGCTTGTTGGAAAAACTTTTGTTAGGAATATTTTTATAGGGGCCAATAAGGGTATTTGTGTTTGCACTACACAAAAATGGCAATAGTAGCTAAATCCTATTTTGAGAACTGGATACTTTGTGGCCCAGTTTATTTTCAGGCTTATGGAGTAATTGGGGGTTCTACTGTACAAGCTGTTTTAACTTTGAGTTTTAGACTCGACATGGATCTTAATAAATATTTGATTCTAACTGTAGTGTATGTACCTTTAAGAGGAACTATGTTTTTGAAGCCCCTGTATACTGTAGTACCAGTAGTGACCACTCGGGTATATAAGCCTGTGTAGCGTCTTGTGTTGTTAGTTCACCTCCAGACTTTGTTCAGTAAACACTTGTTAAATCAACTCCTGCATTCCGTGTCTCCATTAACACACGGATCTAACAGTGGCGACGAGTTAGAAACGAACTTACCTGCAATTCGGCAGCACCTCCAGGGGATCGATTCCTCAGACGAAGGTCGAAGCCAGAAGCAAGAAAAAAAAACTCGAAAACGAGGGCCCGGCTTGGTCTCCAGTCTGTGGTTTCCCCAGCTAAATGAGCTGGTGGCAGGTAGTGCACTGATCCTTCCTGGGCTGCGGCGGGCTAGAGCTCGATCAGGTGGCTCTGCAACGGGGCCGGGCAGCGAGTCGGGAAGCAGAAGCAAAGAGAGAGAGAGGGTGGAGCACTCAGGGCGCGGCCGGTGCTGCAAAGCAGGTCGGCGTTCGGACCGAGCAGAGGGAGGGGAAAGTCCCAGAGGGTCCGCTCCACGACGGGAACGGTTCTCCAAGTAACGGAGAAACTATTGAAGCGATATATAAAAAAATAAAATAGAAATACCGCGAAAAGCTGCAGGTCGCAACGGGAACCGCGGAGAACAGCGCTGGCAGCAGCGGATAAGCGCGGGAGGCGCCATCTTAACTCGGCGGGGAAGAAAGAAAAGCGTGGGAAGCGCCATTTTAGATTTTCAAGATGCTGAAGACTGGCAATATTACTGCTTTCGATAGTGATATAGAAGATTGGACCACATATGTGGAAAGAGTGGAGGTATATTACAAGGCGAATGAAGTAGCGGATGATAAAAAGGCATCGGTACTTCTAAATCTGATGGGCGCAAGGACATACGGGCTGTTACGAAACTTGATCACTCCAGCCAAACCGATGGACAAGAATTTTAATGAGATTGTTGATACCTTACAGGAGCACTTAAACCCAACACCGCTGCTGATAGCGGAACGATTCAAATTCTTCAGGAGGAATCAGCACAAGAATGAAAGTAACGCTGATTACCTCACCGAATTACGAAAGCTGTCAAAGCACTGCCAATTCGGGGCAGGACTGGCAGATTCTCTACGAGACAAATTCGTCTGCGGTCTCCTAAGCGAAGGAACACAGAAAAGACTACTTTCTGAGAAAGATTTGACACTGGACAAGGCTTTCAGTGTGGCTGTATCATATGAAGCAGCAGCAAGAGGAGCTGCAGAGATACAGCAAAAGCCACAGGACTTCGGCACCCATGAAATGACACGGGGTTTCGAGAGATGTTATCGCTGCGGCAGATCCACCCATGACCAGAAGGACTGCTGGTTCAAGGACAAAGCATGCAGGCAATGCGGAAAGATGGGACACATTGCACGTGTATGCAGATCTGGAAAGAAATCCGCTGACAGTAAAAAGGTCAATAAGGAAAAGTACAGAAAGGTACAAATGATGACGGACAGTAGCTCCGAAGACCAGAAGAGCGATAGCGACTCCGGAAACAAGAGACTAAGCTGTCTCAAATTACATAATGTAATTGCCAAAGAAGATTACCAGACCATTTGGGTTACCCTCACGATAGCGGGGTCCCCAGTCAAAATGGAGCTAGATACAGGATCAGCTCTGACCGTCATGAGTCGACAGGATTACGAGCGGCTATTTCTGCATATACCTTTGAAAGACACATCCATTGTCTTGAAGACAGATACAGGGCAGAAAGTATACCCCAGAGGGAAAATAAGGGTGCCTGTTGTATACAATGGCAAGGAAATACAGAAGTTGTATTTATACGTTCTGCAAGATGGTGGTCCACCGTTGTTGGGACGTGAATGGATCAGAAAGATACGTTTAGACTGGCACTCCATTCAGGCACTGACGGTGACCAGTAAGAAAAAAAACGATGATGACGTCATACCTGGACGATTAAAAGAAATCTTGGCTAACGCCAAAGAAGTGTTTCAACAGGAACTAGGAACCCTGAAAGGCGCCACCGCCTCAATAAAAGTGGAAGATGCGGCAATTCCCAAGTTTTTTAAGGCAAGGCCGGTGCCATACGCAATTCGTCCAGCCGTCGAGGCAGAGCTGGAGAATTTGGAAAAAGCAGGCGTGTTATCCAAGGTAGATTGGAGCGAGTGGGCAACACCCATCGTCCCGGTCATGAAGAAAACGTTGAATAATAAATCTGAAGAACAGAGAAAAGTTTGCATCTGTGGGGACTTCAAGGTGACTGTAAACCCGGTTCTTCACACGGTACAGTATCCTCTTCCGAGGATAGAAGATATTTTCGCCTCACTATCCGGAGGGAAACGTTTCACCAAAATTGACTTAGCACAGGCATATCTACAGATGGAGGTTGAGGAGGCCTCTAAAAAGTATCTCACGATAAACACACACAAAGGCCTGTACCAGTACAATCGACTGGTTTTCGGAGTGGCATCAGCTCCGGCTATCTGGCAAAGAGCTATGGAGCAAGTCCTGCAAGGGATTCCGGGGACTCAATGCTACCTAGACGACATCCTTGTAACAGGAGAAAACGACAACGAGCGCCTTGCCAACTTGGAGCAGGTGCTCACGAGGCTGAGAGAACGGGGCCTACGAGCAAATCGCCCCAAATGCGAATTTTTCCAGAAACAAATATCATATTGTGGCCATGTCATTAACGAAGAAGGGTTGCATAAGTCACCTGAAAAAATTGAAGCGGTCATAAAGGCCCCAGTGCCTGAAAATGTCTCACAATTAAGGTCGTTCCTGGGATTAGTAAATTACTATCATAAATTTTTACCAAACTTGTCGACGGTTCTGCACCCGCTTAACGCACTGCTACAAACGGGAGTAGTTTGGAAATGGAGCGAAGACTGTAAACGTGCCTTCCATAAATGCAAAGGCTTGACCACGTCCAGGGAAGTGTTGGCTCATTACAACCCATCACTGCCAATCAGACTGGCGTGCGATGCATCCCCTTACGGTGTGGGAGCGGTATTATCGCATAGATTCCCTGATGGCTCGGAGCGGCCGATAGCTTTTGCGTCACGCTCATTGAACTCAGCTGAGCGTAACTATGCCCAGATCGACAGGGAGGCACTCAGCCTGGTGTGGGGGGTGAAGAAATTTAACCATTACCTACACGGACAAAAGTTTACCTTGTTGACTGACCATCAACCCCTCGTCTCCATATTCAACCCTAAAAAGGGCATTCCCATTATGACAGCGCAAAGGCTACAGAGGTGGTCCCTTTTCCTAGGGGCACACCAATATGACATAGAGTACAAAGGAACAAAACAGCATGGGAATGCTGACGGGTTATCGTGCCTACCGTTGCCAACGGTGGAAGAGACGCCTACAGTGGACCCAGTGGAGATATTCCACTCGACCATAGTGGAATGTCTACCGGTGACAAATTCTACCATTGAAAAGGAAACGCGAAATGACCCAACTCTCTCTCTCTCGAGTCTACGATTTAACGGTGAAGGGATGGCCAGCACATGGCGAACCACTGTTGCCAGCATTCTCGCAAAGAAGAGAACAGCTGTCAGTGTGCCAAGGAACCTTGATGTGTGGATCCAGAGTGGTGATTCCACCCAAACTCAAGGATAGAGTGCTAAAGGAGCTTCACGAGGGGCATCTGGGTGGAGTGAAAATGAAGAACTTAGCCAGAGCGTTTGTGTGGTGGCCAGGTATCGATGGAGACATTGAAGAAATGACCAAGAGCTGTCTAGGATGCCAGAAGGTCCAAAACGCCCCGCCACAAGCCCCTCTACATCCATGGGAGTGGCCCTCATCTCCATGGCAAAGGGTACATATCGACTTTGCTGGTCCATTTATGGACTCAATGTTCTTAATCGCGGTGGATGCACACTCCAAGTGGCCGGAGGTAATAAAGATGTCCTCCACCACCACGGAAAAAACCGTCACAGTATTAAGGACCATATTCACCAGGAATGGGCTGCCTGAACAGATCTGTTCTGATAATGGACCGCAATTTGTATCCGAAGAATTCAGGAAGTTCTTAAAAAACAATGGGGTTAAGCACTACACGTCCGCCCCATACCATCCCGCCACCAATGGATTGGCTGAAAGGTTTGTCCAGACCTTCAAGAAGGCCATAAAGGCCATGGGTAATGAAGACATAAATCTACAACATAAGGTAGATAACTTCTTGTTTGCGTACAGGAATGCAACACGTGGTTACAAACCAAACCCCCGCCATGATGTTTTTCAATAGAAGACTAAGATGCCGGCTGGATTTGGTCAAGCCAAACGTCAGAAGGGACGTAGAGAACCGGCAATTTCAAAGCATGAATGAAAGGCCAACTAGAACCTTCCAGATAGGTCAACCAGTTTTGGCCCGGGACTACCGTACCGAGAAATGGCAGCCTGGAACTATTTGCACACGACTAGGACCGCTGATGTATACCGTGGACATTGGAGAAAGCATAATAAGGCGCCATGCTGACCAGATCATAGAGTCATCCGAAAAAGGACAACCTACACCACAACTCTATACTCCTAGTGATGAAGCAGAGATACCCATAGTATCTACCTCTGATCCGGTGATACTGGAACCAGATGAACCCGACACTAGCATTGAAGCCGAATCGACCTTGCCAAAAGAACCTACTACACCACCGAGGCGTTATCCGGACCGAGTCAGGAAGCCTCCAGAGAGACTGAATTTGCAATTGATTAACTTCAGCAAATGTGTATATTATTGTTCTTGTAAAAATGTTATTTAATGATTACTTAAAATGTTATGTACTATTTATCTAAAAGGGGAGGAATTGTAGTGTATGTACCTTTAAGAGGAACTATGTTTTTGAAGCCCCTGTATACTGTAGTACCAGTAGTGACCACTCGGGTATATAAGCCTGTGTAGCGTCTTGTGTTGTTAGTTCACCTCCAGACTTTGTTCAGTAAACACTTGTTAAATCAACTCCTGCATTCCGTGTCTCCATTAACACACGGATCTAACACTAACAAATAACCAACTTTCATTGTGTATAAACAATTGATAAACAAGGGGGGCAGAATTACTCTGGTTGCTGTATGTGGTGACATTGTAAATGCATTGCAAAAGAATGGCCGGAAATTTCCGGGGTGGTAGTAGGCACAATTGGAGGCGGGTTAGGTGGGAAAGTTGTTATTTTTGGGAGCAGGTCGGGAACCCGTTGTCATCCTGGCCCCAGACGCCATTCCCCCAGGCGCGTCCATCAGCGCGGACCTGACCCAACCGGCAGCGGTGGGCGACCCATTTGAGATGATTAACAGCTAGTTGTCAGACCCTTAACAGGCATTTTTAACTTACTTTTTAAATTTAACTGCATGGCCATGGGAACCATGCTGCTCAGGAAGCACATCTGTCAACCTGAGGCAGGAGTTCCGTGGCCATTGCTCCAGCTGATTACTTGACAGCATCAAATGTACAGTAAAAGCTCCCACCTGTCATCATCCCTTTCCTCAGGCAGAAGCTGTTGCTCAGTCCATTTCCAGCACAGATTCTGTAGGCTACAGCTCTTTCCAGCAAAGTCTCCATCCAGTCTCACCTCATTGGAACAACATCTCTCACCATTGACAGAATGCTTCTGTCATCTCTGCTTCACCTGCCATCTATTCCTTCAACATGGGTGCCGTTTATACTGTCTCACCTTGGTCCTCAGAATCAGACCACAATGAGCCCCAACAACAACACCAACCTTCTCCGCAATCAACTGATACTGCATAGGACAGAGGGTATCAACACCCGGGCACATTGCTGCCCAGAAGGCCAGGGATGGCCTCATGGCCAGATTTAGTTAACTTTACGTTGTACACCCATATGGCTGCAGTCTGCAACCAGTCTGTTTTGGTCTCCTGGGGAGGTCTCTTCCGCCCATGGAAGGGAAGAGGACCTCCGTGTGCTCTGACTCCCTCCATAAGCATATGGAGGGAGTCATCGGAGAACTTGGGTGCATCCCTCTGTGCAGTCATTGTCAGTGTTTGCAGCACTGACAGCACTATGTTAGATTAAGCGTCAAATCTAATGTGGCCATGGTCCCTTTAAAGATCCCGGCTGAAAACACATCATGAGTGACATCACCAGACCCACTCCATTTAATTGGGCCAGGTAACGTGCTGGGCGGGCTTAATAGATCTTATTAATGTAATTTCGTTTTCAGAAGCGGGATGGAGCCAGCAGCGGGGTCGCGACCCGCCATGGCCACCGCCTGCACCGGACCCGCCGCGGTCGGCAAAATTTCAGCCAATGTGTTTGATGTCACTACACATAACAAGCAGAGCAGTTCTTCCTCTGTAGTTATGTTAATTTTAACCCTCTGTGTTGTTGCCCCCTTTAGAAGAGGACCACTGCAGTGCAGAGCCTGGTGATGGTTTACAGGATGCTGCATACACAGATGTAAGCTGTGTAGATCAGAAGAATTTTGAGCAGGAATCTGTCCTACGTAGTGATTCTCCTTCCTTACAGATGGTAGTGTGTGATACTGTTCCCAATGTGAGTGATGTGCACACTGAATCTAGCAGACTTGATGAGCAGAGTGTTCCTACAGAGAAAGATCTCAAGGATGGGCTGGACGTACAAGAACCTTCTCTTCCAAAAGAAGATTCTAGCAATACTAGCTTTAGGTAAGGTCTCTAATGTTGTGCTAGGGAAGGATAAATTACTTTTTCCATAAATTGTTCAGTGCTTCACAATACTTTTCACATACTCCAATCTATCTATAAATGATATAAAGGATTAATATACTGCCACGCCAGTACCTCCATCTTGATTTAGGATTTAGTAGTGAATCTGAAATGATGTAAAATAAACCGATCTCGTGCTGTTCCAAAGCTCGAAATGTACCATCCTACATACTCCTCTTCTGTCTTTATCCTCGCTGTCTTCCATCTACTGCTGTAACCTATTCTTTCCCAGGACCTCAATTATTGAACTCCTGTCTCCACCAGTCTTTCCTTTCTTCTCCAATCTACCAGCTTTTAGAACCCAAGCTGGGCATCACATAATCACAGCTTCTTGATTTACCTTATCCTTTCTCCTGTTTTTTAACCTTGATGTTCTGGGGTTTCGGCCTTGCCTCTTCACCTAGATTTCACAGTGCATGGAAATTGTGCAAAAATATTTTTTGGTGATAATTTGAAACTTATTTTCATCTGAGATGATACTAAAAGGAATCCATTTCTTTCATTAGTGGCCCTTCAGTCATTGAAGAGCCTGATGGTTCACAGGCAAACAGAGCCTTGAGAAGATGCAGGTTTCTAAAACCAAAACCCAACCTCGGTAAAACCACTTCTAGAAGCCATGCGAAAAAGCCTTGTCCTATTACAGAGAGTAGAAAAATGCAGAGCTCCGTAGAACCATCTGGAACAACATTGCAGAAGGCAAAACATGGTAAGCCAAATGGACAGAGCCTACATTGATTAAAGAAACCTTTTCTTTAAAACAAAAAAATAGTTCTTTGTATTAAAGTTAACTAGAAACTTGATGGTCTGGGACATCACTGGTCCTTTGCAACCGATGAGGTTTGCGATTGCATCTGTACATGTGTGTGTGGGTGAATATGGTGAAATGTAAATTAACAGATTTAAAAGCATGCAGTGTAGTCGGAGTGAGTGACTGCATTGATAAATGATCTTTTAAGTACAAGGTGTATTCCTGATACTGTTATGTTAGCAAGTTTTGTAAAAAGTGGGCGTTATTTGCTTAGAATTGTAGATTTTATTTGTGATGTAAAGCAATTCACTAAGGAAATTAAGAACTTGAAATGATTGCTTTTAAATTTGGAAGTGACTGATGCATTGCATTTTCCAAGTCCTTGCAGAAATGATAAACTCAGTGATGGGCCTTCAATAACCACAAAACTAGAAGTTATAGACTTAAACAAGTTGGCTTTTAATCACTAAGATCAGAGCTAACATCTCAACACGCCGACTGGTTCACAGGAATGAGTCATACAGATCCTGGGATCTTTATGTAAGAGAAGTCAGGGGCGGAGCCAAGACCTGGAACCTCCCAGGTTAGTCGGGAAAGAGGAAGTGAAACTATACACAGTGGGGGAGGGTAATATACATGAGTGCAAAACGAATACAGGATCAAGACAAACAGATTTCATTACATTCACCCCTTCTATAGATTTAGTCCATCGGGGTGATGTTTCTTAAAAGTTGGTATAAGTGAGTCTGTCAGGAGGTTTTGCAGTTCTCAGTGATCGGTGCAAAGCCGGTTGGGGTGCCTCTAGGGGAGTGGATTCTTGCTCCTCCGCTGTCCGGGCCTCCGCAGTGTCTTCCAGGTTATTTGCAGTGTCCTCCAGGTTAAAGTTGGGTATTGATACCTCTGGGCGTCCTGTCTCTTTGTAGTGTAGGTCTTCATCGGGTAGTCTCCCATCGTTCTCTCCGCTTCCCGAGGGAGCGAGGTCTTTTATGGAAACAGTGTCCTCTCGCCCATCAGAGTATTCGATATAGGCGTACTGAGGGTTTGCATGGAGGAGCTGTACCTTTTCCACAAGGGGGTCCGTTTTATGGCCTCTCACGTGCTTCCGCAATAGTACTGTCCCCGGAGACGTCAGCCACGTGGGTAGAGATATGCCCGAGGTGGATTTCCGGGGGAAAACGAACATCTTTTCGTGAGGGGTAGCGTTAGTGGCAGTACATAACAGAGACCTTACGGAGTGGAGCACGTCTGGGAGGACTTCCTGCCAGCGGGAGGTCGGAAGGCCGTTTGACTTTAATGCTAACGTGACAGCCTTCCAAACAGTAGTATTCTCCCTTTCCACTTGCCCATTACCCCGGGGGTTGTAGCTAGTGGTTCTGCTAGTGGCTATCCCCTTCGAGAGCAAGAACTGGCGCAGCTCGTCACTCATGAATGACGTCCCCCTATCGCTGTGTATGTAGTTCGGCATGCCAAACATGCAGAATAGATTACAGAGACACTTGATGACCGTGGCACTGGTCATGTCTGGGCAGGGAATGGCGAAGGGGAAGCGGGAATATTCATCAATGATATTGAGGAAGTATACGTTACGGTCGGCAGAGGGAAGGGGTCCCTTGAAGTCCAGACTTAGGCGCTCGAATGGCCGTGTGGCTTTGATAAGGTGTGCACGGTCAGGCCTGTAGAAACGAGGCTTGCATTCCGCACAGATGCGGCAGGCTCTGGTCATTGCCCTGACCTCCTCGATGGAGTGGGGCAGATTGCGGGACTTTATAAAATGGTATAGTCGGGTGACCCCTGGGTGACAGAGATCGTTGTGGAGACCCTGTAATTTGTCCGTATGAATGCTGGCACACATTCCCCGCGATAGGGCGTCTGGGGGTTCATTAAGGGCTCCCGGCCTGTACATAATATCATAGTCGAACGTGGATAGTTCGATCCTCCACCTGAGTATTTTGTCATTCTTGATTTTCCCCCTTTGTTATTAAACATGAAAGCCACCGACCGCTGGTCGGTGAGCAGGGTGAAACGTTTGCCGGCTAGGTAGTGTCTCCAGTGCCGCACTGCCTCCACTATAGCCTGTGCCTCCTTCTCGACAGAAGAGTGCCTGATTTCAGGTCCCTGAAGGGTTCGGGAGAAGAAGGCCACAGGTCTCCTAGCCTGATTGAGGGTCGCAGCTAAGGCAAAGTCTGACGCATCGCTTTCGACTTGAAAGGGAATGCATTCGTCCACTGCACACACTGCAGCCCTTTCAATGTCCTGTTTAATACTGGTGAAAGCCTCCCGAGCTTCAGCTGATAGTGGGAAGGACGTCGATTTAATGAGGGGTCGGGCCTTATCAGGGTAATTGGGCACCCATTGGGCATAATACGAAAAAAACCCCAGGCACCTTTTTAAAGCTTTGGGATTGTGTGGCAGGGGCAGTTCCTTTAGGGGGCGTAATCGGTCAGGGTCCGGTCCAATTACCCCACCTTCCACCACACAGCCGAGGATACAGAGATGGGTTGTGTTGAAGACACATTTGTCTTCGTTGTAGGTTAGATTCAGCTTTAGGGCAGTTTTTAAAAATCTTGCAAGATTTAGATCGTGGTCTTGCTGGTTGTGCCCGCAGATAGTGACATTGTCCAGATAGGGGTAGGTAGCTTGTAGTTTATTCTCGTCAACCATGCGGTCCATCTCACGTTGGAAGACCGAGACCCCATTTGTTACCCCGAAGGGCACTCTGAGAAAATGGTAGAGGCGCCCGTTCGCCTCGAAGGCGGTGTATGAGCGGTCCTCCGTTCTAATGGGGAGCTGGTGATACGCGGATTTGAGGTCGATAGTCGAGAAGACTCGGTATTGCACAATCTGGTTGACCATTTCTGATATGCGGGGTAAAGGGTAGGCGTCCAGCTGGGTATAAATATTAACAGTCTGGCTGTAGTCAATTACCATCCGTTTCTTTTCGCTATTTTTAACTATGACTACTTGGGCACGCCACGGGCTGGTACTGCATTCAATAATGCCTTCCCGCAGGAGTCTGTCCACTTCCGCCTTGATAAAGTGTCTGTCTTCCAGACTGTACGGTCTACTTTTGGTCGCTATGGGCCTACAGTTCGGAGCGAGATTAGCGAATAAAGAGGGCGGGCTGATTTTTAAGGTTGATAGGCCACAGACTGTGAGTGGCGGCTGGGACCCACCATATGCCAGCATGACACTTTCGTGGTGGCACTGGAAGTCCAGGCCCAAGATTACATTATCACAGAGTTCTGGCATCACGAGGAGTTTAAAATCCTTGTAGTCCGTGCCTTTTACAGTCAGTGTTACCACACAGTAGCCCAAAATGTCCGAAGTGTGGGGCTTAGCAGCCATAGCAATTCTGCTCCGTGTAGGGGTTACCGTTAATGAGTGCCGCCGTACCAGGCTAGGGTGGATAAAACTCTCGGTACTCCCACGGTCAATTAAACATTTCGTTAAATTCCCGTTTACCTGTATGTCCATCATGGATTTTGTCAACGGGTGTGGCCTGGATTGATCCACCGTGATCGAAGCCACTGTTGGGCCCTGGGCGGCCGTTGAGTCGGGAAAAGATGGCGGATCCCAAGATGGCGGCCCGCACGGCACGCACGAGACGGTGACGGAGTTGGAAATCGGATTCCCCCTGCAGACTTTGCTAAAATGCCCCTTTTTCTTACATTTGAAGCATGTAGCGTCCTTCGCTGGGCATCGTTGTCTGGGGTGCTTGGCCTGGCCGCAGAAGTAGCATTTCGGGCCTCGAGACATTGCCGCTGTAGTAGGACTCCTGGGTGAACTTCTGTGTGGGGACTCCGGCGGCGTAGAGCTGGTCTGAGACCTGGATGGGGAAGATGGCGGCCCCCTCGGCGCGCACGAGGCGGTGAGGGCCGCATGGCCGGAAGAATAAGAGTCAGAGTTTTTCTGGGCCACGTCCAGCGATCACGCAGTGGCCACTGCCTTTTTTAAGTCCAGGACCTCCTTCTCCAGCAGTCTCTGCCGGATATAATTCGATTTGAGGCCCGTGATGAAGGAATCGCGGACCAATTCGTCAAGAGTACGCGTTGGCCATCACGGCCTTGCAGTTACAGTCCCGGACCAGGTCCTTTAGGCCCTGTAAGAAATCGTCCATTGATTCCTCTGGTCGCTGCCTGCGTGTAGCCAGCAGATGTCTGGCGTACACTTCGTTTACCGGCCTCTGGTATTGGGCCTTCAGGATAGTGATGGCCTCCGTGTAAGAGGTGGCGTCCCAGATGAACGAATAAATCCGATGACTTACGCGAGTAGTCAGTAGACTCAGTTTATCTACCTCGCTAGCGGATGAGGCCCCCGCGAAGAGTTCGAAGCATTTGAGCCAGTGTCCAAATTGATTTGATGCTTCAGCAGAATGTGGATCCAAGTCCAGACGCTCTGGTTTTAGGAGTCGATCCATTCTAGTATTCTTTGGTGATTAAAATTGATGGGCCTTCAATAACCACAAAACTAGAAGTTATAGACTTAAACAAGTTGGCTTTTAATCACTAAGATCAGAGCTAACATCTCAACACGCCGACTGGTTCACAGGAATGAGTCATACAGATCCTGGGATCTTTATGTAAGAGAAGTCAGGGGCGGAGCCAAGAGCCAAGACCTGGAACCTCCCAGGTTAGTCTGGAAAGAGGAAGTGAAACGATACACAGTAGGGGAGGGTAATATACATGAGTGCAAAACGAATACAGGATCAAGACAAACAGATTTCATTACACTCAGTGCTTCAAGTACATGATTTTTATTGCTGGTAAATAACACTTTATAATACTGCTGGCCCTATTTTTAATGTAGAAAATGTTGGCACAGGGAAAAGATAACAGTTGATGATTTTGTTTGCAGGTAATAAAACAGAGATGAATCTTGATGACTCCTTGCAGTTTCACCTGGTCACAGCAGAAGTTGATAAACAAGACATAACCATGGAGCAGATTCCAGCTGAACAACCAAATGATAAGCTATCAATATCTGATGGACAAGACAAATTTGTGGGAAATAAAGAGCAAATGAGTAAGACTGAGCATCTGGACAATGGGACCGAGCATTTGTGTGAAAAGTTATCAATACCTGATGGACAAGACAAATGTGTGGGAGATGAAGAGCAAATGAGTAGGACTGAGCATCTGGATGTTGGAACTGAGCATCTGGCTGAAAGGTAAAGCAGGATAACTTTGTAACAGTTGGTGTATGACTTAGTTGTTGTTTTGACACCTATTTCAGAGCAGAATAGCACGAATTTGAAATATGTATCTGAACTAGAATGCTTTGTAGTTGGAAACACATACATTTTGATAGTCTTGGCTGTTCGTACTGATGTCAAACTTTTCTTCAGGGTGTCTCCAGCACATGATCAACTACAGACAACAAATCAAAGTCCGGAAGCACAAGCGGTATTTTCCTCTGATGCATACTTCACGCAATCCACATTGACCCCATGTCAGACCGCTGATGCAGGGCTGTCCGTAGAGATTCCAGAAGCGACTGCAGAAGTTTCATATTTTGGTTACTCCCAAAAGGTAAGCAACATTATGTTTTGCAAAATAAACTTTTGATTGATCCATTTAAAAATTAGTTTTGCTCATCACTACAGTATGTTAAAAACAGTGACCGTTGTTATACGTGCCATCTTATAAATCACACTATGTTGTAAAAAGGAAACTTTTGTAAATTTTCAAAAAATTATGAGGAGGGAGGAGCCTTTGAGAAACTCGTGCTCACCTTAGTCCTCTGGAAAATAGAGTTTAAGCCCAGCCTGTTGACCTGAAGTTTCTTATGTTCTGTTGACCTGTCGAAAAATAGAACCCTCACTGTAGATCTTTGCTTTTGTGCTGAGCAGCAGTGACAGGATAGTGCTTAGATTATCCAGCTTTCCAGGCACATAGAAACATAGAAGATAGGAGCAGGAGTAGGCCATTCAGCCCCTCGAGCCTGCTCCGCCATTTAATGAGATCATGGCTGATCATCCAAACTTAGTACCCGGTCCCTGCTTTTTCCCCATATCCCTTGATCCCTTTGGCCCTAAGAAATATATCTAACTCCTTCTTGAATATATTTAATGAATTGGCCTCAACTGCCTTTTGTGGTAGAGAATTCCACAAGTTCACCGCTCTCTTGGTGAAGAAATTCCTTCTCATCGCTGTCCTAAATGGCTTACCCCTTATCTTTAGACTGTCACCCCTGGTTCTGGACTCCCCTGCCATCGGAAACATCCTTCCTGCATCTAGTCTGTCTAGTCCTGTTAGAATTTTATAAGTTTCAATGAGATCCCCTCTCATTCTTCTAAACTCCAGCGAATATAAGCCCAATTGACCCAATCTATCCTTATATGTCATTCCTGCCATCCCAGGTATCAGTCTGATGAATCTTCGCTGCACTCCCTCCATGGCAAGAACATCCTTCCTCAGATAAGGCGACCAAAACTGCACACAATACTCATGGTGTGGTCTCACCAAGGCTCTGTACAACTGCAGCAAGACATCCTTGCTCCTGTACTCGAATCCTCTCGCTATGAAGGCCAACGTACCATTTGCCTTCTTAACTGCCTGCTGCACCTGCATGCTTATCTTCAGCGACTGGTGCACAAGGACACCCAGGTCTCGTTGCACTTCCCCTTCTCCCAATCTATTGCCGTTCAGATAATAATCTGTCTTCCTGTTTTTGCCACCAAAGTGGATAACCTCGCATTTATCCACATTATACTGCATCTGCCCAATCACCCAACCTGTCCATTTCATACTGGAGTTTCTCGCCCACACACGCCCACCCAGCTTTGTGTCGTCTGCAAACTTGGAGATAATTACATCTAGTTCCCTCGTCTAGATCATTAATATATATTGTGAATAGCTGGGTTCCTAGCACCGATCCCTGCGGTACCCCACTAGTCACTGCCTGCCACTCGGAAAAAGACCCATTTATTCCAACTCTTTGCTTCCTGTCTGCCAACCAGTTCTCTATCCAAGTCAGTACCTTACCCCCAATCACATGTGCTTTAACTTTACCCGCTAATCTCTTATGCGGGACCTTATCGAAAGCCTTCTGAAAGTCCAAATACACCACATCCACTGGTTCTCCCTTATCTATTCTACCAATTATATCTTCAAAAATTTCCAGTAGATTAGTCAAGCACGATTTACCTTTTGTAAATCCATATTGACTTTGTCTGATCCTGTCACTGTTTTCCAAGTGCTCTGCTATTACATCTTTTATAATGGACTCTTGCATTTTCCCCACTACTGATGTCAGGCTTACCAGACTATAATTCCCCGTTTTCTCTCTACCACCTTTTTAAAATAGTGGGGTTACATTAGCTACCCTCCAATCCATGGGAGAATCTATAGAATTTTGGAAGATGACCAGCAGTGCATCTACTATTTCTAGGGCCACTTCCTTAAGTACCCTAGGATGTAGATTATCAGGCCCTGGGGATTTATCGGCCTTCAATCCCGTCAATTTCCCTAACACCATTTCCCTACAAATACTGATTTCATTCAGTTCCTCCCTCTCATTAAACCCTATGTTCCCCGACATCTCTGGGAGGTTATTTGTGTGCTCCTTTATGAAGACAGAACCAAAGTATGTATTTAATTGGTCAGCCATTTCTTTGTTCCCCATCATAAATTCCCCTGATTCTGGCTGCAAGGGACCTATGCTTGACTTCACCAATCTTTTTCTCTTCACATATCTATAGAAGCTTTTACAGTCAGTTTTTATGTTCCCTGCAAGCTTACTATCATACTCTATTTTCCCCCTCTTAATTAATCCTTTTGTCCTCCTTTGCTGAATCCTGAATTGCTCCCAATCCTCAGGTTTGCTGCTTTTTCTGGCCAATTTTTATGTCCTCTCCTTGGATCTTACGCTATCCCGAATTTAAAAAAAAAAATTCATTGATGGGATGTGGGCGTCGCTGGCTAGGCCTGCATTTAGTGCCCATCCCTAATTGCCCTTGAGAAGATGGTGGTGAGCCGCCGCCTTGAACCGCTGCAGTCCATATGGTGTAGGTACACCCACAATGCTGTTAGGAAGGGAGTTCCAGGATTTTGGCCCAGCGACAGTGAAGGAACGGCGATACAGGTCCAAGTCAGGATGGTGTGTGGCTTGGAGGGGAACTTGTAGGTGGTGATGTTCCCTTGCGTCTGCTGCCCTTGTCCTTCTAAGTGGTAGAGGTCGCGGGTTTGGAAGGTGCTGTTGAAGGAGCTTTGGCGAGTTGCTGCAGTGCATCTTGTAGATGGTACACACTGCAGCCACAGTGCGCCGGTGGTGGAGGGAGTGAATGTTGAAGGTGGATGGGGTGCCAATCAAGCGGGCTGCTTTATCCTGAATGGTGTCGAGCTTCTTGAGTGTTGTTAGAGCTGCACTCATCCAGGCAAGTGGAGAGTATTCCATCACACTCCTGACTTGTGCCTTGTAGATGGTGGAAAGGGTTTGGCAAGTCAGGAGGTGAGACACTCGCTGCAGAATTCCCAGCCTCTGGCCTGCTCTTGTAGCCACAGTATTTATATGGTTGGTCCAGTTCAGTTTCTGATCAATGGTAACCCCCAGGATGTTGATAGTGGGGGATTCAGCGATGGTTGGGCCTAGGACACTGCCCTGAGGAACTCCTGCAGTGATGTCATGTGATTGAGGTGAATGACCTCCAACAGCCACAGCCAACTTCCTTTGTGCTAGGTATGATTCCAACCAATGGAGAGTTTTCCCCTTGATTGGACCAAGGCTGTAATGAGGTCAGGAGCTGAGTGGCCCTGGTGGAACCCAAACTGGGCGTCAGTTAGCAGGTTATTGCTGAGTAAGTGCCGCTTGATAGACACCTTCCATCACTTTGCTGATGATTTTGAGAGTAGATTGATGGGACGGTAATTGGCTGGGTCGGCTTTGTCCTGCTTTTTGTAGACAGGACATACTTGGGCAATTTTCCACATTGCCGGGTAGATGCCAGTGTTGTAGCTGTACTGGAACAGCTTGGCTAGGGGCGCAGCTAGTTCTGGAGCACAAGTCTTCAGTACTATTGCCGGAATGTTGTCAGGGCCCATAGCCTTTGCAGTATCCAGTGTCTTCAGCCGTTTCTTGACATCACGTGGAGTGAATTGAATGGGCTGAAGACTGGCATCTGTGATGCTGGGGACCTCAGGAGGAGGCCGAGATGGATCATCCACTCTGCACTTCTGGCTGAAAATAGTTGCAAATGCTTCAGCCTTGTCTTTTGCACTCGCGTGCTGGGCTCCACCATCATTGAGGATGGGGATATTTTTAGAGCCTCCTCCTCCTGTTAACTGTTTAATTGTCCACCACCACTCACGACTGGATGTGGCAGGACTGCAGAGCTTTGATTTGATCCGATGGTTGTGAGATCGCTTAGCTCTGTCTATCGCATGTTGCTTCAGTTGTTTGGCATGCAAGTAGTCCTGTGTTGTAGCCTCACCAGATTGACACCTCATTTTTCGGTATGCCTGGTGCTGTTCCCGGCATGCTCTCCTGCACTCTTCGTTAAACCAGGGTTGATTTCCCAGCTTGATGGTAATGGTAGAGTGAGGGATATGCCGGGCCATGAGGTTACAGATTGTGGTTGAATACAATTCTGCTGCTGCTGATGGCCCACAGCGCCTCGTGGATGCCCAGTTTTGAGTTGCCAGATCTGTTTGAAATCTGTCCCATTTAGCACGGTGGTAGTGCCACACAACACGGTGGAGGGTATCCACAACATGAAGACGGGACTTCGTCTCCACAAGGACTGTGCGGTGGTCACTTCCACCAATGCTGTCATGGACAGATGCATCTGCAACAGGTAGATTGGTGAGGACGAGATCAAGTAGGTTTTTCCCTCTTGTTGGTTCCCTCACCACCTATTGCAGACCCAGTCTGGCAGCTATGTCCTTTAGGACTCGGCCAGCTCGGTCAGTTGTGGTGCTACCTGTTATGTATTGTGTGTTCTCCTCCCACCTGTGGTGGCGCTGTCACAGGAGATAAATGGTTGGGTGTTCTCTGTTAAGTTTAGCTCTCTTTGTTCGGAACTTGCCAGAACTTCCTTTCCTTCCAATAAAGCACTTCATGTTTGAATCTCTGAGTTCTGAGTCCTAAATTGTGACTAGGTAGAAAGGTACCGACACAACAAGTGGCAACGAGGAGCGGATGAATCTGTGTACGTTACGGGTGCAGTGAGTAAACAGAAATTTTAATTTGAAACGTGAGATGGCTACTATATTAGGAAACATCGGTGATTTTGATGAAAATGTGGAGCAATGGAGTGCATATACGGAACGTTTTGACTATTTTGTATTGGCGAATGCGGTGGCAAATGAAAAGGTCGTGCCTACCTTTTTGAGTGTAATCGGGCCGAAGACATTCAATTTACTTCGCAGCCTCATGCAGCCAGATAAGCCAGGAACTAAAACATATAAGCAACTAGTGGAAATTCTTGGAGCACATTTTTCACCAAAACCTCTGGTTATTGCTGAGAGATTTAGATTTCACAAACGGAATCAAGAAGAGGGGGAATCAGTGACGATGTTTATTGCTGCTTTAAAAAGGTTATCAGAACACTGCGAGTTCAAGGAGGTGCTGAAGGACACCATTAGAGACAGACTCGTGTGTGGTCTGCAAAATGCAGC
The DNA here is from genome assembly GCF_052327205.1 of Somniosus microcephalus. Taxonomy (NCBI): domain Eukaryota; kingdom Metazoa; phylum Chordata; class Chondrichthyes; order Squaliformes; family Somniosidae; genus Somniosus; species Somniosus microcephalus. Next base: position 214,478,975 of record NC_140987.1, read on the forward strand.
CACACAGAAGCGCCTTCTTACTGAGGACAACCTTACTCTTGAAAAGGCCATTGAAGTTAGTGTCTCCATGGAGATGGCGGAAAAGGAGGCTCACCAGTTGCGTTCAACAGGGAGAGTTCACAAGGTGTCGTCTGAGCCTAAAGGTGCGCGGAACGGCACATGTTACCGTTGTGGGAAAACGGGCCATCACGCTAATGACTGCTGGTGTACGGAGCTGGAATGCCGAAATTGTGGCAAAAAGGGTCACATTGAACACGCCTGTAGAGGTAAAAAAAGAACAGACAGAGCTGGGAAGCATGGAAGCAAAATGTCTGTATTTGGACAAGAGAGGAAAAAGAGTGTTCATTCAGTGCAGTATGATGGAACAAGCAAAACAGAGGGGAGCGACACCTCTGAGGAGGAAGAGGTGCACATACTGACGGTTGCAGGTGATTCAAATGGCTACTGGGTGTCACCACTGGTGGAGGGACAATCAGTGCGGATGGAGGTGGACACAGGCGCGGCTATGTCCCTTGTTTCAGACACTATCTACAACAAAATGCAAAAGCATCTTACCCTTCAGCCAACAAACATTGTGCTAAAGACGTATACCGGCGAACCTGTGGCCATGAGAGGCGTCATTGAGGTGACAGTTAAATTGAACGGACAGACTGCAAAACTGCCACTATATGCGGTAAAGGGAAATTACCCATCGCTACTGGGACGTGCGTGGCTAGAGAAAATCACGCTGGACTGGCCTGCAGTCCGCATGATGTCAAAAGGGGAGTCAGGTCTGACTGCAGTGTTAAACAAACATGCAGAACTCTTCAATGGGGAACTTGGGAGCATGAAAAAGATCAGCGTGAGACTGAACATTAAACCTGACAGCAAGCCAAAGTTTCACAAAGCCCGACTTGTACCCTATGCAATTAGGCCAAAAGTTGAGGCTAACTTGGAGGCCTTAGTCGAGAATGGAGTCCTGGAGCCTGTGAGCGTGAGCAAATGGGCCACACCCATTGTTCCTGTCCTGAAAAAGGATGGATCTGTTCGAATCTGCGGAGATTTTAAAGTGACTATTAACCCGGTGCTGTCTGCGGAACAGTACCCTCTTCCCCTCATTGATCTTTTTACGGGCCTGGCCGGAGGGCAAAAGTTCAGCAAAATAGACTTATGCCAGGCTTATCTACAAATGCATGTCGATGACAAATCAAAGGAGCTGCTGACAATTGTGACACACAAGGGGCTATACAGGTACTGCCGCCTTCCGTTTGGAATTACGTCAGCTCCTGCTCTATTCCAAAGGGCAATGGATCAGATTTTGAGTGGACTGCCAGGAGTCCAGTGCTACCCGGACGACATCCTTGTCACTGGGACAAATGAGGAGGATCATCTTCTGAACTTGGATGCGACACTACAACGACTGAAAGAGTACGGACTCAGAGTTCGTAAAGACAAATGTGAATTCTTTCAGTCTTCAGTTGAGTACCTGGGGCATGTGATTGACGCTACTGGCCTGCATAAGGCGCCGTCAAAGGTCAAGGCGATCGTGGAGGCCCCAGCACCCCAGAATGTGAGCCAGTTACGTTCATTTCTGGGGCTACTTAACTACTATGGGAAGTTTATTCCAGACTTAGCAACATTGCTGAAGCCGTTACATCAGTTGCTATGTCAAGGCAAAACATGGAAATGGACTGAACTGTGCAACGAAGCTTTCGCCCAAGCAAAGAAAGCATTGCTGAAATCGGAGGCCCTGACACACTTCGACCCAAAGCTACCCATGCAGCTAGCATGTGATGCATCACCATATGGTGTGGGAGCAGTCATATCCCACATCGTGCCTTCGGGTGAAGAGAAACCTATCGTCTTCGCATCATGCACCTTGAACAAGACCGACAGTAACTATGCGCAGATCGAGCGCGAGGCCTTGGGAATCATTTTTGTAATTCGAAAATTTCATCAGTACCTGTTTGGGAGAAGGTTCACACTCCTGACGGACCACTGTCCATTGACTTCAATCTTCGGGCCTCACACCGGAATTCCGTCTCTCGCTGCAAGCAGGATACAAAGGTGGGCTTTACTGTTGTCAGGACACACATACGACATCAAATATCGCAAATCAGACTTGCACGGCAACGCAGACGGTCTCTTGAGGCTACCCTTGCCTGTTACTCCCCCAGAGCCTCGTCAGATAGACATCTTCTACTTTAGACAAGTGGAGGGAGCACCTGTCACTGCAGTTCAGGTGCGAAGGTACACCCGCAACGATCCAGTCCTGTCTGAGGTAATGGACGATGTCATTCGAGGGAGAGCTATAGGAGATTCTCCTAGTTTGAAACCTTACGTTTCAAAAAGAAATGAGCTCTCCGTCCAGGCAGGTTGTCTTCTTTGGGGACGCCGTGTCATCATTCCGCCACCTCTGAGGGAACCTATACTGCAACAACTTCATACAGGCCACAGTGGGATGGTTCGGATGAAGGAAATGGCAAGAAGCTACTTCTGGTGGCCAGGTCTCGATGGGAATATTGAGGAGAAAGCCAAAACATGTTCCCCATGTCAAAGGGTCTGGAATGTTCCACAGCTGGCAACCCTACACCCCTGGGATTGGCCTGCAGAAGTGTGGCAGCGAGTACATGTGGACTTCGCCGGTCCTTTCGAAGAGAAGATGTTTATGGTGGTTGTAGACGCTCGTAGCAAGTGGCCGGAGGTCGCTGTGATGAGGTCTACCACGGCAGAGAAAACAATTGAGAAACTTGGTGAGATGTTCAGCCGTTATGGCTCACCGGAACAACTCGTAAGTGACAACGGTCCACAATTTGTATCACAGGAGTTTGCAACCTTCCTGCATGTGAATGGTGTCCAACACATCAGGTCTGCGCCCTATCATCACTCTACTAACGGCCAGGCAGAAAGGTTCGTGCAAACTTTGAAGCACGCCTTGAAGGCATCGCAAGGTCAGGGCTCAATCCACCAATGTCTGAACAGCTTCCTGTTGTCCTACAGGAATGAGCCGCATGCCACAACCCAAACTTCCCCCGCTTCGCTCATGATGAAGAGGCAGTTGCGGACAAGTTTTGACTTACTCAAACCTCCAAGGGCAGAGCAGGTTGTCCATCGTCAACAACAAGCTCAAGTTGAAAAGAGAGAGAAAAGAGCCAAGGAGAGACGGTTTCATCCAGGAGAGCACGTCCTAGCTCGAAACTGCAACACTGGACCGAAATAGGTTCCTGCTACGGTGATCGCGCAGACGGGCCCTGTGTCTTACACGGTTGAGACTGCTGAGGACGTCGTCTGGAGAAGACACACAGATCAACTGTTGCTAGGAGCAGAGACAGCCACAGAGGCTCCAACGGCTGGTTGGCCTGAACTGTTTCCGGATGATATTGCAAACCAGCATCCTTTGCCACAGTGCTCTTCTCCAACACAGGAAGTCAAAGAGACTGTTCCACCTGTGCAAACTCCTGACTTTCGACTGACACAGGCATCTTCTCCATCCAGGCCTGTGTCAATGCCTACTGCTGTGTAAGCCAGCGATGACCGCCGGTATCCTGTCAGAGCGGCGGCCTCCAAGACCCTTGGATCTGTAGGCTTAGTGACTTACCCATAACACTGGGGCAGAATAAACCCCAGGGTAAAGTCAGGGGTTGAGGCAGTCTACCTCTACCCTAGGTTCGTTGAGTGCATTGAAAGTAACTTAACTGTTGAGGAATAATGTGGACCTTCCATTTAAGAGGGGAGGAAATGTTATGTATTTTGTGTTCTCCTCCCACCTGTGGTGGTGCTGTCACAGGAGATAAATGGTTGGGTGTTCTCTGTTAAGTTTAGCTCTCTTTGTTCGGAACTTGCCAGAACTTCCTTTCCTTCTAATAAAGCACTTCATGTTTGAATCTCTGAGTTCTGAGTCCTAAATTGTGTCTAGGTAGAAAGGTACCGACACAACACTACCGAGCCACTCTTGGTGATGGACATTGAAGTCCCCCACCCAGAGGACATTTTGTGCCCTTGCTACTCTCAGTGCTTCTTCCAATTGGTGTTCAACATGAAGGAGTACTGATTCATCAGCTGAGGGAGGGCGGTAGGTGGTGATTAGCAGGAGGTTTCCTTGCCCATGTTTGACTTGATGCCATGAGACCTCATGGGGTCCTGAGTCAATGTTGAGGACTCCCAGGGCTACTCCCTCCCGCCTGTATACCATGGTGCCACCACCTCTGGTGGGTCTGTCCTGCCGGTGGGACAGGACATACCCAGGGATGGTGATGGTGGTGTCTGGTACATTGGTTGTAAGGTATGATTCTGTGAGTATGACTACGTCAGGCTGTTGCTTGACTAGTCTGTGGGACAGCTCTCCCAATTTTGGCACAAACCCCCAGATGTTGGTAAGGAGGACTTTGCAGGGTCGACAGGGCTGGGTTTGCCGTTGTCGTTGTCATTTCCGGTGCCGAGGTCGATGCCGGGTGGTCCGTCCGGTTTTATTCTTATTGTTTTTCGTAGCGGCTGTTTACAACTGAGTGGCTTGCTAGGCCATTTCAGAGGGCAGTTAAGAGTCAACCACATTGCTGTGGGTCTGGAGTCACATGTAGGCCAGACCAGGTAAGGACGGCAGATTTCCTTCCCTAAAGGACATTAGTGAACCAGATGGTTTTTTTTTTGCAACAATCGACAATGGTATCATGGTCGCCATTACTAAGACTAACATTTAATTCCAGAATTAAATTGAATTGAATTTAAATTCCACCAGCTGCCATGGTGGGATTTGAACCCATAGCCTCAGAGCATTTGACTGAGCCTCTGGCTTACTAGCCTAGTGACATAACCACTACGCCACCGCCTCCCTTGTTAGCTACAGTTGAGTCACCATTTTTGTTTTATTTTTATGCCAGACAGGGATGAACAAATTCTGTAGTTCATCCATGCGATCTTTAAATGTTTGCCATTGCCTATCCACCGTCGACCCTTTATGTAATGTTCCCCAATCCATCCTAGCCAATTCGCGCCTCATTCCATCGTAGTTTCCTTCATTTAAATTCAGGACCCTAGTCTCTGAGACAACTACTTCACTCTCCATCTTAATGAGGAATTCTATCATATTGTGATTGCTCCTCCCCAAGGGGCCTCGCACAACAAGATTGCTAATCAATCCTTTCTCATTACATAATACCCAGTCTAAGATGGCCTGATCTCTAGTTGGTTCCTCGACATATTGGTCCAGGAAACCATCCCGTATACACTCTAGGAATTGCTCTTCCACCGTATTGTTACTAATTTGGTTAGCCCGATCTATATGTAGATTAAAGTCACCCATGATAACTGATGTGCCCTTATTGCACGCGTCTCTAATTTCCTGTTTAATGCCATCCCCAACCTCAGCATTACTGTTTGGGGGTCTGTATACAACTCCCACTAACATTTTCTGCCCCTTGGTATTTCTCAGCTCTACCCATACAGATTCCACATCATCAGAGCTAATATCCTTCCTTAATATTGTGTTAATTTCCTCTTTAACCAGCAATGCTACCCCACCTCCTTTTCCTTTTTGCCTGTCCTTCCTGAAAATTGAATACCCCTGGATGTTGAATTCCCAGTCTTGGTCACCCTGGAGCCATGTCTCCGTAATCCCAATTAGATCATATCTGTTTACATCTATTTGCGCCGCTAATTCATCCACCTTATTACGAATGCTCCTCGCATTAAGACACAAAGCCTGCATGCTTGTTTTTTGAACACTCTTAGTCCTTTTAGAATAATTATTTACTGTGGCCCTGTTTGATTTACACACTTGATTTCTCTGGCTTCTGTTACGTCCGTGTATAATCAGACACAGACTGCGGAGAACGGTACAAACGGTGTTTACTCAACGTGGCTCAGACTGCAACTGAACTGTACAGATTACTACTCAACGTTATATACAGGTGTGGTCACTGCCGGTACTACAGTATACATGAGCTGTAAAAAGTAGTTCCCCCCTTAAAGATACATACATTACAATTCCTCCCCTTTTAGATTAACAGTACCATAACACTCATTTAACATGCAACATTAGCTGAAAATAGTTATTTATAAATTCAGTCTTTGGGGAGGCTTCCTGATCCTTTCTGGATAGCGCCTTTCCCAAGTGTCTTGCTCTTGGTGCGGAGGCGATTCTGGCCCCCTGTCGTCGGTTGGTTCATCAGCTTCCAATGCTACTGTTCCTGGGGTAGATGCTACCTGTACGTCGGGTTCATCACCAGGTACGTATGGGCGAGGCATGGGGTTGACTTGTTCCTGTGACTCTAGGATCTGGTCAGCATGGCATCTCACGATGCTCTTCCCAACGTCCACTGTGTACATTAGTAGGCCCTGCCGTGTGCATATCGTTCCTGGCTGCCATTTTTCTGTTCAGTAGTCGCGGGCCAAGACTGGTTGCCCTACATTGAAGCTCCTTGTTGGCTTCTCATTGATGTGCTGGAATTGCTTACTCTCAACATCTCTTCGTACGTTTGGTCTGAGCAAATCCAGGCGAGATCTTAACCTTCGGTTAAAGAACATCATGGCTGGGGCCTGGTTGGTGACTGCATGTGTCGCATTCCGGTAGGCGAACAGGAAATTGTCCACCTTGTGCTGCAGCGGAATGTTGTCATTGTACATAGCCTTTATTGCCTTCTTAAAGGTTTGTACGAACCTCTCAGCCAATCCATTTGTGGCTGGATGATACGGGGCGGATGTGTAATGCCTTACCCCATTCTTTTTCAAGAACCTCCGGAACTCTTCGGACACAAACTGTGGTCCGTTGTCGGAGCAAATCTGTTCTGGCAAGCCATTCCTGGCAAAAATGGTCCGTAGGACTGCAATAGTTTTCTCCGTGGTGGTGGAGGACATTTTGATGACCTCAGGCCATTTCGAGTGCGCATCCACGGCTATTAAAAACATTGAGTCCATGAATGGACCAGCAAAATCAATATGCACCCGTTGCCATGGAGATGAGGGCCACTCCCATGGGTGTCGAGGGGCCTGTGGTGGTGCATTTTGGACTTTCTGGCATCCTGAGCAGCTCTTGGTCAGGTCCTCGATTTGTTTATCGATTCCCGGCCACCACACAAGCCCTGGCTAGGCTTTTCATTTTTACCCCTCACAGATGACCCTCATGAAGCTCATTGAGCACTCTATCCCTTAACTTGGGTGGAATTACCACTCGGGATCCACACATCAAGGTCCCCCGGAACACTGACAGCTGTTCTCTCCTTGTCGAGAATGCTGGCAACAGTGAGTCGCCATGTGCTGGCCATCCCTTCACCGTCAAATCATATACCCGAGACAGTGTCTGGTCATTTCGGGTTTCCTTTTCGATACAAGCGTTAGTTACCGGTAGGTATTCAACTATAGTCGAATGGAATATTTCGACAGGATCCACTGCTGGTGCTTCCTCCGCAGTAGGCAGTGGCAGGCGTGATAGCCCATCAGCATTTCCATGCTGTTTCGTGCCCTTATATTCAATCTCATAGTGGTGCGCCCCTAGAAAAAGTGACCATCTTTGTAGTCGTTGCGCAGTCATCACCGGAACGCCCTTCTTCGGATTAAAAATGGAGACAAGAGGCTGGTGATCAGTCAGCAAGGTGAATTTCTGCCCGTGCAGATAGTGATTGAACTTTTTCACTCCCCACACTAGGCTGAGGGCCTCCCTGTCAATCTGGGCGTAGTTACGCTCGGCTGAGGTTAGTGATCGTGACGCAAAGGCTATTGGCCTCTCTGAGCCGTCCGAGAATTTGTGCGACAGCACCGCTCCAATGCCGTAGGGTGACGCATCGCATGCCAACCGAATTGGTAATGCCGGGTTGTAATGGGCCAATACCTCTTTCGATGTGATTAGTGTTTTGCTCTTCTGGAAAGCTCGTCTACATTCGTCACTCCACTTCCATGGCACCCCAGTTTGCAGTAGGGTGTTCAGTGGGTGTAGTATTGTAGACAGATTTGGCAAGAACTTATGGTAGTAGTTTACCAGCCCGAGGAACGACCTCAGTTGTGACACATTTTCCGGTGCTGGAGCCTTGACTACTGCCTCAATCTTCTCTGGGGACTTATGTAACCCCTCTTTATCGATAACGTGGCCACAATACGAGATCTGTTTTCTAAAAAACTCGCATTTGGGGCGGTTAGCTCGGAGCCCATATTCCTGCAATCTAGTGAGCACCTGCTCCAGGTTGGCAAGGTGATCACTGTCATTTTTGCCCGTGACCAGGATGTCGTCCAAATAACACTGGGTCCCTGGGATCCCTTGCAGGACTTGTTCCATTGCCCTCTGCCAAATAGCCGGAGCTGATGCTACCCCGAATACCAGCCGGTTGTATTGGTAGAGACCTTTATGGGTGTTGATCGTGAGGTATTTTTTTGATGCTTCTTCTACCTCCATTTGCAGATACGCCTGGGCCAGATCAATCTTAGTGAAGCGTTTCCCTCCAGATAGCGAGGCGAAAATATCTTCAATCCGCGGAAGTGGATATTGTACGGTGTGAAGGACCGGGTTCACTGTTACATAAGAACATAAGAAATAGGAGCAGGAGTAGGCCAATCGGCCCCTCGAGCCTGCTCCGCCATTCAATAAGATCATGGCTGATCTGATCCTAACCGCCAATTCACTATCACAGAACCATCTCCTGAATCTAACAGAATTAGACACACGAAATAGGAGCAGGATCAGGCTACACGGCCCCTGGGCCCGCTCCGCTACCCACAGGGCCAGGGCCATGACCGATCCGAACCTAGACTCATGTCCAAATTCCTGCCCGTAACCCTTAATTCCCTTTACTTCTAGGAAACTGTCTATTTCTGTTTTAAATTTATGTAATGATGTCGCTTCTACAGCTTTTTGGGGCAGCATATTCCATGGACCTACCACCCTCTGAGTGAAGTAGTTCCTCCTCATCTCAGTTTTGAAAGAGCAGCCCCTTATTCTAAGACTATGCCCCCTAGTTCTAGTTTCACCCATCATCAGGAACATCCTCCCCGCATCCACCCGATCCAACCCCTTCACAATCTTATATGTTTCAATAAGATCGCCTCTCATTCTTCTGAACTCCAATGAGTGGAGTCCCAATCTACTCAACCTCTCCTCATATGTCCATCCCCTCATCCCCGGGATTAACCGAGTGAACCTTCTTTGTACTGACTCGAGAGCAAGTATGTCCTTTCTTAAGTATGGACACCAAAACTGTACGCAGTATTCCAGGTGCAGTCTCACCAATACCTTGTACAACTGAAGCAATACCTCCCTATTTTTATATTCTATCCCCCTAGCAATGAAAGCCAACATTCCATTGGCCTTCTTAATCACTTGCTGCACCTGCATACTAACCTTTTGAGTTTCGTGCACCAGGACCCCCAGATCCCTTTGTACTTCAGTACTTTCCAGTTTCTTGCCATTAAGATAATGTTTCTTGCTCTACGATTTTTCCTGCCAAAGTGCATAACCTCACACTTTCCAGTATTGTATTCCATCTGCCAAATCTCTGCCCACTTACTTAGCCTGTCGATGTCCCCTTGCAGGTTTTTTATGTCCTCCTCACTCACTACTTTCCCCCCCATCTTAGTATCATCTGCAAACTTTGATATGTTATACTCGGTCCCCTCCTCCAAATCATTAATATAGATTGTAAAGAGTTGGGGACCCAGCACTGACCCCTGCGGAACACCACTAGTTACTGATTGCCAGTCTGAGAATGAACCATTTATCCCAACTCTCTGCCTTCTGTTAGATAGCCAATCCTCTATCCATGCCAGAATATTACCCCCAATCCCGTGATTTTTTATCTTAAGCAATAATCTTTTGTGTGGCACCTTGTCAAATGCCTTTTGGAAGTCTAAATACACTACGTCCACTGGTTCCCCTTTATCCACCCTATACGTTACTTCCTCAAAGAACTCCAGCAAATTTGTCAAACATGACTTCCCCTTCATAAAACCATGCTGACTTTGTCCTATTAAATTATGATTATCCAAATGTCCTGTTACTGTCTCCTTAATAATGGACTCCAAAATTTTACCTACCACAGATGTTAGGCTAACCGGTCTATAGTTTCCAGCCTTCTGTCTACTGCCCTTTTTAAATAAGGGTGTTACATTAGCAGTTTTCCAGTCTGCTGGGACCTTTGCCGAGTCCAGGGAGTTTTGGAAAATTATTACCAATGCATCCACAATCCCTACCGCCACTTCCCTCAAGACCCTAGGATGTAAGCCGTCAGGTCCAGGTGATTTATCCGCCTTAAGTCCCATTATTTTACCGAGTACCACTTCCTTAGTGATTTTGATCGTGTTTAGCTCCTCCCCCCCTTTAGCCCCCTGTTTGTCCAGTGTTGGGATATTCTTAGTGTCTTCTACTGTAAAGACTGATATAAAATATTCATTCAGTGTTTTTGCCATCTCCATATTTCCCACCATTAATTTCCCGGTCTCATCCTCTAAGGGAGCAACATTTACTTTAGCCACCCTTTTTCTTTTTATATAACTATAAAAACTCTTACTATCTGTTTTTATATTTTTTGCTAATTTACTTTCATAATCTATCTTCCTTTTCTTAATCAATCTTTTTGTTATTTTTTGCTGTCTTTTAAAGTTTTCCCAATCCTCTATCCTCCCACTAGATTTGACTACCTTATATGTGATGCGCTATCAATTACTCATAAAAGACGGAGAGTTAGGAGAGTAACTAAAGGCTTTTATTAGCAAAGAACAGAGCATGCCTCTCGTGGTTGACTGGGTTCCAAGAAGGCAGGGGGCTGCAGAGCAATCACCTTTATACTTGGGCCTGTGGGTGGAGCCAGGGGCGGAGCCAGCAGAGACATGCTGAGGCATGCATAGGTACAACAGTGTGCAACAACAACAACAACGGTGAACAACAATAACAGTGGTTTACCACATTCACCCCTTGTTTAAAATTGAGACCGGCGGGGTGAAGTGTACTAAAGGTTCGTGTAAGTAAGTCTATCAGGTGGCCTTGTATGCCGTCCTGATCGTCGTGGTGGCGGCGGTGATGGTGCAGCATCCAACGTTGAATCTGGCGTCTCATTGAGCGGTTGGGTGGTCAATGATGGGTCCTGGGGCTGCGGCATGCCGTCTAGCGGGGTTGGGTTGTGGGTAGTGGTGGATGGCAATGGTAGTGTTTCAGGGGCACCCGAAGGTGCGAGATCTTGTGTGGGGGCTGTGTCCTCCCGCCCGTCCGGGTACGCTACGTAAGCGTACTGGAGGTAGGCGTGGGTAGTGGTGGGTGGCGAGGGAGGTGTTTCGGGAGCACCCGAAGGTGCGAGGTCTCGTATGGAGACTGTGTCCTCCCGCCCGTCCGGGTACACCACGTAAGCATACTGAGGGTTGGCATGGAGGAGGCTCACCCTCTCGACCAGGGGGTCCGTCTTATGGGACCTCACGTGCTTCCGCAGTAGGATGGGTCCTGGAGAAGTCAGCCATGTCGGTAACGAGATCCCCGATGTGGACTTCCTGGGGAAGGAGAACATTCTCTCGTGAGGGGTAGCATTGGTGGCTGTACAGAGCAGTGACCGAATGGAATGGAGCGCCGCAGGGAGGACTTCCTGCCAGCGAGAGGTCGGAAGGCCCTTAGATTTCAAGTTTAAAAGGACTGCCTTCCAGACCGTCGCATTCTCCCTTTCCACCTGGCCATTCCCCCGGGGGTTGTAGCTGGTGGTCCTGCTTGTAGCAATACCTCTCGATAGCAGGTACTGCCGAAGTTCGTCGCTCATAAAGGATGAGCCCCTGTCGCTATGAATATAGCTAGGGAAACCGAACAAGGTGAAGAGGTCATTCAGACATTTAATGACCGTGGTACTGGTCATGTCTGAGCAAGGGATGGCAAACGGGAAACGGGAGTACTCGTCAATTATGTTGAGGAAGTACACATTGCGGTCGGAGGAGGGGAGGGGCCCTTTAAAATCGACGCTCAGCCGTTCAAAGGGGCACGTGGCTTTGATCAGGCTTGCTCTGTCTGGCCTATAAAAATGCGGTTTGCACTCGGCACAGATTTGGCAGTTCCTGGTCATGGTCCTGACCTCCTCGATGGAGTAGGGCAGGTTACGGGATTTGATGAAGTGAAAAAACCTGGTGACCCCCGGGTGGCAGAGGTCATTGTGGAGGGTCTTCAGTCTATCGACCTGCGCGTTGGCGCATGTACCACGTGATAGGGCATCTGGGGGCTCATTGAGTTTCCCGGGCCGGTACAAGATATCGTAATTGTAGGTGGAGAGTTCGATTCTCCACCTCAAGATCTTGTCGTTCTTGATTTTGCCCCTCTGCTTATTATTAAACATAAAAGCTACTGAACGCTGGTCAGTGAGCAGGGTAAATCGTTTTCCGGCCAGGTAATGCCTCCAATGTCGCACAGCTTCCACAATGGCCTGGGCCTCCTTTTCAACAGAGGAGTGTCGAATCTCGGGGCCCTGGAGGGTCCTTGAGAAAAAGGCCACGGGTCTCCCCGCCTGGTTAAGGGTTGCAGCTAGGGCAAAGTCGGATGCGTTGCTCTCCACTTGGAAAGTGATGGACTCATCCACAGCGTGCATCGTGGCCCTCGCAATATTTCTTTTTATGAGAGTGAAGGCTGCACAGGCCTCTGCTGCCAGGGGGAAGGAGGTGGACTTGATGAGGGGTCTGGCTTTGTCCGCATAGTTGGGCACCCACTGAGCATAGTACGAGAAAAACCCTAGGCATCTCTTCAGTGCTTTTTGGCAGTGGGGGAGGGGGAGCTCCATAAGGGGGCGCATCCTGTCGGGGCCGATGACTCCGTTCTCCACTACACAGCCAAGAATGGCAAGGCGCTTGGTACGAAACATACATTTGTCCTTGTTGTATGTTAGGTTCAGCCGCTGGGCCGTACGGAGGAATTTCTCTAGATTAACATCATGGTCCTGCTGGTCGCGGCCGCAGATGGTGACGTTGTCTAGATAGGGGAAAGTGGCCTGGAGTGCGTTCTGGTCAACCATCCGGTCCATCTCCCGTTGGAAGACTGAAACCCCGTTGGTGACGCCGAAGGGAACTCTGAGGAAGTGGTAGAGACGACCGTCAGCTTCAAAAGCTGTGTACTGGCGGTCCTCAGCCCTGATGGGGAGCTGGTGGTATGCCGACTTCAGATCAATCGTCGAGAACACCCGGTATTGTGCTATCTGGTTGACCATGTCAGATATGCGGGGGGGTGGGTATGCATCTAGCTGGGTGTAGCGATTGATTGTCTGGCTGTAGTCAATAACTAGGCGCTGTTTTTCGCCAGTCTTCACTACCACCACTTGTGCTCGCCACGGGCTGGTGCTACTTTCAATAATCCCTTCCTTCAGGAGTCTCGCTACCTCGGATTTAATGAAGCTCCTATCCCCGGCACTGTAACGCCTGCTTTTGGTAGCGATGGGCTTACAGTCGCGGGTGAGGTTAGCGAACAAGGAGGGGGGGGGACCTTTAAGGGTGGAGAGGCTGCAAATGGTGCACGGCAGGCGATTTAAAAGCTGCTGGCTGCAGACTGTGAGTGGGGGGAGGGGTCCGTCGTACGCTAATGTGACACTCTTAAGGTGGCACTGAAAATCCAACCCCAGTAGAACGGCAGCGCAGAGATGGGGCAGGACCAGGAGTTTAAAATTTTTGTATTCTGTGCCCCTTATTGAAAGGGTCACTACACAGTAGCCACCGACGTCCGCTGACTGGGCTTTGGAAGCCAAAGAGATCCGATGGCGCGTCGGCAGGACCGGGAGAGAGTAACTGCGCACCGTGTCGGGGTGGATAAAGCTCTCCGTGCTCCCGCTGTCAAAAAGGCAGGTAGTGACGCGGCCGTTTACCGTAATGTCCATCATGGACCTGGACAGTTGATGAGGGAGAGATTGGTCCAGCGTCACGGAGGCCAGCGTATGGTCGAGCGAGTCGATGTGGTCGTCAGATGAGGCGGTGGTTGAGTCCGGGTCCCCCGTGGTTGAAGTTGGAGACGTCCAAGATGGCGGACAAAATGGCGGCGCCCATGATCCCGATCCCCACGCGGCTGGAGGTGTCCGAGATGGCGGACAAGTTGGCTGCCCCCACGGTTCACACGCGGCGCTGCTGGCGTTAGCGGTTTTACCTTTGCAGGCGCTGACATAGTGTCCTTTCTTCCCGCAGCCGGAGCAGGTAGCGTTTCTCGCCGGGCAGCGTGCTCTGGGGTGTTTTGCCTGGCCACAAAAATAACATTTCTGTACCTTGGACATCGCAGCAGCAGTTGAAGGTGGCGGTCCCATGACCCAAGGTTGTGGCGTCCACGTTGCGGAGCGGTTAGGGGAGAAGGCGTCCATATTCCTGTGGGCCGCGTCGAGCGAGAGCGCGAGGGACACTGCCTTTCTCAGGTCCATTTCTCCCTTTTCCAACAGTCTCTGCCGGGAGTAGTCGGACCTTAGGCCCGCAACGAAAGCATCTCGGATCAGTCCCTCCGTGTGTGCTGCGGCTGATACTTCTTTGCAATCGCAGCCTCGGCCGAGTATCCGTAGTGCCCGTAGGAAGGCCTCCACCGATTCCCCGGGCTGCTGTCTGCGGGATCTTAAGAGGTGCCTGGCATAGACCGTATTTACCGGGCGTGCGTATTGCCCTTTTAGCAGATGGATAGCCGCCGCGTAGGTCATCGCGTCCTGGAATATTGTATAAACTTGGTGGCTCACCTTTGAGGCCAGGATTTCCAGCTTGTTTTTGTCCAGGGTCACAGTTGAGGCTTGCAGGTAGGCCTCGAAGCAACGCAGCCAATGCGCGAATTTGGTAGCCGAACCCGATTCTTGGGGGTCTAGGTCCAGGCATGTTGGTCTGAGGGCTCGCAGCAGCTCCTGCTGCTCAGCGTTTGTTGTCGACATTTTGTTTTTGCTAATAAAATTGATGCGCTATCAATTACTCATAAAAGACGGAGAATTAGGAGAGTAACTAAAGGCTTTTATTAGCAAAGAACAGAGCATGCCTCTCGTGGTTGACTGGGTTCCAAGAAGGCAGGGGGCTGCAGAGCAATCACCTTTATACTTGGGCCTGTGGGTGGAGCCAGGGGCGGAGCCAGCAGAGACATGCTGAGGCATGCATTGGTACAACAGTGTGCAACAACAACAACGGTGAACAACAATAACAATGGTTTACCACAATATGCCCTTGTTTTTAGTCGAATACTATCCTTAATTTCTTTACTTAGCCACGGATGGCTGTCTTTTCTTTTACACCCTTTTCTTCTCAGTGGAATATATATTTTTTGGAAGTTGTAAAATAACTCCTTAAATGTACACCACTGATCATGTATCGTCTTACCCTTTAATCTATTTTCCCAATCCACTCTACTCAATTCCGCTCTCATACCTTCATAGTCTCCTTTATTCAAGCTTAGCACGCTTGTTTGAGATCCAACCTTTTCACCCTCTAATTGAATATGGAATTCAACCATGTTATGGTCACTCATTCCAAGGGGATCCTTTACTAGGACATTTTTAATTAATCCTGTCTCGTTACACAGGACCAGATCTAAGGTTGCTTGCCCCCTGGTCGGTTCAGTTACATACTGCTCAAGAAACCCATCCCTAATACACTCAATGAACTCATCCTCAAGGCAGCCTTAAAGTCCCCACAGATGCGAACCTTCCTTGGTTCCCCAGGCGTGCTGCTCAACGACTTTTTCATCACAGGGACGATGGGTGTAGCCCACTCGCTCCAGTCTACCTTGGACAGTACACCTGAACGTTCTAGACTCCAGCTCTGCTTCGACGGCTGGGCGGATCGCATAAGGTACCGGTCTGGCCGTAAAAAATTTTGGGCTTGCGTTTTCTTCAATTTTAATCGTCGCTGTCATGCCTTTTAGCGTTCCGAGTCCTTGCTGGAACACTTCTTTCGCGTCAGTTAGGATCTTTGACAGTCGCCCAGGTGTGACGTCGTCATCCTTTTTGTCAGCCACAGTCAGTGCCTGTATGGAATGCCAATCCAGTTGTATTTTCCGGATCCATTCACGTCCCAGTAATGGTGGTCCTCCATCTTGCAATACATACAGGTCTAGTTTTGGTGTTTCCTTACCGTTATATTTAACGGTCACCCTTATTTTTCCTTTGGGGTAGACTTTTTGCCCCGTGTACGTCTTCAAAATAATTTTTGTGTCTCTCAAGGGTATGTGTGAGAATAGCCGCTCGTAGTCCCGTCGGTTTATGA
This sequence comes from Somniosus microcephalus, assembly GCF_052327205.1. Classification (NCBI taxonomy): domain Eukaryota; kingdom Metazoa; phylum Chordata; class Chondrichthyes; order Squaliformes; family Somniosidae; genus Somniosus; species Somniosus microcephalus. The sequence continues at coordinate 214,495,094 of NC_140987.1, forward strand.
CTGTTAGGGCTGATCCTGTGTCCAATTCCATCTTTACCTGGACTCCTGCTAACTTGAGAGTGACCCAAATGGTTCGATGATCCTCTGTTGTGATCACATTATGTAGTTTCAGACAACTCAGTTCCCTGCTTTCAGAGTCGTTATCACTCTTTTGTTCGTCTGAACTATTCTCCGTTATCTTATGTACCTTCTTGTACTTTCCTTTGGTCGGTTTCTTATTGCTGGTTTTCTTTCCCGACCTGCAGACTCGTGCTGTGTCCTACTTTTCCACACTGTCTGCACACTTTGTCTTTGAACCAGCAATCATTCTGGTCGTGTGTTGTTCTGCCGCAGCGATAGCACTTCTCTGTTCCATATGACATTTCGTTTGTGCCATATTCTTGCGGTCTCTGTTGTATCTCTGCAGCGCCCCGTGCTGCTGCTTCATATGATACCGCAATGCTGAAAGCCTTTTCCAGCGTAAGGTCCTTTTCAGATAAAAGCCGTTTCTGGGTTCCTTCACTTTGAAGCCCACACACAAACTTGTCCCTTAAGGTATCTGCCAGTCCCGCTCCAAACTGGCAGTGATTTGATAGTTAGCGCAGTTCTGTTAAATACTCAGCATTACTTTCATCTTTATGCTGGTTCCTTTTGTGAAACTTAAACCCCACACCGCTGCTCATAGCAGAAAGATTTAAGTGGTCCTGTAGGATTGACACTGTTTTCAAAATCCTTTTCTACTGGCTTCTCTGGGGTTACTAGGTTTCGTAGTAAGCCATACGTTTTTGCACCCATCGAATTCAACAATACCAGCGCTTTCTTGTCATCTGGCACTTCATTCGCCTTGCAGTATACTTCCATGGGTTCGACATATGTCGTCCAATCTTCGACTTCATTGTTGAACGCTGTGATACTGCCATTCTTTGGCATTTTTGGGTGTGGTTAGACTGGCTTAAAATGGCGTCTCCCGCGCTTTCCTTTCTTCCCCACTGCGGCTTAAAATGGCGTCTCCCGCGCTGCTGCCAACGCCACTCTCGGCGGTCCTCGTGGCAAATGGCGACACCTTGTGGGTTTCGCGCGCTGCTCCTGCGCTGCTGCCAACGCCGCTCTCTGCGGTCCTCGTGGCAATGGCAGCGCCTCGCGTTTTCCTGCGCGCCTCTCTCCCCCGTTGACGCTGATCGGCCCTTGAACACCGGCTGCGCGCTGCTCTCTCTCGTCTCTCTCCCCCGTTGACGCCGCTCGGTCCTGAACACCGGCTGCGCCCTGTGCGCTCTGCCCTCCCTCTCTCCCCCGTCGACGCTGCTCGGCCTTTTTCTGTGCCGCTCGGTCGGGCTCTAGCCCACCGCTGTCTGGGAAGGGTCTGCACAGTACCTGTTGCCAGCCCGTTTCACTGGACCACCGTGACTGGAAAGCCAAGCCTGGCTCTCGACAGCTTCCCCTGTGATGCTCAAATCTCCGCTGGATGACTGGGCGGTTGCCCGTGGTCGACGCCCGTGCTTCTGGACTCGACCTTCTTCCACTGTTCTCCAGGAGCGAATCCCTGGGAGGTGATGCAGAGTTGCAGGTAGGTTCGAATCTGCGTCGTCGCCAATGTTACGTCCCTGTATAATCAGACACAGACTGCGGAGAACGCTACAAACGGTGTTTACTCTACGTGGCTCAGACTGCAACTGAACTGTACAGATTACTACTCAACGTTATATACAGGCGTGGTCACTGCCGGTACTACAGTATACATGATCTGTAAAAAGTAGTTCCTCCCCTTAAAGGTACATACATTACAATTTCCACTTTTGCTTTTCTCCTTCCTGTCTTTTGCTTCTATCCTTGCTTCCCTTTCCTCTGTCTCCCTGCACAGGTTCCCAAACCTCTGCCATTTTAGTTTAAACCCTCCCCAACAGCACTAGCAAACACTCCCCCCTAGGACATCGGTCCCGGTCCCGCCCAGGTGCAAACCGTCCAGTTTGTACTGGTCCCACCTCCCCCAGAACAGGTTCCAATGTCCCAGGAATTTGAATCCCTCCCCCTTGCACCATTCCTCTAGCCACGTATTCATCTGAAATATCCTTCTATTTCTACTCTGACCAGCACGTGGCACTGGTAGCAATCCTGAGATTACTACCTTTGAGGTCCTATTTTTCTAATTTACCTCCTAACTCCCTATATTCAGCTTTTAGGACCTCATCCTGTTTTTTTACCTATATCGTTGATACCTATATGCACCACGACAGCTGGCTGTTCACCCTCCCCTTCCAGTATGCCCTGCAACCGCTCCGAGACATCCTTGACCCTTGCACCAGGGAGGCAACATACCATCCTGGAGTCTCATTTGCGGCCGCAGAAACACCTATCTATTCCCCTTACAATAGAATCCCCTATCACTATAGATGTTCCGCTCCTTTTCCTCCCATCCTGTGCAGCAGAACCACCCATGGTGCCAGGAAGTTGGCTACTGCTGCCTTCCCCCGATAAGCCATCTCCCCCAACAATATCCAAAGCGGTATATCTGTTTGAGAGGGGGTAGCCACAGGGGACCCCTGCACTACCTGCCTGCACCTACTACTCTGCCTGGTGGTCACCCATTCCCTTCCTGCCTGTGCAGCCTTTACCTGCGGTGTGACCAACTCCCTAAACGTGCTATCCACGATGTCCTCAGCATCGCGATTGCTCCCGTATGTATCCATTTGCAGCTCCAGCGCCGCAATGCTGTCTGCCAGTAGCTGCAGCTGGATACACTTCCTGCACACATGGTCGTCAGGGACACAGGAAGTGTCCCTGATTTCCCACATAGTGCAGGAGGAGCATGCCACGGGGCCAAGCTGTGCTGCCATGACTTACCCTTTAATTAATTCAAATTAAATTAAATCAAATCAATGCCACTAATTACACTACAATTAAATGATATACTTAAGGGCCCTTGTTTACTAGCACTCCCCACTACACAACAGAGACCCTAGAAACTATCAACCACAAAGATTAAGTTTGGAAAAAAGCGAGAAAGCGAAATACTCACCAACCAACCACTTACCTGCACCACTTGGTTAAGTTGTTAAAAAAAATATGTATTTTGTTGTCTGCAATTAACTTATACCATGAAAATTTACAACTGTTTCCTTTGGTTGTAAACTTGCATTAAAATCTTACTTTTACAGATTGAGGTCATAGAAGCTCAAAATGTGGAACACCAGGAGCCTTTGAACATGTCTGAAGAAAACTTGGGTAAGTTCGAGGGAAGTTTTTAAAAATTGATTTCCCTTTCCTACCCTAGTAAGTTTACTGTCTGTACATAAATATGGAACTAATAGTTAGCTGAGAGTGAGTTACAAGCAATTTTGGTAAAACAAAATCATTCTTGCAATGTGGGTGTCGCTGGCATGGTTGATATTTATTGCCCATCCCCAATTGCCATGTGAAGGAGGTGGTGTGATGCTTTCTTGAATTGCTGCAGTCCATGTTTGTCGCGGTTTATTACAACTGAGTGGCTTGCTAGGCCACTTCAGAGGGAAGTTGAGAGTCAGCCACGTTGGCGTGGAACTGGAGTCACCTATAGGCCAGGCAGGGTAAGGATGGTAGGTTCCCTTCCCTAATTGAACCAGTTGTGATTTTATGACAATCTGACAGCTTCACGGTCACTTTTACTGATGACAGCTTAGTTTCCAGATTTTTTAAACTGAATTAAAAAATCTCAAACTGCCATGCTGGGATTTGAACTCGAGTTTCCTGGATTACTAGTCCAGTAACATAACCACTATGCTACCATATGCACCATCAGCAAGAAGTTTGTTACATGTCATAAACTCCTTCCTGCTTTGCGAATGACATTTGAACTCCCAGGATTGCATTACATCCTCTAACTGATTACAGGAAAAGTTCTGATATCCGGGACCGGCGTGATACCGATCTATCAAAAGTTCCGGAGTGGTGAGCGGATTATCTACCCAGGCTGTTTTTAACTAAGAAAAATTTAAAAATCAAGAAATGTGCAATATACAGTAATTGGGTACTCACCTACAGAATGTTGTGTTAAATGGATGGTGAAAGATGCTTGATTAAGTACAGTACTGCCAGTTGATGGTAATCCATAACTCTTTAATAACTTAACAGTAAAACAAAACTTATAAACGACTGTGCAGTGCACCAAAACTTAAACGACTGTACAGTACAGTATAAAGTACTGTATGGTGGTTGACTGTACACTTATTCCAAGCCAGCTGGGTCATCAGGATCATGCACTTCAACAGACTCTTCAGGCACTTCCACTGCTCCAACTCTTTTGGAAGCTTTCTTAAACATGTCCCGGATGTCTGCTTGCTTAGTGGACTCTTGCCTTCTTTGTAGAAAGGTAGACTGCAGAATATGGAGCTGCATAACTTCTTGGGCAGAATAGCAAGAACGGCTTTCAGCAAATTTCATGAATGAAGCAAGATCTGCTGCAGCTTTAGCCCAAGAAATCTTGTTCACTTCAGCAATCTCATCGTCTTCATTTTCCATCACACTTTCCTTTTCTTTCTTTGGATTCAAAACAGTCTCCATTATTTCATCATCACAACAGCAACTTCTCTATCTGCATCAACCCACTGCTCAATATCACTTTCACTGAGGTGATGTAGAGGGTTTGCTGGGCCTACATTTTTCACCATGTCAGCCATTTCCATTACTGCAGTCTTCCGCGGACGAAGATTGAACCCACGAAATTCCTCCTCTGAAGAAGAACCTTTAGCAAACATTACAGAAGGCCACAATTTGCACCAGGCTTGTCTCAAAGTGTGACCTTTCATCAATTTCCAGGAACATGCAACATTAAAGATGGCATCTTTAAGATTGTATTCCTTCTGAAATGCCTGAATACCTGTATTGTCATCTTGGCTTATCAGTCTATGTAGGAAGTCTTTCTTGTAATGACACTTGAGATTTTGGATAATGCCCTGGTCCATGGGTTGCATAAGAGAAGTTACATTTGGTGGCAAATAAATGGTGAAAATATTTCCAGAAACCAACTCGGATTCATGCGGATGGGCTCTACAATTATCCAGCAATAAAATGCATTTGCTATCTTCAGGTTTCCTTATTCTACGGAAATGTTCCCTCACAGATGGAGCAAAAGTATGATGGAACCAATTTGAAAAGATTTCCTTATCCATCCAAGCATTTGCTTGAGCTTTGTACTCAACAGGTAAGTGCCTCACATTTTTAAATGCACGGGGATTTTTATACTTCCCAATGACGAGAAGTTTAACCCGGTGTGATCCAGCAGCGTTCGCATATGTTAGCACGGTTACACGATCTTTATTTTTCTTGTAACCTGAAGCATTAGCCACACTAGCCCCAGCAAGTGTTGATTCTGGCAAAAACCTCCAAAATAAGCCAGTTTCATCGGCATTGTATAAGAACATAAGAAATAGGAGCAGGAGTAGGCCGATCGGCCCCTCGAGCCTGCTCCGCCATTCAATAAGATCATGGCTGATCTGATCCTAACCGCCAATCTACTATCACAGAACCATCTCCTGAATCTAACAGAATTAGACACACGAAATAGGAGCAGGATCAGGCTACACGGCACCTGGGCCCGCTCCGCTACCCACAGGGCCATGACCGATCCGAACCTAGACTCATGTCCAAATTCCTGCCCGCTCCCCATAACCCTTTATTCCTTTTACTTCTAGGAAACTGTCTATTTCTGTTTTAAATTTATGTAATGATGTAGCTTCTACAGCTTTTTGGGGCAGCATATTCCATGGACCAGTATAGCTGTGCTGGTGACAAATCATGTTGCTGCACAATCCGATTGAAATAATCGCAGTATTCTTCTGCGGCGTTGTGATCAGCTGATTTCTTCTCCCCGCAAACATCGAGTCGTCGTATCCCATGCCGTGCCTTGAAGCACGATAGCCATCCATCAGAGAAAGCACACTTGTCAGTGAGCTCCATCTTTGCGTAAAAATCCTTCGCTTTTTCGATTAGCATGGGTCCGGAAATCGAAACATCCTCTGAACGCTTCAGAGCAAACCGCTCATAAAGCACGGTGTCCAGCTCTTCAAGCTTAGGCTTACGAAGCGTGCGCCGTTTCTCTACACTCTTAGATGTCTCCGAGCTTGCATAAAACTTGAGCAGCTTATCCTTCATAGCTTTGATGTCGTACATTGTTGACGAACTGATTTTGAATTCTTTCATAATGTGCATACGCTTCACTCCCATTTCTAGTCGTTTGCATATATCAATTTTCTGTTTTAAAGTTAACACCACCCTCTTCCTTTTGGTTGGATCAACTTTTGGGATTTCCATAATGCAGTCCAATGAGTTGCAGCAGCGTTAGAGACACACAGTACTGTACTGGAACCCCAAAAAATGGTGGATCAGAAGAGGTTACCGGCAGCGTGGGAGGGTGAGACTCCTGATGCTGGGTTTCTGAGGTGATCCGAGTTCCGCTGGCGCCAAGAGGCCGAGTAGTGGCAGTTTGTAGAACTACCCCCACTAACGAACTCGGCAACCGTAGGAGACTCGGACTCGGAACCGGCAACATTGCCGGTTACTGAGGCACTGTTTTCGGGGGGTGAATTCTGCCGGTAGAGCGAGGTTTCCGGACATGCAACCTCCGGTTAAACCAAAGTTTCCTGTACTGGGTATGGATTATACGTAAGATATAATAAAAATTCTTACTGTTTTTGAATGCCTGTGTTGGAGGTTGAGCCAGTATAGGTGTTAGCCTTCGCACAGTGGTAGCACTCTTGCCTCTGAATCAGAAGGTCATTCAGGCCCCACTCAAGATTTGAACACACAGGGCTGGATTTTCATTGGGCCGTGGAGTCGGGATTGGAGGCGTGTGGGGGTTTAAAATCCTGAAATCGGGGGTCCCGACCCCATCCCGCCCCCAACCCGCCTCCATGCCAGTTTCAAAGGAGGCAGGTACCTGCCCCACACTGGAACTCGCCTCCCCGAGGTGGGAAGGGGATTAGTGCCAATTAACTGCCTATTAGCAGGTAGTTAACAGGCAGTTTTTAGCCTAATCCCTATTTTCATTGTTGAAAAGTGAGATTCCTGACCGCTCCAAACCACGCCAAGTTAGCGAGGCGGACCGTCGGGATGAAGGGCTTGGAGGATTCGAGATGTCTGGTGTTCAGGTGAGTGATGGGCGCATGAGTGCAGAGGTAAGTGTAAAGTGTTTAAGGAAGTTCTACTATCCTTTACTTACCTTTACAGCCTTCCTTCCTTCAGGACTCGGGAGTCCCTCATCTCACTGGCACAGAAAGCAGAATGGCTGCGATCTGTCAAAATCTGCAGCCTCTAGTTTCTGTTCCGGGGAGATCTCTAAATCATCCTGAGAGGAAGGAATTAACCTGGAGTACAGATTGTCAGTGTTTGACAGCTTCAAACAGCTGTGAAATGCTGATATTTCATCTGTCAAAAGGTGATGTCACCTGTTGCCGGGTGGCCCTTAATTGGCTGGGCGGGCTCAACAAGGTTAATCAAGTCTAAATCGCGTGGGTTGGCGAGAACTCGATGGAGGCGGGACTACAACCCCAAAAGTTGTAGTCCCGCCTCCTACCCGCCGCCTCAATGAAAATCCAGCCCACAGTCTTGGTTGACACTACCTCTGCACGATCACCTGTCAAACACCTCTCTTCAAAGCTTAAAAAGACCAAGTGCAGTAGTGAGAGAGTGCACTGTCAGAGGTTCTGTTTTTCACATGAGACATTAAACCAATGTCTTGTCTGCCCTCTTGGGTAGAAGATCCCATGACCCTATTAGAGGAAGAAAAGGGGCGTTCTCCTGCTGTCCTGGCCACAAGGCTGATCCCTAATGTTAGGGGTCTGAGTTATGTGGAAAGGTGGGTGAACTTGGTCTTTTTAGCATTGAAAGGAAGTGTTTGAGATGATCGCCCAGAGGTATACAGGATAGCTAAGGGTTTAGAAAAGGTAAATCTGTAATATTATGAACATACGAAAAATGACGGGCAGGAAATACCTACTGATCCATCCAGCCTATCCCATATAATTGTGTTGTTTTGTACATCATAATACATACTTAATACATACACTGTCCACCCCACCCCATGTAATCTCCTGGAAGAGCTGAAAAACGCAGGCCAATTAGGGAATAAAATCTGGAAAATTTCTCTCTCATCCCCTTGGCAATCCAAACTAGTCCAAGAGACCACTCTGGGCACTGATTAATATTACTTCAAATTAACTTGCAAGTACAGGTTGAGCGTCCAAAATCTAGAGTTCCAGAATCCGTAAAATGTTCCGGAATCCGGACACCCTGTCAAACAGTTTCTGCCGCCAGCCGGGTGACATCCAAAAACCGGAAATATCGCAACCTGGGCCCAGGCATTTCTGGACTCGGAACGTATTCCTGATGTCCGAAGTCCGGAAACGCCCGAGCCCCGGTTGCGATATTTCCGGACTTCGGACATCATAAACACGTTCCGAAGTCCGGGAAAACCGGCTCAGCCTCGGTCCTGAGGTTGCTGGATTCAGGACACTCAACCTGTATAGGACAAGGGAACACAGGTTCGAACCAGTAAAAGGCAAATTTAGAAAATCAGGAAGTTGTTCTTCACAAAGACATAGAATTATAGAAGCAAAAGCCCTGGAATCATTTAAGAATCAATTTGATGTTACAGTGGGGAGACATTGGGCCAAAAATTGCGGTGGGCGGCGTAGCTTCGGAGTACACTGCCGACCTACAAAAAGAATATGTACTTGCCTTGAGCGAGGCCCAGAACGGAGACTTCCTTTTCAGCGCTGCAGAGTTGTGCGCAGTGTATGACATCAGGAAGGCCAGGAGCGCAGCGTACAGCCTGTGCGTAACGGAAGACACGCCCACAAAAGTGGTCAAAACTAAACCACGCCCACAGAAATTTCTCTCGGTCTCTTTCATTGAAATTACATTTTAAAAACTTGTAAATAAACTGGTACTTACACTTATTTCATATCAGCATTTTGTGTTTTATTTTCATCCAAACTCTCAATTTATTAGTCCCTATGTATACAACTTCCTGTTTAGATGGTCAGTAAAGGTCTAACACTTCTATAAGTAATGTTGTTGCACTTGATAAAGAGATTCCCAGCCATATATTCAATGTTAATTTTCAGGATTAAAATATATTATTCAGACATCATTTAGACTGGTAATAGATAAATCTATTTTCCTTGTTATGCTGTTCATTTTTGAGTTGAAAGGACAGAATTGGTCCCTGAAATCTGATAGATGTTCACTTTATTTAACATTCTTAGTCACCTTCCCAAGTAATGAAAATGAAACTTGACCGACAAAAACAGTTTCCTCCACCAAAACGTACACAATATACGTCTGCTGTTAATAAATCAGCCCAAAACCGTCTAATCGTTTGTGTGCTGGATTCTTTGTTCTAACATAAAACAAAAAGCTTTATTCATCACACCGAAACCTTACAGGATGAATGAGATTATTTTCCTCTACATCCATAAAAACAATTCAAACAGCTCTGCAGTCAGTTCCTGTTGAGCGAGTAGTCTGTTTGACACATTTTCTCCACCAATATTCATGAACCTTTTTTTTTTGCAAGTGACTGATATTTTTTCAGTGTCTTTTTTCCTAAAATTGCTTTATAGCATTGTTAAGAAAACATGACAGGGCGGACTAATCATTTTGCAATGCATTTCCAATCAAAATCGATTGATAAGATTGTAAATGGTGCTATCCTGTGTTTGTCTTGGTATCGCGGAAATGTAAAGTGGTGATTATGATGTGAAACAGGCTCCTATGCTTGCTTTCACTAACCATAAGAAAAACATCCGTAGTTGGTGGGCAATTAGCCCAATTTTACGCCATCAATTGGTTTTTCCTAGGCGGTGCGGATAATCTGTCAAAGCGTACCTTGACAGATCGCAAGCGCATGCGGAAATCCCGAACTTGCGGTATATTTCAACGGCGTTATGAGAGTACGCTGTCATACCCACCACAAAACCCAGGCCAGTAGTCATTCTAAATGGATGAACTAAGTAGCATTCCTCGTCCATAATTATCTTGTAACCTGTTTTGCTTTTTCTTCCTGCCAATTGTTCTGCAGAATAGGAGTAATTTTACGAAACCATGCTCGGCAATTACAGACGTTTTTCTTATGGTTAGCATGGAGCTTCACCTCATCGGGAGCACATACTACAAATTTGGATTCCATGATTTTCTGTCTATTAATTTTATCCCTAATGTGTTTTAGGTGGCATGTGCTGATGACATCATTAAAGCACTGGTTTGAAGCAATTACTGACCCAGACTTTGTGAAGAAGATAAATTAATAATATATTAATAAATAAAAGTGTTAATCATGGAAGCTTTTGAAATTTTGTCAATTCTCTCAATATTGGGCCCAGTCATCATTCCAAGCTTGTCCCTAGAAGTCCTCAGTGTTTAATATTAAAAATGTTCAACAATAGAAACAGGAAAAAATAGTTTTTGATGGATGAACTAATTTGTGCAATTTGGTAGAGGATTGTCTTGTAGTAAGTCTTCTTAAGGCAGCCTGTGTTATCGGACAATTGCTCATGGTGATACTTAAGTGATTCAGGATTTTATTATTTTCTCTGTGGGTCAAGCCTGGATGGAATGACAGCTGTGCAGCTATGTGATTGTACCTCACTATGCCAGTAATGTATGTCTTGTGGCCCCTTTTGAAAAACTGTAAATAGGCCAATTCCAAATGACTGCATGGCTTCAGTTGTGTTGCACTTCGAATTTAAATCCTCTGTGGTTATGTTGGTGCTTTTGTATTAGAGCAAGTTATGGCGATTGGCTGCCCGAAAGAAGAGACATTCATATTAACCTTGGTTGAGATCCCAGCCTCCTCCTTAACAGAGTACAATGCATCTTCCGCTTCCTTCATCCCTGTTTCAGAAGGCGCCTTGACAGTTGCTGAGCCAGTTCTACCCTTATTAATGGAAAATGTTGACGTTACTGAGTCTGTGAGGTAAGTCCTATATTTTCAGGATGTTCAATTTGAGACCTAACTTAAAGTTACAATAGAATTGAGTTTGAAGTGAAGTTACACTGAGAACAAAATTATTTAAATACAGTACACATAAAAGATCATAAAATGTGGGGCATTTCTGTAAAATATAATCAGTAGATACTTATGGGACAGTGGTATGTGAGTGAGCTGGATTAATCACCCTCTGATCTAATGTAAGCCCTCCTTGTATGGAAGCACCCATCCTCTGCTCAGCGCCGTCTTTAATGACCCAGATGAAATGTATAAAACTCACAATATGGGGTGTTGTGACCAGAAAAATAGCTAGCTTTACTTGGTTTCACAGTTTAAAAAAAATACTTTAATCACAGAACTTGTCACAATTAACCCAGTGTCTAGTTGCAGGTTTTGTTAAATTGTCTGATTTAAAGTAAACAAAAATCTATCTTTGTTTCTAGATAGATTAAAGGGAATAGTATGCTTATACCAACACTGAAGATGACTTTGGTTAGATAAATTCTTTAGATTCAATACATTATCTTTATTAATTGAAGAAGGTGCACAAAGAATGGCTGCTGTAGCAGCTTAGAACTGGGGTGTACATATGTGGCTATACTCCCTAGCCATCTCACTCACAAAGACCAGGCAACTGCTTTACTTCCACTTTACTTTCCTGTTTGTTGGTTTGTCTTGTTTGAATTTCCTGGGCTTCGGGATTTGGAAAAGGCTGTTTTTGGCACTGTTGCCTATTTGGTGGCTAAGTCCCAAATTTGAATACCAAGATCTGTCTGTATCAGCAGCAAAAGATCAATGTAAATTAATGTGAGCATTCATTATTATTATTATATGTGGCCCATGGTGCTCCATGTGCACCCTTGTGGCCCCAAAGACCGAAAGCTTGGACTCTCCTAGGTTAGAACACTGCTCTCGCACCTCTAGTGTTAGGGTTTACGTCTAGCTGAGGCTGACGGGATGAAAGCTTCTTTTCCCTCTCGGCTGTCTATCCTATGTGAAATGAGTTTGGGCAGTCTCAACCTGGTTCCAATTGAGCATGGGGCCATTGAAGAAGACTACCCATATATATGTTCTATATATAGTGCTAGGGGGAGCATGCAGGGCAATGGGTTTGGTTTTGGATTGCTCTAGGAAACAGTTCATACAGGTATAGTGAATTTGAATGGCTTCCATTTGCACTGTAAATATCTCTGGTTCTAAATTTGCAGACCTTGTAATGTGGGCATAGGGTTGTCTGGTATGGGAAGTGGGAAACTTCACACTAGTGTAGTACGTGCCACTCTCTGATGTTGGGGCTAAGGTGCATTTTGTATCAGAGCAGTGGAGCTTTACATTGCACCTGCTGGCGCTATACCTGAGCTGCATGTGCTTCATGCTGGTCCCTGATGGTAAGAGTAGGAAATGTTCCATTCTTCAGCATTAATATTCCCTACCTTGAGAAGCACGAACATTTCACCAAAAATACATATTTAAAGTACTAGATCTTAGTTTACTTATGTTCCTGCATGCAGCTCTGAACCATCAATGGAGGCACCTACTGTACCCACTGTGTCCGAATCAGTGCCACTTATAAAAAGTGCACAACAACAATGGAGCTTAAATAAGCCAACGTCGAATATAGGACAAATGGATAGAAAAAGGAAAGCTCACAGTTTGAATGATAATCAAGATTCTTCTGCTGCTAAGAACAGTCCAACAATTACATTAACTGATGAGGGATCCAGAGAAAATGTCCTACAAACTGAAGAAATTACTCGTTCAAATTTAGCTACCTGTACATCACTTGAGGTAGGTATTTCATTTGTTTTATATATTGACTGAAGATTTGCAGGGTAGACTTGATCTGCACTGTGGTTCATTGATGCAGTGTGTAAAGCGGGGCTGCTGGCACCACTGTAAAGTGCCTGGCCAAATTTATTCCAGCAAATTTTTTAATTGGCTAGTTACTTTCCTTCTTCAGTATGTCTAGACTTGTGCCCCTGCTGCTGTGAGAGTGGGTGATTGGCCTTATCCCATGCATCTACTTCTGAGAGTCACCATCCAAGTTGAATTACCTTGTCCAATTATGCTCCCCCCCCTCCACCACTGTTTAGGAGATGCCACAGCCTCTGCTCAGCACCATCCCTGCCCCCCAATTTGGTGTACCTCAGATCAGGGGAGAGAGCTGTGTAAGAAATAGAAACATAGAAAAATAGGAGCAGGAGTAGGCCATTCGGCCCTTCGAGCCTGCTCCGCCATTCAATATGATCATGGCTGATCCTCTATCTCAATACCATATTCCCGCTCTCTCCCCATACCCCTTGATGCTTTAAAATGCCTTGAATTAAATCTGCTTCATTCTTTGGCACTTACTGTTAATGCTCCAGTGCTCAGCATTACTACTCTGCAACGCCCCAGCAATTTTAACTTGAGCAATAAGAGTCCAAATAATTAGCTGCAGAGTTCCTTCTTCCACTGTAATACCGTTCCAAGAAGGGGCTATCCACTTGAGCACTGGTAAAGGAGAAAGATTACTCTAGTGGAAAGTTCCAGATTATTTAACCCACACTTTACCTGATCTGCTACTAGGCATAATGAAGAAAAGTTATGTTTCCCCAGTGCTATTGTGTGATGACTTAATGAGCACAAAATAACAAGTTCATTTCAACAAGCTGCCAGAGCTACAACACATGTCAGTTGCTTAATATGAATCTTGTGTCCCAAACAGCGCCTATCATTTAGTACTGTAATTCTTCTATGTTGTCTTTTGCACAGGACTGTCCGGCAACTTCAACAACTAGTATATTAAGTAATTATGGTAAGTGCTTTTTTTCATATGCAATACTATAATGGCAGTATTTGTGAATGCTCATCAGTAATAGTAACAATTTCCATATTTTTATTTATCCCTCCTATTGCTAGAAAACGGCAGGAGGAGGGATTATGTTACGGCTGATTCTGTGTGTCTGTGAATACTAACCATTCTTCTCAATATCTTTAAATACTTTCACGAGATTTTGAATAGATTCCATTTAATTTTTTTTTAAACTTCTTGAATAATTTGGAAAGTGTTTGAACTATTTTATAGTTTGTGCACCTATTAAGATTAATGGAAAGGAAATTAGGTGGACTCTTAAACGGTGGGGCAAGCATCCCACAGTTTTCTTCTGCACTGCGCCCAACTGATGCTTTACATCAAGGTGCTAAATCAGATGCTTTACATTCAGGCGAAATCTACCCCATGCTTTACCTAATTTATTTTTCAAATTTTCACCAAACTTGTCAAAGGGTTCCTCTCATCATCCTCTAAATTTAGTTTAGGGAGTGGGTGAGAAAGCTACACTGAAAACAATCTGTAAGCATTTTCTACTTGAATTCAATTATCTAAAAACAGTAACGTTGTTTTTCCATGCGTGATTAAAGGCTTGCCTTCTTTTGATATTAGAAAAATTGGATGCTGCATATGAGTATATTGATGTGCACATGGGTGTTAATTTATGATCTTAATAACTTGGATTTATTCAATTTTAGACATTGTGGCATTGTCTCAAGTGATTAAATCAATTAATTTTAATTACTACATTGGCAATTTTCATTTATGCATATGTAGTTATTAATTTAATCTTCTAATACTCAAAGTTTTAATTGCACTGTAAATTATCTATTTAACAATAGATTGCAAACACTAAATTAAACATTCCACAAATATAAAATTTGTTTTTCAGGGCCAGAGAGGTTGTTCAGTAATTATGACTTAGCACACCGTTAAAAACCCAGTTACACCTCATTCAACAAGACTTAACTTTTTCAGGGGGTTTTACAGTGAGATTAGAGCATAAAAAATGGAAGTTCCCATAACTGCGCATGTGCGGACGCCAGAAGTTGCTGTCCGTTTCACAGAGTAATGATGGCGAATGCTGACAGCTTTGCCGTCATTACAGCCGCAAATTCCGGGCCAATATCTATTTACTTTGCACCCCATACCATAAAAGTGCCTAGGATTTTCATGCTGTGGATTGGACTGTTTTGGGTACAATGAGACTTGTATGTATTTCCATGGAATTCCCTAATAGCATTTTTGTGGGTGGAGAAAATAGAATTTTGAGATTGATGCTCTGATTTAAAGGCATAGGTTTTGCTTTTTCAAAAGTAAAATGTTTGCAGCAAAGTCCCGAGTTTGGAGTTTATAGTAGCTTCTAATTAAAATGCTTTCAAAATTCAACATATAAGGGCCTCGAATTGTCAGCGCAACCCAGCTGAAGTTGGCCAAACCAGCGTAAAAGATCATGGAATTTTAAACGCAAGTTACGAAAAGCGTAAATCGAGTTTCTGCGATCTTTACCACTGGTTTAAAAGTCATTGCACTGGAAGCCAGCCCTGCCCACAAAACTGGCCACGCCCCCCAGATCGAAATAATGAGCATAGCGAGTTTCTGCCGTTTGCGGCAGTTCGAGAATGCTCTTCAAATTGACCTAATTTTAGATGCACAGACACTAATAGGAATTTTTAAAGTTTTTAAATATTAAAAAATATTTAATTTACTAAGAATCTGACTAGTATACACAAATGAAACTAGTAACTGGTTCAGTGTAGTTGTTTTCAGTCATTTTAAGTCATTTAAAGTCAGGTTACTCACAGGTGGCGGACTCGACACTCTTATTAAAAATGCTATGAACCGATTTTCAGCTGTATTAATAAAACTGCACCAAGTTACCACTCTTAAATACATCAATGTATATCTTTTAATGCAAAGAAAAATAAATAATTGTGTTCTATTAAGCTGGTCGATTGCGCTGGACGTTTGTGATTATGCAAATGAGTTTTGGCAGAAACTTGAACCATAAGTTCACTTGGAAAAACAGTGCAATTTCAAGCACAATTTGCACCCAGTTTGCCGATTGCACCCAAAGCTGAAATTCTACCCCAATATGTTTATCACCATAGTTTTAAAGTGTTAACTTCCAAACTGCAGACACTCTGTTCAGGTTTGCCTCAGCCCATATTTATACTTAACCAAATATGACCTATTTTGAAAGTGTTCTGATTTGTTTCTCAAAGATGTTGCTCAAATGAGTCTTCCATCAGAATCCACTGAAAGCACCACATCTATTCCTTTGGATAATGTAGTAGACCCTGTTCCTGTTGAAAAAGCAGCCGAGACGTGTTCTGTATCTGCTGAGGAAATTAAAAAGTCTGCATCATGGAGAAGGAGAGGTACTTGGCTAAATTTCACAATTAATTACTTTCATGGTATTTCTGCAAGGTGAACACTTTTACAGAAATGGGTTTACATGACTCATTTGTAGTACTGTACTTGAGCAGTAAATTAAGCAAAATATATAGTTAAGAACAGTCTTCATCTTGTTTTTTTCCTCTGGGTTATGTTGAACAATTGCAGAACCACACTCTATATTCATTCATCTTATTATATCTACTCAACTTCGTTCCCCCCCATTCTCAACAAAAAAAATCTTGAAATAAGAAAACTTTGAGAGTGTCAAGCTCCTGATAACCACCAGTGTTAATGGGATCAGTCTGTTTAGAGACTGAACCTGGTCTGTTATCTTTGTTTTTTTGCAGTCTTTGCTATTTATTTGATAGTTAGCTTGAACAGTTCCAGCATAGCTGCCTATTTCACTCAAGGTTTACTGATTTCTACCTTTAGAGTGCATCAACAACGAATTTTATGATCATTTTCAACACATTTACTATTGTGAAGTAGTTATGTGATGTTCTGCACTGTTTAGGATGTGCAGTCCTTGTATTTTCAATCCTGTTTAAAAATGAGATTCTTTCCTAGCTTATTCTAACTTGGATATTTGTGTTTTCTAGGTAAACTCACTGTGAAACCCAATTTTTCAAAAAAGAGAGCTACAACCATTTCTGAGACCAGTCTCCCAGCTGGAAACAAAAACACGCTGAAACTTTTAAGAACTCCAAGAAATGCACCTTCTCCCCGGGTTTCTGAAGAAAGTTTACAAGCTGAACCAACATGTAATCCATCAGTTGATATGAGCTCTGCACAACAGGAGCCAGGATCTATGTAC
Source organism: Somniosus microcephalus (assembly GCF_052327205.1). Lineage (NCBI taxonomy): Eukaryota > Metazoa > Chordata > Chondrichthyes > Squaliformes > Somniosidae > Somniosus > Somniosus microcephalus. Next base: position 214,512,059 of record NC_140987.1, read on the forward strand.
TATAACCACGGTCAAAATGATCCACAAGGGACAGCAACTGCCACTGAACCGGCTCATTCCTCTACAGAGACTTTAGCAGCATGTACAACAGCAGGTGCAGAAGCGGGCACAGCAGCAGAACAATCTCAAATGAGTACACAAAATACAGCTCCCACCTCTAGTACAAGTCTAACAAGGTAAAATTGGAAAAATATGATTTGCATGAAAAATCCCTTCGGTAAGGAAATATATAGATCAGTAGCTACCCCTTCTGACATATTCAAAGAACAGCTTCAGAGTCCTAGGGCTGGATTTTGATACTGGAGGCGTGTAGGAGGCGGGACTACAACTTTTGGGGTTGTAGTCCTGCCTCCATCGAGTTGTGGCCAATCCACGCGATTTTCACTTGATTGACCTTGTTGAGCCCACTCAGCAGGCCAATTAAGGGCCACCCGGCAACAGGTGATGTCACAGATTGACATTTCATCTGTCAAGAGCTTTTGACAGATGAAATATCAGCGTTTGACAGCTCTTTGAAGCTGTCAAACACTGACAATCTGTACATGAAGTTAGTTCCTTCCTCTCAGGCTGATTTAGAAATCTCTCCAGAACAGAAAGCTGAATGCTGCAACTTTTGACAGCTCGCGGCCATTCTGCTTTCTGTGCTGGTGAGATGAGGGACTCCCGAGACCTGAAGGAAGGAAGGCAATAAAGGTAGTTAAACTTCTTTAAACACTTTACACACACCAAACACACTTACCTCTGCACTCATGCACACATCATTCACCTGAACACCGGACATTTCGAACCCTTCAGCCCGACGGTCTGCCTCGCTAACTTGGCGTGGTTTGGAGCCATCGGGAATCCTACACTTCAGGAATAAAAATAGGGATTAGGTAAAAATTGCCTGTTAACTACCTGTTAACAGGCAGTTAATTGGCACTAGTCCCCTTCCCGCCTCGGGGAGGCGGCTCCCAGCACATGTTGGGTATCCGCCTCCTTTGAAACTGGCACGGAGGCGGGTTGGGGGTGGGATGGGTTCGTGCCCCCCCCGATTTCGCGATTTTAACCCCCCACATGCCTCCAATCCCGCCTCCATGGCCCAATGAAAACCCTGCCCCTATTATCTCAAGAACACCTGGACAACTTCCCATTTTATACATCTTTTACTCACTTGGTTAAAAATTCCCATCTTCACTATTTTCATCAAAAAGTATAAGTGAGTTTAAAAGTTGTATTTCTAATTTTTCACTGAAGTTGGCCGAGATTTTGACCGTTTAGTTCTTAAAAGTGGAGTTACCCCACTATTTATAAACTACTAGCAGGGGGTGCCCGGTGTTGCCAGGGCAATTTTGGGCCGCGCGGTCTCCCTGCCCCTGTCTGTCCCCCCTCTCTTTCCCTCTCCCCCTCTCCCTGTGCTGTCCCCTCCCTCCCTCCTCTCTCCCTGCCTAGCGCCTGAGGCCCGGTGCCGTTGTGATACCGGCTGTGCGGGGCCTAGCGCTTCAGGGCCGAGACGGACCCGAGCTGAGCTCCCCTGTGGATAGCGCGGCTGATGGCCGGGCGCTACCGCTCCCCTGACCGCTGTGTGTGTCGGGCCGAGCGATTGCGAGGCACGGCCCGAGTGAGCCCAACTTACCTGCCGCTCCGGCGGGGCGGGATCGGGAGCCGCAATGTGGGGGTTTCTTTTGCTGCTGCTGTCCCTGTGGGGATGGAAAAAATGGCGGCGAAGTTTAGGGAGACTGGAGGATTAGGACCCGCCCGTGACGCACTGATTGGTCAACCATCAGGTGAGTGAACTGTAGGATTGGTCAAGCAGCACGTCACTCAACGCTAATGAGAGGTAGGATTGGTCAACCGCTAATGAGTGGATTTTTGAGGATTTTTGAACGTTTTTTGTATACTGTCCAAATAATTTTTGTCTGACGAAAAAGTAAATATGCCTACGAGAGTCCCCTAACAATAAGGTTTCTTTCGATATATCATACGTGTAGGTACGCTCTATAACTTTTGGTTGTATAGCCAGAGAGACAAGACATGTTTATATATATACTAGCTGGGGAGCCCCGCGTTGCGAGGGCAATTTTGGGGCGCTTGGTCTCCCTGCCCCTGTGTGTCCCCCCTCTCCCTGTCATGTCCTCTCCCTGTCCTATCCCTCTCTCCCTCCCCTCCTCTCCCTCCCGTCCCCTCCTCTCCCTCCCTCCCCTCCCGTGTCTCCCTCCCTCCCCTCCCGTGTCTCCCTCCCTCCCCTCCCGTGTCTCTCCCTCCCTCCCCTGTCTCCCTCCCTCCCCTCCCCTGTCTCCCTCCCTCCCCACACCTACCCTCCCACTCCCCCGCTCCCCCACTCCCCTCTGTCCCTCTCTCCGGCCCCTGCCCCTGCCTAGCGCCTGAGGTCCGGTTCTGAGGCCGGGACGGACCGGAGCTGAGGTCCCCCGCGTATGGCGCGGCTGATGGACGGGCGGCGCATGCGCGGTCAGTGCGGGCGGCGCATGCGCGGTCAGTGCGGGCGGCGCATGCGCGGTCAGTGCGGGCGGCGCAAGTGCGGGCGGCGCGAGGCGGCCCGCGGGGAGCAGGCAAGGGCGGCTTGGCGGCCGTTAGCGAGCGGGAAACTTCGGGCGGCCCGCCCGCGCTCCGTCCGCGACACCGTGAAACCTGAGAGGGGGAAGTAGAGAGAGACAGAGAGGGAAGAGGAGAAGGAGAGAGAGGGAAGAGGAGAAGGAGAGAGAGGGGGAAGAAAGAGAGAGAGAGAAATTTTTTGAGCTTCAGGCCCTGAGTCCCCCCTGCGCGAGGGTGAGGAGGAGGGGGGGGGTTGCTAAACACAATATAAAACTCAAATAAATTGTTAATTAATTCCCTAACACATAATTCAAATATTTACCTTACTTCCCTAACACACTGAAAGTGTGGGGAAAAAATCGTGAAAAATCAAGATGGCGGCCACTCACCTCAGTTCAGAAGGATAAGGCCCGCCCACACACGCACCGATTGGTCGACCGGTCAGGTCACCGAAGCGTAGGATTGGTCAATCGTCGAGTCACTCGACACTCAACTGTAGGAAGGAACCCGCCGTCCGATTGGTCGACCTCGACGTCACACGGTCGCTAATAAGATGCTAATGAGCGGAAGGCTGAACGTTTTTCGGATACCGCGGGCGCGGGTTTTGTCCGGCCGAAACGTAAATACGCCTATGACCGGTCCGGAATCGCAAGCTTTCTTTTGAGGCGACGCGCGCGTCGGTACGCTCTGTAACTTTCAAACGTATAGAGAATGGACAGACAGACAGACAGACATCGGGACAGACAGAAGAGCTCTTTTATATATATATAGATATAGTATATATAGATGAATTCTGTATTTGCTCTGAGTACTTGATGTGAACACTATATTGCAAAGTAGAAACGCATTGACTTTCCATACCTTGAGCACAAAAAAAACCCAAATTGTTCCTATCCCTGCCAATAATAAACAGTTAGTGTTAATATCATTGGCTTTGAGGTAGTGCAGTGAACCCCATAGCATGAAGAAGCAAAATTTACATCAATAAAGACAACTATTAACCAGGTGCTTCCATAATAATTTGTTTTAATTCAGCTCATCACACTTTTAGGCTCAGTATTTTTGCCCAGATAGTTGTTTCAGAAGTATCCTCAGCTATTGTTTAATAAAAAATTCCAAAAGTTTATTGGTAAACTCTTTCTAGATGTTGATTTTTGAAAAGGGGTACTGAGTGTAAGACCTCTTAAATTCTTGTGATCTCATTGGTGACGAACAGTACAACTACCTCTTGATTATCTGTACCTTATTCTACAAATTTTATTAATCTTTTGGGAGTTTATATTGGCAATTTATTAGCATAGGATTTTTGAGAAAAAAAACTTCTGCCTGACTTCCTAATTTTTAAGTTATATACCGTTCCATAGTGAACACATTGCCCTAGTCAGCCATCAATTAAGTTACTTCTAAGGCTAAGTAGACATGCCAACTTCCTTAAACTTTCCTCACAATTTAAATGCTTGTTATCTGGAATCCTCTTTATTGCTTCTGTATGTATCTTTTCAAGGGCAGTAATATCTTTCCTATGATTAAGTTATCAGATCTGCACACAGAATGATCTGACCAGTACCTGTACAGCAACTATACTTCTTTTGGTTGGTAGTCAAACCCTCTGCTAAAGAAATATCATGCCTTCCTTGCCTTTTTTTTTACTGCAGCCAAGCACTGGGTTAACGGTCAGTCTTCAGACTGTTTCATTCTTGCTCCAGATACAAAGCAGTGTTTTAAAAAAAAACAATTGTTTCCTTTTGATGAAAAGCCAGAGATTTGCATACAACCAGCTACCAATACAGAGAAACAATTGTCGTCTTAATGATCCCAAGATTTGCCTAAAAGGAATTTGTCTGTAATTGACCTTGGGGGTGTTTGCTTACAATTAGGCCTTGTGGATGTAAAAGGACACAACTCAAGCACAGCAGCAGAATAATATATTTTGTTTTATACAGTATAAGGACTGAACTATTATAAAGAGCATATCCTTTGACTTACCATGAGCAAGACCCCTTAAATTCTTGTGAACTCATTGGTGAAGAACAGTAGAGATCTGCTGGACTTCATCAAAAATAGCAAGGCTCCCAAGACTGACCATGGGATACCCCACTTGTTATCCTTGTGATTCTCCAATGACTCCTTACCCAAGTCATTAATCTCTGATTAATCACTTTCACCAGAAATTACATACTGTATAATCTTTCTCTTGTCTCCCAGCCAAGACCACTAAAACAAGAAAATGTCTGTCATCTTTGTTTCTAGGCATATTGGTTAAGAAAGTTTTATCTACAGACTAAATTGCTATTTTGCTTTACGTTTTTGTGAAAGATTATGGGTGGCACAGTGGAAAGCCATGGTCTAGAGATGCTGGAATTGGCATGGAGATGAGTAATGAGGGAGAGAAAAGATTATTTCACTTTAATTTTTAAAGGCCTTGAACTCTAGTCCGTGGTACACCTTGCTCCACAGGCTTAATTTGTTTATATTAATGAAGGTTATGGGCTGAATACATTTTTAAGGTGCCCCATAGATCATTCAAGCCTTTAATACTGTTTCTCATTTGGAGACAAAAATCTATTCTCTTCTGTCAATTACTGAATTACATGAGCAAATGTTTTAACTGGTCTGGAAATGTAGTTGTCTGTAAGTTTTTTAATTTGTCTCTTAACTTTCAACTGTTGACATTTTATTTAAAGAAAGGTTAAGTACAAAGTTTTATTGAAATTTAGGCATTTTACTTTATAGCAATATTTTAAATTAGCATGAATACAGAAATCTGAACGTACAACATTTATCTACTGCTGTCCTCCCACAATACAATGAAAGAAATCTAACCATTCATCTGTAATAATAAAAAAATGAACTTTCTGGTTTTAACAGGCCAGGGCGTAAACCTCGAGGATTTTTATCCTTTATAGCTAAAAAGTCCTCTGAGAGTGACAGTGAAACGAAACCCCAAAGGACGAAATTTCAGAAGCCGCGTATGAATCTCCCACGGTTTGCTGGAAAAAGGTCAATCCCATCTGGGGAAGATGCTGAAGAAACGAAAGCAAGCAGCTCTCCTCCTGCAAAAAGGAAATCATGTGAAAAGGCAGGTGGGAGCCACCCCGACACCAGAAGTTCCCCAACTAAAGTAAGTTACCATTCTCATTTTTAACTTTTTTCTCCTCTGGGCTGTTTAGATGGGTTGTTGATATTAACAACATAATTATTCTTTCTTTGTTTACCTTTTGTTTGCTATAGTTTAAGCCAGTTTGGGGAGGGGAGGGGGGACTAAAACATAATGGGCCGGATATTCCGAGCCCTGCGGGTGGGTATGAGCTGTGTACTCACCCGTAGGGACATCGGAAATGCCGATTTCAGGCATGCACTGCGCATGTGCTGGAAACCGGCATTTCCGTTCTGTCAAGAAAGCTCTTGACAGATCCTCCGGCTGCCCTGGAGCAGGGCCTCTGCGGGCGGAGAGTTACGCTATTTGGAGAACCTCCGCCCGCAGAAAACACTTACAATTCTTACGCCTGGTAAAATCATGTAATTTCATGTCATTTTAAAAATGTGATGTTTTAAAAAAAAATTATTTGAATATTTACTATGTTTTTGTGTGATCTCCATTCATATATTTACATAGAAACATAGAAGATAGGAGGAGGAGTAGGCCATTCGGCCCCTCGAGCCTGCTCCGCCATTTAATGAGATCATGGCTGATCATCCAAATTCAGTACCCTGTCCCTGCTTTCTCCCCATATCCCTTGATCCCTTTAGCCTTAAGAAATATATCTAACTCCTTCTTGAATATATTTAATGAATTGGCCTCAACTGCCTTGTGTGGTAGAGAATTCCACAGGTTCACCACTCTCTGGGTGAAGAAATTCCTCCTCATCTCTGTCCTAAATGGCTTACCCCTTATCCTTAGACTGTGACCCCTGGTTCTGGACTCCCCCCGCTATCGGGAACATCCTTCCTGCATCTAGTCTGTCTAGTCCTGTTAGAATTTTATAAGTTTCAATGAGATTCCCTCTCATTCTTCTAAACTCCAGCGAATATAAGCCCAGTCGACCCAGTCTCTCCTCATATGTCATTCCTGCCATCCCAGGTATCAGTCTGGTGAATCTTCGCTGCACTCCCTCCATGGCAAGAGCATCCTTCCTCAGTTAAGGCGACCAAAACTGCACACAATACTCGAGGTGTGGTCTCACCAAGGCCCTGTACAACTGCAGCAAGACATGCTTGCTCCTGTACTCTAATCCTCTCGCCATGAAGGCCAACATACCATTTGCCTTCTTAACCGCCTGCTGCACCTGCATGCTTACCTTCAGTGACTGGTGCACAAGGACACCCAGGTCTCGTTGCACTTCCCCTTCTCCCAATCTATTGCTGTTCAGATAGTAATCTGTCTTCCTGTTTTTGCCACCAAAGTGGATAACCTCGCATTTATCCACATTATACTGCATCTGCCCAATCACCCAACCTGTCCAAATCATACTGGAGTTTCTCTGCCTCCTCCTCACAGCACACACGCCCACCCAGCTTTGTGTCGTCTGCAAACTTGGAGATATTACTTCTAGTTCCCGCGTCTAGATCATTAATATATATTGTGAATAGCTGGGGTCCTAGCACCAATCCGTGCGGTACCCCACTAGTCACTGCCTGCCACTCGGAAAAAGTCCCGTTTATTCCAGCTCTTTGCTTCCTGTCTGCCAACCAGTTCTCTATCCAAGTCAGTACCTTACCCCCAATCCCATGTGCTTTAACTTTGCACGCTAATCTCTTATGCGTGACCTTATCGAAAGCCTTCTGAAAGTCCAAATACACCACATCCACTGGTTCTCCCTTATCTATTCTACCAGTTACATCCCTAAAAAAATTCCAGTAGAATTTACCTTTTGTAAATCCATGTTGACTTTGTCTGATCCTGTCACTGTTTTCCAAGTGCTCTGCTATTACATCTTTTATAATGGACTCTAGCATTTTCTCCACTACCGACATATTCCCCGTTTTCTCTCTACCACCTTTTTTAAATAGTGGGGTTATATTAGCTACCCTCCAATCCATGGGAACTGTGCCAGAGTCTATAGAATTTTGGAAGATTTCCTGTCAAATGTATGAAGGGAGATTCCCTTCTCTGATTGGCTCCCCATGGCCCACGTGATCCCAGAGACGCTGCGAATTACCTGCGCCTCTGGGACCCGTGGGCCCTGCACACCGGCAGTTTGGAGAGGCCCAGCAGCAGAACTGTGCGCCTCCCGGGACCCCTCAGGTAAGGGCGCAGATTTTTCCAGATCGCAGCCCTCCGCCCGCGGGAGGCCTGCGATCGGAACATCTGGGCCAGTATTGTTTTAAGGCGCTTTGCACTTAATGAGTGTTGCATGTTTATTTACTCCTTATAAGCCCCATTATGCCCCCTGTAATCAACAAGAAATCATTGGTTTCTTGCCAATTATATAAGTAATATTTTTATTTGTTTGAAACCTGAGTGTGAGGGTTTGTTTTCTTGGTCAGAGACCTTTGATTTGTTTCCTTGCTCAGAATTTTTTCTCAAGCTGCACTCTAGCACGCAGTAACCATACATACAGTGGATGTTGCAGGCTTTTTTCAAACCAACTTTTATCTTTAAATATGCATGAATTTTTAAGTTTACATTTTCCTTACGATTCTAGTGTTAGTTCAGGTGCAGCACCTTGTTTATATTGGCAATAGGGAGCAAACTATTCAGTGGGGGACCGTTGATTACGTTTATTCTGAATGGGGTGATGGGAACCCTTGAAAGAATCAATTGACCAAATTTTTAGTAATGAGAAAGCATGGCTGCCACAAGTCTCCCACCCTACTGCTTAGTGGTTTTAGTAATGCTTAGCTTGAAATGAACTTACTGTTTTAACATTTTTAAGAAACAGTACTAGCACGTTGAAGGCTGTTGGTTTAATAGTATGTTTAGTAATTCTAACAGGACTAGACAGGCTAGATGCAGGAAGGATGTTCCCGATGGCGGGGGAGTCCAGAACCAGGGGTCACAGTTTAAGGATAAGGGATAAGCCATTTAGGACAGAGATGAGGAGAAATTTCTTCACCCAGAGAGTGGTGAACCTGTGGAATTCTCTACCACACAAGGCAGTTGAGGCCAATTCATTAAATATATTCAAGAAGGAGTTAGATATATTTCTTAAGGCTAAAGGGATCAAGGGATATGGGGAGAAAGCAGGGACAGGGTACTGAATTTGGATGATCAGCCATGATCTCATTAAATGGCGGAGCAGGCTCGAGGGGCCGAATGGCCTACTCCTGCTCCTATCTTCTATGTTTCTTAGTATAGGAGCTTGATTCAAAGGTTGGTTAAAATGCTTGGAAGTAACAGGACTAGCAGTGCCCTTTTTTCTGACCAGCATATTTCTCCATTCGCTTTCCAGTCCACTATAAAAGCAGGATAGTTACTAAACAGGAAGTTCCCTCCAGATCAAGATAACTAAAGTATTAAAAATCTCGCGCCTCAATTCCCACATTTGAAAGTTGTATTTCAACCTCCCGGTGTCAATCCCCTTGTGTAGGTGAGCAGGCGATTTTGCATCTGCCTCAGCCAATTGCTAAGAGTTGTGCCAAAGAAGTCTAGGGTGATTGATCCTTTATTTTAAATGCAGCCTTTCAGCTTGGGAAATGGCAAGCCCTTCACTTGGTGTTTTCCTGTTGGTCTGATTCAGATCAGAAGCTTTGCATGTGAGGAAATTGTGTCCCCATTTGTCTGTGAGGGAACATGTTTGTACATCACCATACTTTGCACTGTGCTGTAAACAAGCACTTTCTTAAGTTTGTCAGCATTTCTAGTAGAGGTCAGTTTGGAGTGCAGCACATGTCATTACTTATATCCACGTCTCTTTGCAGGTGATATGTAACTCATCATTGCAGAGTTGGCAGTCAGAGTCTTATACAGAGGAGGCCTGCTGTGCAGTGGAACAGGACACAGAACAGACACTGCCAACAAGCGTTGCTGAATATTTCTTCAGTGACATCTTCACAGAAGTGGATGAGCAAGAATGAAGAAGAAAGATAGCTATGAAGCTGTATATTTAATTGGTGCTGGTACATCACAATGTGATTAGTTCATGGTTTAATCACAACATTGGGGGAAAAGTGATGTATGGATGTGTACAGGCCCTGTTTGCTTTTACTTGATATTTTTTGCACTGAGATCTATAAAAATACTTCTTTAGTAATATCAATGTCGACACAGAAAATGTTGGGCAGCCACTTTACAATATTAGCCTTTCTTGGTAGCAAATATCAAGATTTTACAGGACAATTTATTGTAACAAGGTTTTTCTTATCAACTTCAGTCATTAAAAATAACTGCTGTTTTACCATTCTCAATATATTATAAGTTCATTAACTGTACAATAAATTAATGTTTCATCCATGCAGCTCAGCAGATGTGTACAATATTGAAGAATCTTCAATACAATTCTGCTTGAATCTAAATGACTCCTTTGTTATAAAGGATGAATTTGCCCAATTGGAATGCACACTTGAATGTGGGCAACTTGATTGTCATTTTGATTGATGTATTATTTTTCTTACAGAAAGGGGCATACCAGATGTGTGCATACCCATGTTTCTGTTTATTTCATGAACCCACAATTTGGTATTGACTTTCAATGAACAGAACACATGTATAAACTACAACTTCAAAGTATTGCACTTTAACATCTAAGTAATTAATCAGGATCAATTTTTAAATATGGAATCTAGAATCCAAAATACTAATGGATTATGATATATTTTGACAATTGCATTCAGCAGACTTTTTTTCCTAAAGAAAAATTATTTGAATGGGATACTTTAGGTTAAGATGAATTTTAAATACATCATATTGAAGCAATAAATAGTGGAAACCAAACAAAAACCCCATATGATACAGAAAAAATACAAATGTAGATGGTCTAATTGAAAAGGGTAAACTGTATTAATGAAGTAATTCATTGGCATCTAAGCTGTCAGATAGAAGTGCAGTGAGTTTTCAGTTGGATGCAAATTTTATTGGGGGGTGAAGTGGAGTAGGGGCTGGGTATGTTTGTGCATAAATTCTTACACAAGTGGCTGAGTATTATAATATCTGATTCCAAACGTTTGTTTTAAATAAGTTACTTAGGACCTTAGTCAGAAAATTGCCCTGTGTTGAATTTGCAATATCCTTCCACTTACAGCATTGGTGTAATAATGAGGATCGCACATAATTTGGTTAGCATCTCTGAAGGAAAGGCTCTTTCTCTTCATTACCTCTTTTGTCCTTTGAAGAATGTGCCTTGTCCAGCAAGCACATTCACATCTCGGATTCAAGGATGTAAAATGTGTTGCTTGAGGTTGCCATTCCTTTTGAAGTTTCAGTATGGTTGCTGAACATTTGAGCAACTGATCAGAAAGAAACACTTGCAAGATTGGACGTGAAACGGACATCTTCACTGACAGCTGAATTATAATATTTTCAGTGATTGATTTAAATGTAAAGTTGCAGTGGATTGAGATTTATTTGCATGTCATAAATGTCAACAATGAGATACACAAGTTTTCTTTTTGTAAAATTACCTGCACTTGTGTTTGTGTCCTGTCAAAATATTTGCATATAAAATATACAAAAGATTACTTTTAGGTCATCATCTATGTGTTAAATGAGAAAAGTGGTTTTGGTTAAATGGATTTTTTTCAAACACCTTTTGAAATTTGCGTTTAAAAAAAATATTCTGTTAACTACGTTCCTTTAATTAACATTATGGACATATGTGCTGTTAATCGGACTGTATTTTAATGCGGGATTCATAATCACATTTGCAGATAATTTATCTCAATTTTTGTATTTTAATTATTATTTAAGAGTCCTACTCAGGTGGCTTTAATATGTTTAATGACTTAAAAATGGGGGAAAAATGAGGGACACAGAAATTGAACTAATTAAAATGTGAGCCTGTTACGCTGTTAAGTGACCCAGCTATAATCCATGCTGTAGAATGTTAATGTTTGGGACAGACTATCTTTAAAGTACTACCTCACATTTGATCTCATGTTGTGACTCAAGGTTCCAATTCTGGTTGTAGATAAATTTCATATTTGTATGTAATAAATTTTGTAGCTTTTTAGCCAAGCTAGGGTGGAGACAAGAAATGGTCTTTCAACCTTGATCATTTTGTCTTGCATCTTGGCCATCGATCTCTGGAACAACTTGAGCATCAGAAGCTCCATGAAAGATCTGTGGCAAATTCTGACTGTTAATTGGATATGTGGTGTTGGGAGCAGTGCCAAAATGTTGAGAAGAAACTCAGAAACTGGAAGTAAATAACAAGTTAATTATGTAAAACTTCACAAGTATAATGCTGATACACGTGGCAACGCATGAAAATAGGTTTTAAATTTAGCTTGTCCCTGAGTAAGCAGCTGGGTCAGACGCACAAGCCAGCACTCTGAATATATGTAAATTACTGTTGTGGTATTGTGTTCACTTGGTTGCAAATATGTATGTAGTTATTTACTGAATGACTAACTCCAGTCTCATTTCAGCATCTTCCTTGTTTGGAAGGGACATTACAGTATTACAGCATAGATGGATTCATCTGTGTGCTGCTTGTAAATTCTGTAAATAAAAATTCTTATATAATTTCTCTGTTTACTTCTCCTTTTTAATATATTACTGAGGTTTAGAGTTATCACCCAAACTTAATGATACACCCAGGCACTTATGACCGGATCCTATACTAGATGAACATCAATGCTTGTCTCCCAACACTCACAACTTTCTGAGCTGTTCCAAACTCTTGAAGATTGTTTGTGAATACAGGTCAAGGCTAGGTATTCTGCGGCGAGTGTCTCACCTCCTGACTCCCCAAAGCCTTTCCACCATCTACAAGGCACAAGTAAGGAGTATGATGGAATACTCTCCACTTGCCTGGATGAGTGCAGCTCCAACAACACTCAAGAAGCTCGACACCATCCAGGACAAAGCAACCCACTTGATTGGCACCCCATCCACCACCTTAATCATTCACTCCCTCCACCACCGGCGTACCGTGGCTGCAGTGTGTACCATCTAGAAGATGCACTGCAGCAACTCGCCAAGGCTCCTTCAGCAACACCTCCCCAATCCGCAACCTCTACCACCTAGAAGGACTAGGGCAGCAGGCGCATGGTAACACCACCACCGCCAAGTTCCCCTCCAAGTCACACACCATCCTGACTTTGAAGTATATCGCTGTTCCTTCATCGTCGCTGGGTCAAAATCCTGGAAGTCCCTCCCTAACAGCACTGCGGGAGTACCTTCACCGCATGGACTGCAGTGGTTCAAAGCGGCGGCTCACCACCACCTTCTCGAGGGCAATTAGGGATGGGCAATAAATGCTGGCCTTGCCGGCGACGCCCAGATCCCATGAATGAATTAAAAAAATATGATAAATGTAGACTCATCAGTGATCAAAGCTACATACTTTGATTTGCCTTAATCAAATTTCTTTGAGATGGATTCCAGTATGTAATAGCCTTTTGATAAGAGCTTCATGTTGACTGGATACTTCTAGTATATGATATTCACATCAAAAATCTTTTGCTTTTGCATCATTGTTAAGGACATCCCACCATTGTGTATTTTTTATGTTTCCTATTCCACTGCATAACAAATAGCATTTATATCTTCATTAATATCCAACTACTGTTCCTTAGCCCATCCACTTAATTTATGAATAATGTGGATTATAGGACATCCATAATAGCCTGTGAAAGTCCACTTGTAACTACCCATGCCCTCCAACATAGCTTTTCCATTTATTATTATTTCATGCTTTTGGTTTTCAATCCAGTTTGCTAATTTGTTGTTGGCTCTGGTAATGAAGCAGTCCAGGTTTGGCTTCTGACATTAGACACTTGGACTTATTAAGATAAGGCAGGTGCCAAAATTCTTATATGTAGCACTTCATATTTGTTTGCATTAAATGTCATCTGTTTTGTTTCTGCCCACTTACATATTTTGTCCAATGCATTCTGTAATTTCTGAGCTGCCTCTTCCAATTCCACTGCCTCTCCTAGCATCTGCAAATTTGACTACTTTGCATTGAGTTTTTGAATCCAAGTCATTTATGTAAATTAGAGACAACACTGGCCTCAGTACTGAGCCCTGAAGTTACCCACCCACTCCCCCAACTCTGACATAACTCCTCTAATGAATGCTGGTTGTTTCCTACTCTTCACCAGTTTTGTTTTAAATTCCCTTCCCAGTGTTCACCCTGAATCTACACCGCTTTGCGTTTAATAGCCTTTCAGAGGGGAACTGTGTCAAAAGCCTTTTGGAAGTCAGCCCTATTATGTGGTGTACCTCAACAGTTAACACTTCCTCAAAGAAATAGAGCTTTGCTGCTGGTTCCCAATACATCAGATGTATGTGCTTGTGACCTGAAGAACCATCTGAAGAGTTACTGATAGTATTAAGACTCCAAGGTGGTTTTGGTCTCACTAGGATCTCCCTTTTTGTAGATAGATACCTTATCTGTTTGGAATGTCAAGAATGTGTGCATGTCAAGTCAGAATTCTGTTCCCCAGTTGCAGAATGGCAGCTTGGAAATGAAAGGGCAGTTCTGGGAATTGATCTTTAAGTCCTGCTATCATTTAAGTTCTTCTCTCAACTCTTGTCATTATCCTTTGGAAGCAGAAGTGCCAGAAACTACACAAAATACCCCAAATGTGACCACTAAAGAAGTTTGAAGGGATGAGAAGATCTATAAAATTTTTGTGTATTTTCCTATTCATAAATAGCAATGGCCCAGAATTTGTGGTCCGGATGATGGTGAACTGGCAGCGTTCGCCGGCATTCTGCCTTTGAAACTGACCGCAACTTCAGGATTTGGCGGGAAATCCTGAAGTTGCGGTCTGTCACTCACAGCTCTGATACAGGCTGCGCTGTGCCCCCTGCCCTTCCCCTCCCCTTCCCCCTCCCCCACAGAGCAATCAGTGTAATCACTCAAATCAGGGAAACTGACGAAAACTTCGGCTCTTCCGCAGTAATTACATTGGGTCTAACTTTTAGTGGGGAATTTAACAAAGGGATTAGGTGTAACTGGGGTTTTAACAGCGTATTGACTGCTGAAAAACTAATTTTAATTTTGTGCAGTGTGAAATTTATCCATTTCAATAAAAATTCAAATTTTGTTCATCTTTATTTTAAGTTTGCCTTTTCCCCATGTGAGAGCCCAATCTTTGTTTTGCTCGCTCTAACATTTAAAAAAAGTTAGAATTTTAAGAGCTTATTCACTTCCTGGTTTGCTGTCTGAGAATTCTAATTTTTGATTGGCTCCTTAGACAGCCTGTTAACGTCACAGCAGTTCGCACTGGAGGATCCCCACTAAACTCCGTTGGTTTTTAATTGAACGTTGGAAAACCCGAAGTTCTCCACACAGAGATCGCAAGATCTTTATGCGAAGCTTACTTCGGGGCCAGCGGCAAACGCCTTTGCTTTGCCGCTGACTGCAAATTCTGGGCCATTGTGTTTACGTGTAGAGTCATAGAGTCATAACGGCACAGAAGGAGGCCATTCGGCCCATCGAGTCCGTGCCGGCTCTCTGTAGAGCAATCCAGTCAGTCCCATTCCCCCGCTCTATCCCCGTAGCCCTGCAAGTTTATTTCCCTCAAGTGCCTATCCAGTCTCCCCTTGAGAACATTGAGTGTCTCCACTTCCACTACTTCTGTCGGTAGCGAGTTCCAGATCCTCACCACTCGCCGCGTAAAAAAAATGTTTTCTCACATTCCCCCCCTGTATCTCTTGCCCAAAACCTGAAATCTGTGTCCCCTAGTCCTTGTACCATCAACTAGTGGGAACAGCCTTTCCCCCTCTAGCCTATCCAAACCTGTCATAATCTTGTACACCTCTATCAATTCACCCCTCAACCTCCTTTGCTCCAATGAAAACAAATCCAGCTTCTCCAACCTGTCCTTGTAGCTAAGATCCCCCATCTCCAGAACCATTCTGGTAAATCTCCTCTGCACCCTCTTAAGGGCCTTTACAGCCTTCCTAAAGTGTGGTGACCAGAACTGGACGCAATACTCCAGTTGTGGCCCAACCAGCGCTTTAAAAAGGTTTAGCATAACATCTCTACATTTGTACTCAATACCTCTATTTATGAAGCCTAAGATCCCATATGCTTTGCTAACCGCTCTCTCAATACGTCCTGCCACCTTCAGGGACCTACGCACATTAACCCCCAGGTCCATCTGTCCCTGCACACTCTTTAAAACTGTGCCATTAAGTGTATATTGCTTCTCCCTGTTCCTTCTGCCAAAATGCATCATTTCTAATCAAAACATTTTTCCGTAAGTTATTCTGTGAAAAACGACTATCCGTCCTTCCTCTAAAATCCTGGTTCTTTGCAGCAGCTTAAGTACTCAATATATGGGAGAAATATTTGCAAACTAGTTTATTTATTTTAATAGTCTGGAATGCACTGGGATCAGAGACTGAATGTATGATTGCTCTGAATGTGGGAGGGTTATGACGACACAAGTGTAACTCAATTCGCTGGTGGAGTGGGAGTGGGAGCTGGAGCTGGAGTGATTGAGGCGGAGCTGCAGGTTGGGGTTGCAGACACCCCCCCGATAGCTGAGGTTGCAGAAGGTCGGGCCGGTCCCAGGATGCAGTACGCGCTAAAGCTGCGGTTCTACTTCCCCCGAGCGCGCGCCTGGGCGGCCCCTCCGTCTCGCGGTTACCACGGGGACCAAGTAACGACTGTCGGTTCGGAGCCCGAGAGCAACTCGGAACTCTTCCAGGTAGGCCGCGCCTAGAGCCCCGGACTCGCCTGGAGACGTTGGCCCGGGTTCCGTGCAAACGCACAGCATAGCAGGGAAGGAAGGGGGAGGGGAGATTGTGAGCAGGCTCCACCTGTAGAGCAGAGCGTTCTCCTTTCACTGAATTCTGCAGGAAAGGACGTGCACAAGTCGCAGTGACACCACTAGTATAAATGAGCACAAGTTGCATGATCAGTGGTGGCACTGGTTAAAAAAAAATGCTTGACGTTTTGGAGAAGTCTAAGTCATATGTTTCTGTGACCCTTTTTAAAGTCCTTGGGGGGAAAAAAAGAAAGACTTGCATTTATATAGCGCCTTTCACGACCACCGGACGTCCCAAAGCACTTTACAGCCAATTAAGTACTTTTGAAGTGTTGTAGTGTAGGAAATGTGGCAGCCAATTTGCGCACAGCAAGCTGCCACAAACAGCAATGTAATAATGACCAGATAATCTGGTTTTGTCATGTTGATTGAGGGATAAATATTGGCCAGGACACTGGGGATAACTCCCCTGTTTTTCAGAATAGTGCCATGGGATCTGTTACATCCATCTGAGAGCAGACGGAGCTTCGATTTAACGTCTCATCCGAAATACGGCACCTCCGACAGTACAGCACTCCCTCAGCACAGCACTAGTGTCAGTCTAGATTTTTGTGCTCAAGTCCCTGGAGTGGAACTTGAATCCACAACCTTCTGACTCAGAGGCAAGAGTGCTACCCACTGAGCCACAGCTACATTGAACGTGTAGTTGCCACCTAGCTCCATGTTTACTGGTGCTACAAGTGCCAGTTTGAATCCTTCCCACCACAGCACCAAGACTCTGGTCAGAGTCAAGGAATCAAAGAATGATATAGCACAGTAGGAGGCCATTCAGCCCACCATGCCTGTGCCAGCTCCTTGGTCGAGCTATCCAACTAGTCCCACTCCCCCGCTCTTTCCCCATAGCTCTGCAATTTTTTTCCCTTCAAGTATTTATACAATTCCCTTTTGAATGTTACTATTGAACCTGCTTCCACCACCCTTTCAAGCAGAGCATTCCAGATCATAACATCTCATTGTGTAAAAAACAAAATGTTTCCTCATGTCGCCTCTGGTTCTTTTGCCAATCACCTTAAAATCTCTGACCTTGGGTTACTGATCCTTCTGCCACTGGAAATACTCTATCAATACTGTTCATGATTTTGAACACCTCTGTCAAATCTCCACTTAACCTTCTCTGTTTTAAGGAGAACATCTCCAGCTTCTCCAGTCTCCACATAAATGAAGTTCCTCATCCCTGGTACCATTCTAGTAAATCTCTTCTGCACCCTCGCTAAGGCCTCGACATCCTTCCTAAATTGTGGTGCCCAGAATTGGACACAATACTCCAGCTGGGGCCCAACCAATGTTTATAAATGTTTAGCATAACTTCCTTGCTTTTGTATTCTATGCCTCTATTAATAAAGCCAAGGATCCCATGTGCTTTTTGAAACGGCCTTCTCAACTTGTCCTGCCACCTTCAAAGTCTTGTGTACATACACCCCCAGGTCTCTCTGTTCCTGCACCCCATTAAAATTGTACCATTTAGTTTATATTGCCTCTCCTCATTCTTCCTACCAAAATGTATCACTTCACACTTCTCTGCATTAAATTTAATCTGCCATGTGTCTATCCATTTCACCAGTCTGTTTTCCTGAAGTCTGTTACTATTCTCATTCTTTACTACATTTCTGCATTTTGTGGCATCTGCAGACTTTGAAATTATGCCCTGTATACCCATGTCCAGTTCATTAATATATATCAAAAAGAGCAGTCGTCCTAATACTGACCCGTGGGGAACACCACTGTATACTTCGCTCCAATCTAAAAAATAACCATTCACCACTACTCTCTGCTATCTGTCCCTTAGCCAAAGTCACATCCACGCTGCCACTGTCCCTTTAATCCCATGGACTTTTATTATGCTAGCAAGTCTATAATATGGTACTTTGCCAAATGCCTTTTTAAACTCCATATATGTAATGTCCGTGTGTAATTGAGACACGGACTGCAGAAGTTGGTTATAACAGGTGTTTACTGAATGGAGACAAAACTGGAACTACTATACAAAGTTACTACACAGGCTTATATACAGGGGTGGTCACTACTGGTACTGCAGTATACAGGGGCTGCAGAATATAGTTCCTTCTTCAAGGTACATACATTACAATTCCTCCCCTTTTAGCTAAACAGTACATAACATTCGATTAATAATTAAATAACATATTTACAATTACAGTTGCTATATACATTAGCTGAAGTTAATCAATTATAAATTCAGTCTTTGAGGAGGCTTCCTGATTCTGTCCGGATAACGCCTCTTTGGGGTATCAGGTTCTTCTGGCAAAGTTGATTCGGGATCAACGTTGTTGTTTGGTTCATCTGCTTCCAATATCATCGATTCTGAGGTAGATGCAATTGGTACTTCGGTTTCATCACCAGGTGTATAGGATCGTGGTGTAGATTTGACGTTTTCCAGTGACTCTAGAATCTGGTCAGCATGGCGTCTTACAATGCTCTCTCCAACGTCCACGGTATACATTAGAGGTCCTTGCCGTGTGCAGATCGTTCCTGGCTGCCATTTCTCTGTGCGGTAGTCCCGGGCCAAAACTGGTTGACCTATCTTAAAACTCCTGGTCGGCCTTTCATTCATATTCTGAAACTGCCTGTTCTCCACATCTCTTCTGATGTTTGGCTTAACCAAATCCAAGTGGCATCTTAGTCTTTGATTGAAGAGCATCATGGCTGGAGTTTGGTTGGTAACCGCATGTGTCGCATTCCGGTAGGCAAACAAGAAGTTATCCACCTTGTGTTGTAGGGGTATGTCTTCATTACACATTGCCTTGATAGCCTTCTTGAATGTTTGAATGAACCTCTCAGCCAATCCATTGGTGGCTGGATGATATGGGGCGGATGTGTAATGCTTAACACCATTGTTCTTTAAGAACCTCCGGAACTCTTCAGACACAAACTGTGGTCCATTGTCGGAGCAAATCTGTTCAGGCAGCCCATTTCTGGCGAATATGGTTCGTAAGACTGTGATAGTTTTTTCTGTGGTGGTTGAGGACATTTTTATTACCTCTGGCCACTTTGAATGTGCATCCACTGCAATTAAAAACATCGAGTCCATAAATGGACCAGCAAAATCAATGTGCACCCTTTGCCATGGAGATGAGGGCCACTCCCATGGATGTAGAGGGGCTTGTGGAGCGTTTTGGACCTTCTGGCATCCTGTACAGCTCTTGGTCATCTCTTCAATTTCTCTATCGATTCCCGGCCACCACACAAACGCTCTGGCTAAGTTCTTCATTTTTACCCCTCCCAGATGACCCTCATGAAGCTCATTGAGCACTCTATCCTTCAATTTGGGTGGAATTACTACTCTGGATCCACACATCAAGGTTCCTCGGCACACTGACAGCTGTTCTCTTCTCGGCGAGAATGCTGGCAACAGTGGTTCGCCATGTGCTGGCCATCCCTTCACCGTTAAATCATAGACCCTGGAGAGTGTCGGGTCATTTTGTGTTTCCTTTTCTATGTTTGCATTCGTCACAGGTAGACATTCGACTATGGTCGAGTGGAATATCTCCACAGGATCCACTGCAGGTGCTTCTTCCACCGTCGGCAATGGGAGGCGTGACAATCCATCAGCATTCCCATGCTGTTTAGTTACTTTGTACTCGATGTCATATTGGTGTGCCCCTAGGAAAAGGGACCACCTCTGTAGCCGTTGTGCTGTCATTATCGGGACACCCTTCTTAGGGTTGAAAATGGAGACAAGAGGTTGATGATCAGTTAGTAGAGTAAATTTCTGTCCGTGCAGGTAGTGATTGAACTTCTTCACTCCCCACACCAGGCTGAGGGCCTCTCTGTCAATCTGGGCATAGTTAGGCTCGGCTGCAGTTAACGAGCGTGACGCAAAAGCTATCGGCCTCTGAACCATCAAGGGATTTATGTGACAGTACTGCTCCAACGCCGTAGGGAGACGCATCACATGCCAGTCTTATCGGTAGTGATGGGTTGTAGTGAGCCAATACTTCTCAAATCAAATCAACTTTTATTGTCATTGTTAGTGCACAAGTGCAGTACAACGAAATGTAGGCTTGCGGCTCCCGAGAGTGTACATTTAGATTAAGACATTTAAACATTCAACAGACATTTGGCTTGTAATACATTAACATAAACATAACCATAATAAAGTGCATTGGCAGATGTGCAGGCTTTAGAGTTTATTTGTGGAGTTCAGTAGGATGACAGCCCTGGGAAAGAAGCTGTTCCTAAATCTGGTCGTACGGGTGCGAATGCATCTGTAGCGTCTCCCAGATGGCAGGAGGGCGAACAGACTGTGGCTGGGGTGGGTAGGGTCTTTGATGATGGACCGTGACCTCCGTAAACAGCGTTTCTGATATATGTGCTCTATGGTCGGTAGCCGGGTGGCGGTAATGCGTTGGGCAGTTTTGACTACCCGCTGCAGGGCTTTCCGGTCATAGTAGCTACAGCTGCCATACCATACTGTGATACAGTTTGTCAGGATGCTCTCTATTGTGCAGCGGTAAAAGTTAGAGAGCATCAGGGGTGACAGGTTACATCCCTTCAGCCTCCTTAGGAAATATAGGCGCTGCTGGGCCTTCTTCACCAGAGAGGAGGTATTGCGGGACCAGGAGAGGTCTTCCGTGATGTAGACTCCGAGGAACTTAAAGCTGTCCACCCTTTCCACCACAGCCCCATTGATGTGGATGGGGGTGTGACTTCCGCCTTTAGACTTCCTGAAGTCCACAATGATTTCTTTGGTTTTCTTGATGTTAAGGGCCAGGTTGTTATCGGCGCACGACTTCACGAGATGCTGGACCTCCTCCCTGTAGGCTGACTCATCGTTGTTGGTGATCTGGCCTACTACCGTGGTATCATCCGCAAACTTGATGATGGTGTTGGAACCATGAACAGCCACACAGTCGTGGGTGAAGAGGGAGTAGAGGAGGGGGCTCAGCACACATCCTTGTGGGGCCCCCGTGTTCAGGGTCGGGGGGGGAGGTGTCGTTACCTAATTTGGTGTGGAGATGCCGGAGTTGGACTGGGGTGGACAAATGTAAGAAGTCACACAACACCAGGTTATAGTCCAACAGCTTTATTTGAAATCACAAGCTTTCGGAGCGCTGCTCCTTCTTCAGGTGACTGCTGTGATTATCTCTCTGCCGAGGTGTGATAAATGGCAGTTGGAAAGGTTACCTGTAAACATCTGACACGATTCTCTGACTATATAAGCTGTGTCTTTATGCATTTCTCCACTTCACCTGAAGAAGGAGCAGCGCTCCGAAAGCTTGTGATTTCAAATAAAGCTGTTGGACTATAACCTGGTGTTGTGTGACTTCTTGCAGTTACCTAATTTGACAGACTGGAGTCTGTTTGTTAGGAAGTCCAGGGTCCAGTTGCAGAGGGAAGTGTTCAGGCCAAGAGTTTGGAGTTTGGTGGCCAGCTTGTTGGGGACGATAGTGTTGAATGCTGAGCTGTAGTCTATGAACAGCATTCCGATGTAGGTCTCCTTACCATCTAAGTGATTCAGTGCCGAGTGTAGAGCAGTTGTGATTGCATCCTCCGTTGATCTGTTTGCACGATAGGCAAACTGGTGTTGGTCAAGAGAGGTGGGAACACTTCTCTTGAAGTGATCAGGCCTTTACAATTCTGAAAGGCCCGCTTACATTCATCGCTCCATTTCCATGCTACTCCAGTTTGTAGCAGGGCGTTCAGTGGGTGCAGAATTGTGGACAAGTTCGGCAAAAACTTATGGTAGTAATTCACCAATCCGAGGAATGACCTCAGTTGCGACACATTTTCAGGCGCTGGAGCCTTAACTACCGCTTCAATTTTGTCAGGGGACTTATGTAACCCCTCTTCATCAATCACGTGGCCACAATACGATATTTGTTTCTTAAAAAACTCGCACTTGGGGCGATTGGCTCGTAGCCCACGTTCTCTTAGTCTAGTGAGCACCTGCTCTAGGTTGGCAAGGTGTTCACTGTCATTTTCACCTGTCACTAGGATGTCGTCCAAGTAACACAGTCCCCGGAATCCCTTGCAGGACTTGTTCCATCGCTCTTTGCCATATAGGCGGAGCTGATGCTACTCCGAATACCAGTCGATTATACTGGTAAAGACCTTTGTGAGTGTTTATCGTGAGATATTTCCTAGAGGATTCACAGAATCACAGAATCTACAGTGCAGATAGAGGCCATTTCGGCCCATTGAGCCTGCACCGACACATATCCCACCCTATCCCCGTAACCCCACGTATTTAATCCCCTAACACTAAGGGTCAATTTATCATAGCCAAATCAACCTAACCTGCACATCTTTGGACTGTGGGAGGAAACCGGAGCACCCGGAGGAAACCCACGCAGACACGGGGAGAATGTGCAAACTCCACACAGACAGTCGCCCGAGGCCAGATTTGAACCCGGGTCCCTGGCGCTGTGAGGCAACAGTGCTAACCACTATGCCACCATGCCTGTTCAACCTCCATCTGCAAATATGCTTGCGCTAGGTCAATTTTTGTAAAACGTTTCCCTCCAGATAGTGAGGCGAAAATATCTTCTATCCTCGGAAGAGGATACTGTACTGTGTGAAGGACTGGGTTCACAGTCACCTTGAAGTCCCCACAGATGCGAACCTTCCTTGGCTCCTCAGACTTATTGTTTAACGTTTTCTTCATGACAGGAACGATGGGTGTCGCCCACTCGCTCC
Organism: Somniosus microcephalus; assembly: GCF_052327205.1. Classification (NCBI taxonomy): domain Eukaryota; kingdom Metazoa; phylum Chordata; class Chondrichthyes; order Squaliformes; family Somniosidae; genus Somniosus; species Somniosus microcephalus. The sequence continues at coordinate 214,535,132 of NC_140987.1, forward strand.
AGTCTACCTTAGATAACACGCCTGCATTCTCCAGATTCTCCAGCTCTGCCTCGACGGCTGGGCGAATTGCATACGGTACCGGTCTTGCTTTGAAAAACTTGGGAATTGCATTCTCTTCTATTTTTATCGAGGCGGTTACGCCTTTAAGAGTTCCCAGTCCTTGTTGAAATACCTCTTTTTAGCGTTAGCTAAGATTTTTGATAATCGTCCAGGTGTGACGTCGTCATCCTTTTTACCAGCCACAGCCAGTGCCTGAATGGAGTGCCAGTCTAAACTTATCTTTCTGATCCGTTCACGTCCCAATAACGGTGGTCCACCATCTTGCAGTATGTACAGATACAATTTCTGTATTTCCTTGCCGTTGTATTCGACAGGCACCCTTATTTTCCCTCTGGGGTATACTTTCTGCCCCGTATATGTCTTCAAGACAATGGATGTGTCTTTCAAGGGTATGTGTGAGAATAGCCGCTCGTAGTCGCGTCGATTCATGATGGTCAGGGCTGATCCTGTATCCAATTCCATTTTGACTTGGGACCCTGCTATCGTGAGGGTGACCCAAATGGTTCGGTGATCCTCTTTTGCGATTACGTTGTGTAGTTTGAGACAGCTTAGTCTCTTGTTCCCGGATTCACTATCGCTCTTCTGGTCTTCGGAACTACTGTCCGTCATCTTTTGTACTTTCCTGTACTGTTCCTTAGTAGTCTTTTTGTTGTCGTTAGTCTTCTTCCCGGACCTGCCAACTCGTGCAATGTGTCCCATCTTTCCGCATTGCCTGCATGTTTTGTCCTTGAACCAGCAGTCCTTCTGGTCATGGGTTGTTCTGCCGCAGCGATAACATTTTTCAAATCCCCGTGTCATTTCATGGGTGCCGTATTCCTGTGGCTTTTGCTGTATTTCCGCAGCTCCCCTTGCTGCTGCTTCGTACGATACTGCCACGCTGAAAGCCTTATCTAGCGTCAGCTCTTTCTCTGAGAGTAACCTCTTCTGGGTTCCTTCACTCAGGAGTCCACAGACAAATTTGTCCCGTAGGGTATCTGCCAGTCCTGCTCCGAACTGGCAGTGCATTGATAGCTTGCGTAGTTCCGTAAGGTAATCAGCATTGCTCTCATCTTTATGCTGATTTCTCTTGTGGAATTTAAATCTTTCTGCTATCAGCAGCAGTGCAGGATTTAGGTGTTCCTGTAGGATATCAACAATTTCGTTAAAACTCTTCCCCATCGGTTTGACTGGAGTGATCAGGTTCCGCAATAGGCCGTACGTTCTTGCGCCCATTAAGTTTAGTAGTACCGATGCCTTTTTCTCATCGGCTACTTCATTTGCCTTGCAATATACTTTGACTCTTTCCACATATGTGGTCCAGTCTTCTATTTCATTATCAAAGGCAGTGATATTGCCAGTCTTCGGCATCTTGGAGATCTAAGATGGCGCCTCCCGCGCTTTGCCTTCTTCTCCGATTGAACAAAATGGCGCCTCCCGCGCTTTGCCTTCTTCCCCGATTGAACAAAATGGCGCCTCCCGCGCTTTGCCTTCTTCCCCGCTGGATTAAGATGGCGCTTCCCGCGCTTTCTGTCTTTTCCGCTGCTGCCAGCACTGTTGCTGGCGTTTTTATGCCTTGATGGCGACGCCCTATGGTCTTCACGCGCTTGCCCCCGCGCTGCTGCCAACGCCGCTCTCCGCGGTCCCCGTGGCAAACTGCAGCTCCTCACGGCTTTCTGCGCTTCTAACTTCTTTTTCCTTTATTTTAATTACTGTTCTCGTCGTCAGAGCAGACCCTATGGGACACTTTCCTCCCTCTTCTCGGGTCTGTACGCTGCCCGGCTTCATAGCACCGGCCACACCCTGTGTGCTCCACCCTCTCTCCTCTTTCCCGACAACGCTGCTCGGCCCCGTTGAAAAGCCACCTGATCGAGCTCTAGCCCGCCGCAGCCCAGGAAGGATCGGTGTACTACCTGCCACCAGCCCGATTAGCTGGAACACCATAGACTGGAGAACCAAGCCCAGCTTTCGACAGCCTCTCCTGCAAATCTTCGAATTCGATGAATCAGAGGGCGGTTGCCCACGGTCGATGCCCGTTTCCTCTGTCTGATTTTTTTTTTCTTTTTGGATTTCTTCCTTCTGGCTTCGACCTCCAATAACTTCACTTCAGGGATGGATCCCCGTGAGGTGGTGCAGAACTGTAGGTAAGTTCGGATCTGTTCGTCGCCAATGTAATGTCCGTGTGTAATTGAGACACGGACTGCAGAAGTTGGTTATAACAGGTGTTTACTGACTGGAGATAAAACTGGAACTACTATACAAAGTTACTACACAGGCTTATATACAGGGGTGGTCACTACTGGTACTGCAGTATACAGGGGCTGCAGAATATAGTTCCTTCTTCCAGGTACATACACTACAATATACACTATCAACCGCACTACCCTCATCAAACCCCGCCCATTACTTCATCAAAGACCTCAATCAAGTTAGTCAAACACGATTTGCCTTTAACAAATCTGTGCTGACTTTCATTTATTAGCCCATACCTTTCCAAATGCCAATTCATTTTATCCTGGATTATTGTCTTTAAATGTTTCTCCACCACTGATGTTAAGCTGACTGGCCTGTATTTGCCGGTTTATCCCTCTCCCCTTTTTTAATGTAACATTTGCAATCCTCCAGTCCTCTTCCATCACTGTCTAAGGAGGATTGGAAGATTGTGGCAGATCCTTCGTAATTTCAACCCTTACTTCCTCAGTAACCTAAGATGCATCCCATCCGGACTTTACTACTTTGAGGACTGCCAACCTTTTAAGTACCTCTTTATCTATTTTTATCCTATACAATTTCTCTACTACCTCCTCCTTTGCTATGACATTGGCAGCATCCTCTTCTTTAGTGAAGACAGTATCTCAGCCATGCCCTCTGCCTCCGCACTCCTTTTTGATCCCTAATCACACATCCTTGATGGGTGCCACTATGCAACGCTATCCTTCCTTGATCTCAGTGGCCTTTGACCCTGGTGATCACGCCACTGCTTCTCCTCTATGGTCCAGTTCTGTGGGTCTGCTCTCACTTGGTTCCACGCCATCCTACTTGCTCCAACGTAGGCAGCATATCTCAAGCAACAACTTCTGAACCCAGTCCCCCACACTTGCCTCTGGAATACCCCAATGCTCTATCCTGTTTCTTATTTATATGTAGTCCCTTGATGACATCTGCGGGCAAGGATTCGGTTTCCAAACGACGCCCAGTTTTACCTATCTACCTTCACCCTTGACACCACGACTACTTCTACTTCAGTGGAAACTCGATATCCAGTCATGAATTAGCCACAACTTCCTTAAGTTGAAAGTTGTGTTGACCAAAACCATCTACAGGAAACTTTGGTTTATCCGGAGGTTAACTGTCCGGAATGCTCGAGCCACCGGCAAAAATCAGGAGCCGTTTCGTTAGTTTTTTTTTCACCAGTCAGGCTCTGCAAGGTCTCGCTGAAGCTGTTGCTAAGCTACAGAGACGCTTGCAAGGTACGGCCGACTGTTTAGAAGCTGTTGCTAAGCAACAGGGTTTGTTGCCAGATACGGAGCTCAAAATCTCCGTATGTTTCAACATTAGTGCTGGTTTGTCCGGCAGTTTTGATGGGACGGCAACAGCTTGGTCCCGTCGGTGCCGGATAGCACAAAGTTTCCTGTAATACAGGTAGACTATCCTTTATCCGAAAACCTCGGGACCAGCCGAGTTTCGGATAAAGGAGAATTTCGGATTTCGGAAGGTGGGTCGGCGGGGGGTCGTGCGCACGACTTACGCTGACGCTCAGCGTAAGTCAGTCGGGGTCGGCGGGGGTCGGGGCCGGCGGGGTACGCGGGGCTGGCGGGGTCCGCGGGGGGGTCGGCGGTTGTCGGGGCTGGTGGGGTCCGCGGGGGGGTCGGCGGTTGTCGGGGCTGGCGGGGTCGGCGGTTGTCGGGGCTGGCGGGGTCCGCGGGGGGGTCGGCGGTTGTCGGGGCTGGCGGGGTCCGCGGGGGGGTCGGCGGTTGTCGGGGCTGGCGGGGTCCGCGGGGGGGTTCGGGGCTGGCGGGGCCGGCGGGGGGGTCGGCGGCTGGCGGGGTCCGCCGGCGGTTGTCGGGGCCAGCGGGGTCCGCGGGGGGGGGGGTCGGCGGTTGTCGGGGCTGGCGGGGTCGGCGGCTGGCGGGGGGTCGTGCGCACGACTTACCCTTTATCCGAACTTCCGCAACCGGAACCCTCTAAAAACCTAAGGTTTTTTCGTTCAGCGTAAGTCGTACGCACGACTTACGCTGAACGAAAAAACCTTCGGTTTTTAGAGGGTTTCGGTTTTCGGAAGTCCGGATAAAGGGTAGTCTACCTGTACCATTAAAAACTCTTCTTGGTTGCTTGCTCAGTCTGAATCAGATAGTGTGTAACCTTGCTACGAAGCTTGACCCTGAGCTGAGCTCAAACCCCATATCCTATCCACCCTCAAGATCGCTTATTTCTATCTCTGTAAGGTAGCCTGCCTCCATCCTTATCTCATTCTCACTATTGCTGAAACCATTATTTATGCTTTATCAGTCCAGACCTGACTTTTCTGACTCCCTGTTTGCTAGTCTCCCGCTTCCTTACCCTACACAAACTCCAACATCTCCAAAACTCTACAGCCCATCTTCTGTCCCGCACAAAGTATCACTCCCATCCTCACTGACCTCCATTGGCTCCATTTCTCCCCAGTTCATCAAATTCAAAATCTTTTTTACCAAACCTTTGTGGCCTTGCCCTGTATCTCTGCAACCTCCACCAGCCCGATATCCTTGCCCATGCCCTTCAGCCACCTGACTGGCCATTTGTGTATTCCTCACACTGCTCTACCATTGGTGGCAGAGCTTTCAGCAGTCTCATCCCCCCCCCCCCCTTCTCTGAAACTGCCTACCGCAATCCCTTCATCTTGCTACTTCTCTTCCTGTCTTTAAAGTCTTCTTGAAGCTTATTTCAACCATGCTTTTGGTCATCTCCTCTAACTCTCCAGTACTTCTTATTTGTTTCTTTATGAAGCACCTTGGGACATTCTATGTTAAAAGCACTACATCAATGCATGTTGTTGCTCTGCAGAGAGTAGGTGGTAATCGGTGTTCTGCAGATCACCTTGGGTATTGTATGATAACTTATTCATCCATGCTACAAAGCCAAGGAAAGTCTTCCTGGTGCAGTTAGCTGTTCTGCAAAGTGCTTTAGACATGAGTTGTCATGGATTTTATTCCCAACTTTTGTATCTGATGAAAATGTTACAATAAAAACATGTTCAGTCTTTCAAAATGGCATGGTAGGATGGGGAAATGCCTTATAACACTTTACTAGGATTGATAATAAGTGTTCAATGATAGTGTTGCTAATCAAGATTGTAATGGAGGTTTTTGACATTTTTAACCAAAAGTCAAAATCAACTCCATGGTATCAAAGCCATTTTATAGAGGTATGTACAGGCCTTGTATTGTACCAAATACTACTTTGATCATCTCCCACTGTTCATCTGTAGTTTTGTCCATTACCCGTTTGACCAGTTTACTGTGCTCAATTTCTGCCTCATCCCGTCAGCCTTACCTAAATTTAATACCTTGATCTGTGACTCACCCTTCACCCTCTCAAAAGCTAATATCAAATTCAGTCATGTTATGGTGACTGTTAGCTAGGTGTTCCATTACCTTTATTATTGACTAATTCTGGCTCATTACTCATCACTAAATTTAGTATGGCCTGTCCTCTTGTTGATTCAAGAACATATTGTTCCTGAAAGCTGTCTCGAATATACTGAAGACGTTTGCTGCCTTTGGGACTTGAGCTGTTCTGCTTCTCCCAGTCTATGTGAAAATTAAAGTCTCCCATTGTAACCACCCTGCTTTTGCAACAAGTTTCTCTGATCGCCATATTTATGCATCCATCTACTTCTTCACTGCTATCAGGAGGACTGTGAACAACTCCCACTAAAGTCTTGCATCTTTTTCTGTTCCTCAGTTGTTGCCTGAGAGTTTTACTGCCTGCTCACCCTTGCTGATATCCCCTCTTTCTAGTGCTGTAATAATGTCTTTTATCAACATTGCTGCTAATCCTTTGCCAATTTCCCTGTCCTTTCTAAAGACTTTATAACCTGTGTACACTTTGACCAGTTCCATGGGCGCTGGAACCAAAGAGGCCTGCCAATGGTAAGTGTCAAATTATCACCCACCGCCCACCCCCCTGCATCTTACCTTGCTGGCAGCTGCCTTGGCTCAGTCTTGGGGCCTCAATCTGCGCTCCACCCATCGGTTGCCCAGAAGTCCGAATTGACCCCATGGCATCAAAGCCATTTTATAGAATATTTTCCCTTGCACAGTTTTGGTATGTAGTTCAACAATCTATTGGTTTTGCACTGGTTGGACATGTTGAGAATCAAGTCTACCAAGACTCCTTCAACTTCATCCTTAGCCATTTCAACACCATTCATGCAATAAATGTGTGGCTTATTTTTTTCCTATGTGGAGTACTTTACATTTGTCTACATAAAATTTCATCTATTGCTGTACACACTTACATTTAATGTAACTAAAAGGCTTTGGCGTGTAACTTTATACTGTATCTTGGGGCTTTCTATAGTCCTTTGGGATGACACTTCATCAAAAATCGAGGAGGCTGGTTGAGCAGGACCTTCTTCTGAATCCATGTTGACTGCTGTTTGCTAGGTTATTATTGTACTAATGATCCTCAGGTTTACTCCTGATTCATTTCACTATTTTACATGGAATGGAAGTAAGACTAATGGGCCTGTAGTTGACTGTGTCTATTATACCCACTTGGCAAAATAAGCAAAATCCTGTAGATGCTGGAAATCTGAAACAAAAACAGAAAACAAATCTGGGAACACACAACAGATCAATCAGCAACTGTGGAGAGGAGTCTACATTTTCGATTGCATATCCATCTGCAGTACTGAAATGTATACCATCTGTTCTCTCTGTAGATGCTGAATGACCTGCTGTGCTTCCAGCATTCTTGTTTTGTAAATCCATTTGTATTGGCCTCGATTACTGTGGAATAATCTTTTGCATGTTCAACTTACCTTGTGGCTAGAAATGGATGTTGAAGATGTGAATTACTGTGAAAGGAGTAGAGGAAAAATAGAAGTACAAAATAACAATGCGTACTCTCACAAATCTTTGTTTATCTTCAAGGAAAATCATGAACGAATGAAGATACTAGTTACAGAATTGAATGAACGAGCAGAGAAAATCAGATTGGGTGAGTGTTTGAGAGAATAATGTTAAACTGACTCATTAGTGATTGCTTTCCCACATTTTTTTTGTCAACGTTAACAATTCTCACCAAAATAAGTAAGTTTACCACAAAGTGTGATTTTTTTTTTTTAACATCCAATTTTTTTGGGGCTCAGTTATTAGTAACTTGTCTCCGAATTAGAAGGTTGTGGGTTCACGTTTCACTCCACCACATTATGTGGGTTGACACTTCAGTGCGGTACTGAGGGAGTACTGCATTGTCAGAGGCACTGTTTTTCAGATGAGGCATTAAGCCGAGGTCCTGACTACCTGTTTAGATGAATGTAAAAGATTCTGTGGCACTCTTGGAAGATCCTTGACCAATACTTCTCCCTCGAGCAATGCCACCATTTTGTGGGACCTTGCTGTATGCAAATGTCAATTTGTTCTTTTGGATTTGCTGAATTTAACTTATTACTCACCACCAGTCAACTATGATGCCCTGGTAAACTGCAGATTGCTCTAAATTAGAACTGTTCCAGTTCAGTTAAAATTCCATCTTCAACTAACCAAGACTAGAACAAATAAAATCAGCACAACTTTCTGGCTTTGAAGGCATCTGGCTGGAGACTAATAAAGCTAGTTTGGGTTCTAGATATCACATCACAGGTGCATTTCAGTTTGACTCAGTTGGCAACACTCTTCCCTTTGAGTCAGAAGGTCGTGGGTTCAAGCCTCACTCCAGGACCTGAGCACATAAGTCTGACACTCCAGTGTAGAACTGAGGAAGTGATGCATTGTCAAAGGTCCTTTGGTTGAACTTTTTAATTATTTATTCAAAAAGTCCTTCCAGGCATTTTGTGATGTAACTGTACAGTTTTGTTACACGATACTCTCAGTCAATGACACAATTGAGCTTGTTCTTACTGGTCAGAGTAAGCTTTGGGAGGGGAGGGGGTGGGGGACAGGGTAATTTAGTGACATCCCTAAGATTCAACTGAGTCAGGAAGACTTCGAGTCCTGCCTGCACTGGGGGTGTTGCAAGATTGGGTCACTGCCCTGTGTGAGGCTTTCGGGACCTAATTGAACAGAAGAGAATCCTTGATAGCTTGGGACTGCATTATCAGTTAACCCATTCTTGTCGTCTTGTGGGGCAATCTGGATATGTGGCTGGGTAGAGTAGGTGTTAATAATTTAACTTCTGCCTTCGATATTCTCTTGGGTACAGTAGTGCTGGTGATTACCGTAAGCAGTCTGAGCATCTTCTATTTAGGGTGTGTGTCTGTACTGCCCAATATCTAACCACACGATAGTGTAACCCAGTGATATAACAATAGGACCTGAACTGGATATCGCACCTTTTGAATGTGCCATCAGGTGCGCTTCTTCAGTCTTTTTGAAGGCAGCTAAGAAACATTGGGTAAGATGAGGCCAAATGCGAATCGATATGATTGATCGCACAGTGTGGGCATACAAGGAGTGCATCATAAACAGAGTGTAAAAGTTGGGAATTTGGTAAGTTGGGAAGTTAGTCAACAGTTAACAGAAATTACCTGTCAATGGCAGGTAACAGTTATCAGTCAATCAGCTGTAAGTAAATTGCCTGAATAGGTGCTAATTACTGTGAGCAGCAAGCTGAGTGAGCACTTGTAACTTCGGTGTGGATCGAAAAGGTATATAAAAATAAAAAGTTATCTGCTGATGCACTGAGTGGCATAAATGGAGTGCATCATAAACAGAGTGTAAAAAGTTGGGAATTTGGTGCAGTGGGGGAAGGAGGTGCTGATTTCTGCCTCCAATACTTGTAGTGGTTCATGTTACAGGTAAATATTTAATTTAATCTACCTATAACTTAAACTAGATCAAGTAATGAGTTAAAAAACTAAGCTAAGTTGCTTAAATATATAAACTTTCATTAATTAAATAAATAAAAGAAGATTCGATAGGGACGGCAGTGCAGGAGGTCTCAACTGCAGCACGTGGGAGTTTGAGGAGAGCATCGCACTCCCAGACAACCACATCTGCACTAAGTGTCTGCATCTCGAGGAATTTCAGCTCAGTGTTGTTGAACTGGAGTTCGAGGTGCAGTCATTGTGGGGCATCAGGGAGGGGGAGACACTTTGATCTAGGAGGCATTCACGCCCCTTAGATTAGGAAGTGGTACAGGTCTGGATAGTGGTCGTGGACAGGAGGGTGTGACTGTGAGTCAGGCAGGTAAGGGGACCCCAGGTGCAGGGCTGGAGGAGCCTCGGCCTTTGCCATTATCCAACAGGTACGAGGTTCTTGCAGCCGGTGTGGATGAGGGCAAAGCCTGCAGGCTGGATGAGTAAACTGACCACGGCACCGTGGTACAAGAGGCCATTAAAGTGGGGGGTGTGAAAAGGAATTTGGTAGTGGTAGGGGACAGTATAGTCAGGGGGATTGATACTATTCTCTGTAGCCATGACTGGGAGTTCCAAAGGTTGTGTTGCCTGCCCGGGGCAAGCGTTAAGGACATCTCCTCGCGGCTGGAGAAAAACTTGGAGTGGGGGGGAGGATCCAGTTGTTGTGGTCCATGTGGGAATCAACGACATAGGTGGAACCAACGACATAGGTAGAACTAGGAATGATGTTCTGCTGAGGGAGTTTGAGGAGCTCAGGTCCAAATTAGTAAGCAGAACCTATGGACTACTATCTGAGACACGTGCAAATTGGCATAGGGTCAAACAGATCAGAGAGAGGTGTGAGAGAGGGGGGTGGGGCACTGGCACCAGCACTGGGGAAAGAGGGAGTGCTGGTAAATTAAAAGGGGGGGGGGTGGGTGGCGGAGGGTTCAGGTGAGGGAAAATGTATTAAATAATGAGAGAAATCAAGGCCATAGAGCAGTGTAGCAATTTGGGTAAAGATAAGCAGGAGGGGTCAGAGTTTAACAGTAATAGTGCACCAGTGAATAAGGTCAAATCAGGGAAAAATGGTATAAGTTAAAATTAAAGGTGCTTTATCTGAATGCATGAAGCATTTGTAACAAGATAGACAAATTAAGGGCACAAATAGAGATAAATGGGTTTGATCTAATAGCCATTACAGAGACATGGTTGTATGGTGACCAAAGTTGGGAACTAAATATTCCAGGGTACTTGATGTTTTGAAAAGACAGACAAAATGGAAAAGTGGGGGGAGGGTAGCCGTGATAATAAAGGATGACATAAGGACAGTAGTGAGGAATGAACTTGGCTTGGAAGAGCAGGAAGTGGAATCGGTAGTGGAGATAAGAAATAACATGGGGCAGAAAACACTGGTTGCAGTAGTTTATAGGCCCCCTAACAGTAGCTATATTGTTGGACAGAGTATTAATCAAGAAATAAGAGGAGCTTGTAACAAAGGTAATGCAATAATCATGGAGGACTTTAATTTTTATATATACTGGACAAATCAAATTGGCAAAATTAGTTTGGAGGACGAGTTGGAATGCATGGAATGTTGAGACAGTTTCCTAGAGCAATACATCATGGAACCAACTAGAGAAGAGGCTATTTTAGGTCTTGTCTTGTGTAATGAGACAGGGTTAATTAGTGATTTCATAGTAAGGGATCCTCTGGGGAAGAATGATCATAATATGATAGAATTTCACATTGGGTTTGAGAGTGATGTACTTAAGTACGAAACTAGAGTATTAACCTTGTATAAAGCCAATTATATAGGTATGAAGGGCGAGTTGGCTAAAGTAGATTGGAAAATTAGATTAAAAGGTATGACGGTAGATAAGCAATAGTGAACATTTAAAGAAATATTTCATAATTCTCAATGAATATATATTCCATTGAGAAATAAAATCTCCACGGGAAAAGTGATCCATCCGTGGTTAACTAAAGAGGTTAAGGATAGTATTAGATTAAAAGAAGAGGCTTGTAAAGTTGCCAAGAAGTGTAGTAAGCCTGATGATCAAAAAATTGATAAGGATGGAAAAAATAGAATGAGAGTAAGCTAGCAAGAAAAAGAAAAACAGAATGTAAGATCTTCTAAAAAGGAAGAGAGTAGCAAAAGTAAACGTGGGTCCCTTAGAAGCTGAGACAGGAGAAATTATAATGGGGAAATAAGGAAATTGCAGGCACGCTAAACAAATATTTTGTATCTGTCTTCACAGTAGAAGACACAAAAAATATACCAGAAACAGTGGGGAGCCAAGGGTCTAATGAGAGTGAGAAACAAAGTAATTAATATTAGTAAAGAAATTCTAGAATGGTCCCAGTGGATTGAAAGGCCTTTATTGTAAGGGGGTTGGAGTACAAGAGTAAGGAAGTCTTGCTGCAGTTGTACAGGGTTTTGGTGAGACCACTCCTGGAGTACTGTGCACAGTTTTGGTCTCTGTACCTAAGGAAGGATGTACTTGCCTTAGAGGGGGTGCAACGAAGGTTCACTAAATTAATTCCTGGGAGGAGAAGGTTGTCCTGTGAGAAGAGATAGAGTTGAATGGGCCTCTACTCTGGAGTTTAGAAGAATGAGAGGTGATCTCATTGAAACATACAAGATTCTGAGAGGGCTTGACAGGGTAGATGCTGAGAGGCTATATTCCCTGGCTGGAGAGTCTAGAACTAGGGGGCATAGTCTCAGGATAAGGGCTGTGAATGCTCAGTCATTGAGTATATTCAAGGCTCAAATCGATAGATTTTTGGACTCTAAAGAAATAACATGGGGATTGGGCGGGGAAGTGCTTTTGCGATGAAAGATCAGCCATGATCTTATTGAATGGCGGAGCAGGCTCGAGGGGCCGTATGGCCTATTCCTGCTCCTATTTCTTATGTTAAGAAGCTTTATTTCACAGACCGCAATTGAACAAGTGCAGCAACAGTCAAAGTAAATTCTACTTCCTGAACATATGGGACAAAAGTAATAAACTACACACCCTGTCCAACTAATGGGCTGGCTGACTTGTTTCTGACATTACCTTCCATTCAGTGATGCGCAGGCTCATTTCTAGGCTTTTAACATTGTTGCTCCTAGGGATTGGTCTTTGGGATGTATGAAAGGGCAGTGTGTGTAAGAGGGTTGTTCTAGGGGCTCTGGTCTCCATGTCCAGGTTGTGTGGATTGGATATATTCAGGCTATAATTTGTTGGAATTGGCCTGCCCAGTAATGATGATTGAGATTTGAAAAGCTGAGCGTACTTGTTTGGGGATTTGGTGACATTTGCATTTTATGCCTGCCCAGAGGTATCTGGAGAAGTGCTTGTCAAACACTCAGAACTGTTGGACTAGAACCCTTACTGGCAGCCTCTGAAAAAAGGTAGATGAGGCAGGGGATGGAAATACATTCATTTTTATTATGCTTGCGGTCCCCAGGAGGGATATGGGCACTTTGTTCTATCTGTCCATGTTGGCATATATGCCAGCAAGGGCGGGGGCAGTTTATTTTGTATAGCCTAGTGAGCTGGGCATTACTGTCACGTCTAGGTATTTGAGGCCATATCCTGACCATGCAAAGGGGTATGGTTCTTGAATATGCATAGGGATTCCCTGGGTGAGGAACATGCTATTGATTTTGGAATAGTTGAGCTTGTATCCTGATAGTTGATTTTGTTAATAATTTAGGAGGAGGAGAAAAGGCTCGGCAGCGTCACGCATCCAGAGGAAAGTTGCTCCCTAGAGAACGTATCGACCAACTGCTTGATCCGGGGTGAGTAAACTAGCACTGCTTGGCTAGGTATGTGAAAATGTAAAAATAAAAATGTCTGGCCAAGGAACCCTCAATTTTCTTTAGATCTGTCAGCAATCTAAGAGCGAATGGAATTGACAGCATTAACTAATTCAGGAGATGAGGAATAATAAGGGGAAAAAAACACTAGTGGGCGTAGTCTATAGGCCTCCGAACAGTTGCAACTCTGTTGGACGGAGTATCAATCAGGAAATAGTTGAGGCTTGTAACAAGGGAACATCTATAATTATGGGGGATTTTAACTATCATATTAATTGGACAAATCAAATTGGGCAGGACTGCCTTGAGGATGAGTTCATTGAGTGTATTAGGGATGGGTTTCTTGAGCAGTATGTAACTGAACCGACCAGGGGGCAAGCAACCTTAGATCTGGTCCTGTGTAACGAGACAGGATTAATTAAAAATGTCCTAGTAAAGGATCCCCTTGGAATGAGTGACCATAACATGGTTGAATTCCATATTCAATTAGAGGGTGAGAAGGTTGGATCTCAAACAAGCGTGCTAAGCTTGAATAAAGGAGACTATGAAGGTATGAGAGCGAAATTGAGTAGAGTGGATTGGGAAAATAGATTAAAGGGTAAGATGATACATGATCAGTGGTGTACATTTAAGGAGTTATTTTACAACTTCCAAAAAAAATATATTCCACTGAGAAGAAAAGGGTGTAAAAGAAAAGACAGCCATCCGTGGCTAAGTAAAGAAATTAAGGATAGTGTTAGACTAAAAACAAGGGCATATAAGGTAGCCAAATCGAGTGGGAGGATAGAGGATTGGGAAAAATTTAAAAGACAGCAAAAAATAACAAAAAGATTGATTAAGAAAGGGAAGATAGATTATGAAAGTAAATTAGCAAAAAATATAAAAACAGATAGTAAGAGTTTTTATAGTTATATAAAAAGAAAAAGGGTGGCTAAAGTAAATGTTGGTCCCTTAGAGGATGAGACCGGGAAATTAATGGTGGGAAATATGGAGATGGCAAAAACACTGAATGAATATTTTGTATCAGTCTTTACAGTAGAAGACACGAAGAATATCCCAACACTGGACAAACAGGGGGCTAGAGGGGGGGAGGAGCTAAACACGATCAAAATCACTAAGGAAGTGGCACTCGGTAAAATAATGGGACTCAAGGCGGATAAATCCCCTGGACCTGATGGCGTACATCCTAGGGTCTTGAGGGAAGTGGCAGTAGGGATTGTGGATGCATTGGTAATAATTTTCCAAAACTCCCTGGACTCAGCAAAGGTCCCGGCAGACTGGAAAACTGCTAATGTAACACCCTTATTTAAAAAGGGCAGTAGACAGAAGGCTGGAAACTATAGACCGGTTAGCCTAACATCTGTGGTAGGTAAAATTTTGGAGTCCATTATTAAGGAGACAGTAACAGGACATTTGGATAAACGAAATTTAATAGGACAAAGTCAGCATGGTTTTATGAAGGGGAAGTCATGTTTGACAAATTTGCTAGAGTTCTTTGAGGAAGTAACATATAGGGTGGATAAAGGGGAACCAGTGGACGTAGTGTATTTAGACTTCCAAAAGGCATTTGACAAGGTGCCACACAAAAGATTATTGCTTAAGATAAAAAATCACAGGATTGGGGGTAATATTCTGGCATGGATAGAGCATTGGCTATCTAACAGAAGGCAGAGAGTTGGGATAAATGGTTCATTCTCAGACTGGCAATCAGTAACTAGTGGTGTTCCGCAGGGGTCAGTGCTGGGTCCCCAACTCCTTACAATCTATATTAACGATTTGGAGGAGGGGACCGAGTGTAACATATCAAAGTTTGCAGATGATACTAAGATGGGAGGGAAAGTAGTGAGTGAGGAGGACATAAAAAACCTGCAAGGGGACATAGACAGGTTAAGTAAGTGGGCAGAGATTTGGCAGATGGAATACAATACTGGAAAGTATGAGGTTATGCACTTTGGCAGGAAAAATCGTAGAGCAAGTTATTATCTTAATGGCAAGAAACTGGAAAGTACTGAAGTACAAAGGGATCTGGGGGTCCTGGTGCACGAAACTCAAAAGGTTAGTATGCAGGTGCAGCAAGTGATTAAGAAGGCCAATGGAATGTTCGCTTTCATTGCTAGGGGGATAGAATATAAAAATAGGGAGGTATCGCTTCAGTTCTACAAGGTATTGGTGAGACCGCACCTGGAATACTGCATACAGTTTTGGTGTCCATACTTAAGAAAAGACATACTTGCTCTCGAGTCAGTACAAAGAAGGTTCACTCGGTTAATCCCGGGGATGAGGGGATGGACATATGAGGAGAGGTTGAGTAGATTGGGACTCCACTCATTGGAGTTCAGAAGAATGAGAGGCGATCTTATTGAAACATATAAGATTGTGAAGGGGTTGGATCGGGTGGATGCGGGGAGGATGTTCCCGATGATGGGTGAAACTAGAACTAGGGGGCATAGTCTTAGAATAAGGGGCTGCTCTTTCAAAACTGAGATGAGGAGGAACTACTTCACTCAGAGGGTGATAGGTCCATGGAATATGCTGCCCCAAAAAGCTGTAGAAGCTACATCATTACATAAATTTAAAACAGAAATAGACAGTTTCCTAGAAGTAAAGGGAATTAAGGGTTACGGGGAGCGGGCAGGAATTTGGACATGAGTCTAGGTTCGGATCGGTCATGGCCCTGTGGGTAGCGGAGCGGGCCCAGAGGCCGTGTAACCTGATCCTGCTCCTATTTCGTGTGTCTAATTCTGTTAGATTCAGGAGATGGTTCTGTGATAGTTGATTGGCGGTTAGGATCAGATCAGCCATGATCTTATTGAATGGCGGAGCAGGCTCGCGGGGCCGATTGGCCTACTCCTGCTCCTATTTCTTATGTTCTTATGTACTTCACAGTTGAAGGCTGATGTATTGAACTCAGTAGAGAAAATAACCTGTAGGAATAACAGTCCTTTTTTGCCCTTTACAGAAAAACTCAAAAGGACCTTGTATATTTAGAACCTTGTAGATTCTGACAACACCAAGTTAGCAATCTGACTTTTTTATTGGTCTTAGGCAAGCTAAATAGGAACAGCCTGCTTACAAGTTTACATTGACTAAATTGAAGGGTAGTGTTCTAGAATTAATTTAATACACTCTCTAAAGCGCTTTGGGACGTCCCATGGTCGTGAAAGGTACTACACAAATGCAAGTCTTTCTTTTAAAGCCAGTTCTAAGTTTCTAGAGATTAATAAATGGAATATCTCACTGATGATGTAGCGAGGATTTTCTGCTCCCCTTTTACACGATTTGGTGGACTTCAAAGTATGGCTGCCCAGATATGGACAGGTATATTCAAAGTTGGGGTTAACGACAGTCATGTCATCTGTTAAATTTTCCATCGTTACTGCCGTTATAATTCTGGATGCATGGAATGTCAGCATGTTACCAGCATTCAGGTTGCTATGGTGGGTGGGAGGGTATTTATAACAAAAGGCTCCCTAAACGAGTGCAGTTGTTTGCTGGGTGACCAATTGCATTCCTACGCTGCGCAAATTTTAATTTCTTTTCACAAGTTGGTCCTTTTCTTCAGGTAGCCAAGCTTGCCTGTAGCAGCCATTTTCCTGGCTCACCTATCCAGACAGGGTCCCTGATGCAGGCAGGAATCTCATCGTGAACCTGCTATAAGTATGGAAATGAAGTTAGCCACCAAAAATTTGCTGGGGTCAGTAGTAATTGAGGTGGGTGGGTGGGCAAATAGCCCGTTCATGGTATGGTAACCATGGGGACATGATACTGGACTAGCTACCAGAAGTCGTGAGTTCAAATCCCACCATAGCAAGTTCTCAAACTGAATTCAATAAATACGGTAATTATGGGCTAGCACCAGAAAAATAAGCATGAAAGCTTCCAGATTGTCATAAAAACCAACTGGTCCACTAATGTCCTTCAGGGAAGGGAGTCTAACCCCTTACCTGGTCAGGCTACATGTGATTCCAGTCTCACACTATGTGATAGATTAGCACCCTAATGTTAGTTGTGGCCTAGCAAACCACCCAGTTGTAAACATTTGGTACAAAGTTCAATGTTAACAAGAAAATTGGATGGATCTGTTGACAACGTTCCAACAATCAGATCAGGAAATTATCGCTGAGTCACTATCGTGGAATTCCCTACTATTGTAGGAGCATCATCACCAAGAAGTCTGCAGCAGTACAATTCCACCACCATCTCCTCAGGGCAACTAGGGATGCGCAATAAATGCGGCCTTTGTCGCCCACATCCTGAGAATTTTTTTTTAAAGTGGAAAATCTTGCCAAGTAATTCTAAAGCAGTATTAACATGTATGAGAGACCTCTTAATTCATTTCACCTGGCTTTCTGGAAAGGTGTATTTGGATTCATGTTCATTATTAATTATTTTATGGTGGATTTGTAATTTTGGTACTAAGTCACCCTTTCATAACAATGACTCAATTAAGAGAAGTGGTGTACAGCCAATTTTTTTGATACACTGTAGCCAGGGCAAGAGTCAGTAGTTTGTTTGCATCTTTTAAATTTCAAGGACTTGATACAACACACGTGCTGTACTACTAAACTAAACTAATTAAAAAAAAAATTAACATTTAAGGTCAAAACATACAAATATTGGTTTATAGGAGGTAAAAGATGTAAAGAAATAGCTCAAGTAAAGTTCTGACTGCTTCTGATGGTTCAATAATAGCATCAGAATAATACTTGTATTTATATAATGCCTTCGCACTGAAACATTTTTAAAGTGTTTCACACAATGAATTACAACCATTCTGTGGCAGCAGTGACCCACAAACAACCACGGGTGATCCGTTAATCTGTTTTAAAGTGGTATTGAGTGAGGGTGGAATGTTGCCCATGATAGAGGGAGAATTCCTTGCTCTTCTTTGAATAGTGCTATGGGATCTATAACATTCACCCAAACCACTGGATCAGGCATACGGGACCTCGGTCTAATGTCCCACGTACAGCATCTCCAAAAATGTAGTGCTCCCTCAGCATTGCACTAGAATGTTAGCCTACAATATGCACGCCAGTTCTGGTGTAGGGCATGACACCACACCCTTCTGACTGAGAAGTGAGGGTGCTACCAGTAATGTAACAATACAAATGTCTTTTAGGAATAAAGAGTTGTATTTTTTCCTATCTGCTGATCAGTTTTTTTGTAGCTGACAATCCTGATAGAGATGCTGGTGATGGAGAGGTAGAATCTTGTTGAAAAATGCAGGACGGTAAATGCATACTAGATTTTGCCTTTAAAAGAACCTCTTTTTATAAAAAAAAAAAAAAAAAAACTTTTTCTTGTAATTTATCTTATTGAAATTTATACCCCAATTTTGATCTGCTGGGTCTTGACTTTATTGCCTACATGCACCCTGTATTCTGAGCAGAGTCCAAAGAAAAGAATTGTCCTCTTAAATGTTTTTTTAACCCTTGTACTGGCAATATAAATTATTTAGAATTTCCAAATGTTGATATTCAAGATTAATACGGACATAACCATCACCATAATTTAAGTAGTTCTCTTGTTAAGTTTCTTTGTGTCATAGGTTTTTCATCTCCATAAAGAACATCAGTATTGCCCCACCCCTGAGAATATTTTGAATATGTTGAGTGAAGATAAAAAAAATTGGTGTATACTAGGCTTTTAATTCCATTGTAATTCTGCCACAGTACTAAAAAAAAGTTGCCTTGTTATATCCTCGTGTGAAGGATATGACTGTATTTGGCAATGGTGACTTCGCACAGAAGTCTGTTATATAGTTAATAATGTAAATACTAGCTGGTTATTAACTATCGCTCTTATTTCTAATTTATTGAGCTTGTATCATTTAAAAAAAGTAGACAACGGGCTGAAGTTTAACCTTTGGTTCAGATAACATCTAGAAACTATGGTATTAACTTCTTAATTAAATTGCAGTCTTACTCCCAACCATCTAAGGTTCTAAATCATTTGTTACACTGCAAATGAATTAAAAGATGCTTAAGAATGAATAGTGTTTTTGATTGACTCTGAGGAAATTGTTTCAGTATAGGTTTCTGCGTGTGCTGCTGCTTGTGAAAATTAGCCACACTGTACAGTTACTGCTTTTTCTGCTGCTACAGAAAGTTTCAATCTGCACTGCTGATAGTCTTTGAAACCCAATCGTTGGTTACAAGCATCTGTCTTTAACAGCAGTGTCCATTATATGGCTGAAATGGGTTTGAAATTGTGGAGCATGTTTTAATCTCCGGGGAAGCGGACTATGGACTCATTCCTGTTTCTAAATTGTAATACCACGACAATGTCGGAACTGATAAAGGGAAAAAGCACTTGGCATATTTATCAATATTGTCATGTGGTGAATGACTGCAAAGAGCAAACTGAAAATAACTTTCAACATACAACCTGAGCTGTTCCTGAGACAGTGAGAAGCTTGCATAATGACAAGCATTCACAATTGCTCTTTTAATTTTTCCCTCATTAACTGATTTTCTGTGTGTTTGCTTGCTGGTATTCTGGGGCCTGGAGCATATTGTGGTGTTTAACATGGTCTTATTTCAAGCTGGGGAGTGCAGTACAGAATGACCTCTGGGGAGGTAGGCACTTACCCGTTCAATAGCTCAGGGGATTCAGTGAACTGTGAGGGCATTCTTCTTTAAATCTTCTCCTGTACGTATCGTTTTGAAGGTGCGGTGTCCAAAATTCTGCACAGGAATATAATTGTGGTGTTATCAGTGAAATTTACAAGGCTTTATATATTAAAAAAGAAGTTTTGAATTAGGTTCAGATGCTGTTACATTGATTACAATATATTTTTTACTTAGTTGGCAACAGCCTCATACTAACTGGATCATTTCGTCAATAGTTAATTTCTGAAACAATATCCAGTCACTGCATTTTTCATGTACCAGTGGCAATTACTTTATGTTTACCATACTAAATTTCATCTGGCTTTTCCTGAGCATATTCACTTAGAATCATAGAAATTTACGGCACAGAAAGAGGCTATTCAGCCCATCGTGTCTGTGCCGGCCAAAAAAGAGCTATCCAGCCTAAATCCCACTTTCCAGCTCGTGATCCGTAGTCTTATAGGTTATGGCACTTCTAGAGCATATCCAAATACTGTTTAAATGCGATGAGTGTTTCTGCCTCTACCACCCTTTCAGGCAGTGAGTTCCAGACACCCACCATACTCTGGGTGGAAAAAAGTTCTCCTCAACTCCCCTCTAATCCTTCTACCAATTACTTTAAATCTGTGCCCCCTGGTTATTGTCCTCTCTGCTACGGGAAATAGGTCCTTCCTATCCACTCTATCTAGGCCCCTCAAAATTTTATACACCTCAATTAAGTCTCCCTTTCACCTCCTCTGTTCCAAAGAAAACAACCCAGCCTTTGCAATCTTTCCTCATAGCTAAAACTCTCCAGTCCTGGCAACATCCTTGTAAATCTCATCTGTACCCTCTCTGGTGCAGTCACACGTAAATCTCCTCTGTACCCTCTCTACCCTCTAAGTTGTCTAGATCCTTATGAATGCTATCAATCTCCCTATACTGTTCCTGGCCTTATGGCATCAGGAAATTGCACACTACTCAATATCATACATTCCCCATCTCATTTTAGTAGGGTAAATAAAGAGTGAACCCAGAACAAACTCCAAAAAAACTTCAATAGAGATTGCCTCGTTTCTCTCTTCCATCCCTTACAGTACCATGTCCAATTATTATTACTTTGTTATTAATACAATTTCTAATCCAGCATCTTGTGTTTTAAATTCAGATTTTCAATGTTCCTGGTTTTTCTTAACTCTTGCATGGTTACATTGTTTCAGTGTGGTGGACTATATTGGCATTTCAAAAAACTGGGTTTGCAATTCTTGTATATCCTACAGAGAACTAGTCTGTCTTGGAAAAAGCTGGTTTATCTAGGATTTTACTTTTTCTCTTTAATCAGTGGTTCTCTTTACATTTAATCTTATAGTGGGTAGTTTTTCCAGCGTGTTTCATATGTGCAAATTATTGAGGAGTTATACGGTGAAATTTTGTTCTCTTAAAGGGGGGATCACTGTCAGTACAATTTTGACCAATCAGTTGACAGTTACGATTAACATCCTGTGTATGTGTGTTTATATTTTTTAAAATATATATTTTTGTTTACGTGACAAATACTGTTAGGATAATCGGGGAAACTGGGTGGGGGTGGTGCGGTACTGGATGGCAAAGTCAGGGAACTGAACTAACATTAATTAAGAACATAACATAAGAAATAGGAGCAGGAGTAGGCCAATCGGCCCCTCGAGCCTGCTCCACCATTCAATAAGATTATGGCTGATTTGATCCTAACCTCAAATCTACCATCATTCTCCATCCCACCCGAACCCATGTGATCTCCCGGGAGAGGCGAAAAACCAGATTAAAAAAAACCCAATGGCCAATTTGGGAGAAAAAATCTGGGAAATTCCTCTCCGACCCATCTAGACGATCGAAACTCGTCCAGGAGACCACTCTGTCCCTATATTTTCTACAGTACTTACCTTCTGTAAAAGACGATCTCCACCCCAGCCAGGAACAGGAATAGAACCATCTCCTGAAATCTAACAGAATTAGAACACCAGAAGTAGGAGCAGAACCAGGCTACACGGCCCCTGGGCCCGCTCCGCTACCCACAGGGCCATGACCATTCCGAACCTAGACTCATGTCCAATTTCCTGCCCGCTCCCTGTAACCCTTAATTCCCTTTACTTCTAGGAAACTATCTATTTCTGTTTTAACTTCATTTAATGATGTAGCTGCCACAGCTTTCTGGGGCAGCAAATTCCACAAACCTACTACCCTCTGAGTGAAGAAGTTTCTCCTCATCTCAGTTTTGAAAGAGCAGCCCCTTATTCTAAGATTATGCCCCCTAGTTCTAGTTTCCCCCATCATTGGGAACATCCTCACCGCATCCACCCGATCAAGTCCCTTCACAATCTTATATGTTTCAATAAGATAGCCTCTCATTCTTCTGAACTCCAATGAGTAGAGTCCCAATCTACTCAACCTCTCCTCATATGTCCACCCCCTCATCCCCGGGATTAACCGAGTGAACCTTCTTTATACTGACTCGAGAGCAAGTATGTCTTTTCTTAAGTATGGACACCAAAACTGTATGCAGTATTCCAGGTGCAGTCTCACCAATACCTTGTACAACTGCAGCAATACCTCCCTGTTTTTATATTCTATCCCCCTAGCAATAAAAGCCAACATTCCATTGGCCTTCTTGATCACTTGCTGCACCTGCATACTAACCTTTTGAGTTTCGTGCACCAGGACCCCCCAGATCCCTTTGTACTACAGTACTTTCCAGTTTCTTGCCATTAAGATAACTTGCTCTATGATTTTTCCTGCCAAAGTGCATAACCTCACACTTTCCAGTATTGTATTCCATCTGCCAAATCTCTGCCCACTTACTTCTCTGCCTGTCTATGTCCCTTTGCAGTTTTTTTATGTCCTCCTCACTCACTACTTTCCCTCCCATCTTTGTATCATCTGCAAACTTTGATATGTGACACTCGGTCCCCTCCTCCAAATCGTTAATATAGACTGTAAAGAGTTGGGGACCTAGCACTGACCCCTGCGGAACACCACTAGTTACTGATTGCCAGTCTCAGAATGAACCATTTATCCCAACTCTCTGCTTTCTGTTAGATAGCCAATCCTCCACCCACGCCAGAATATTACCCCCAATCCCGTGATTTTTTATCTTGAGCAATAATCTTTTGTGTGGCACCTTGTCAAATGCCTTTTGGAAGTCCAAATACACTACGTCCACTGGTTCCCCTTTATCCACCCTGTATGTTACTTCCTCAAAGAACTCAAGCAAATTTGTCAAACATGACTTCCCCTTCATAAAACCATGCTGAGTTTGTCCTATTAAAGTATGTTTATCCAAATGTCCCGTTACTGTCTCCTTAATAATGGACTCTAAAATTTTACCAACCACAGATGTTAGGCTAACAGGTCTATAGTTTCCAGCCTTCTGCCTACTACCTTTTTTAAATAAGGGTGTTACATTAGCAGTTTTCCAATCTGCCGGGACCTTTGCTGAGTCCAGGGAGTTTTGGAAAATTATTACCAATGCATCCACAATCTCTACCGCCACTTCCCTCAAGACCCTAGGATGTAAGCCATCAGGTCCAGGGGATTTATCCGCCTTGAGTCCCATTATTTTACCAAGTACCACTTCTTTAGTGATTTTAATTGTATTCTTAGTGTCCTCTACCGTAAAGACTTATACAAAATATTTGTTCAGCGTTTTTGCCATCTCCATGTTTCCCACCATTAATTTCCCAGTCTCATCCTCTAAGGGACCAACATTTACTTTAGCCACCCTTTTTCTTTTTATATAACTATAGAAACTTTTGCTATCTGTTTTTATATTTTTTGCTAATTTACTTTCACAATCTATCTTCCCTTTCTTAATCAATCTTTTAGTTATTTTTTGCTGTCTTTTAAAGAGTTCGCAATCTTCTATCCTCCCACTAGATTTGGCTACCTTATATGCCCTTGTTTTTAGTCGGATACTATCCTTAATTACTTTACTTAGCCACGGATGGCTATCTTTTCTTTTACACCCTTTTTTCCTCAGTGGAATATATATTTTTTGGAAGTTGTAAAATAACTCCTGAAATGTACACCACTGATCATGTACCGTCTTACCCTTTAATCTATTTTCCCAGTCCACTCTAATCACTCCGCTCTCATACCTTCATAGTCTCCTTTATTCAAGCTCAGCACGCTTGCTTGAGATCCAATCTTCTCACCCTCTAATTGAATATGGAATTCAACCATGTTATGGTCACTCATTCCAAGGGGATCCTTTACTAGGACATTTTTAATTAATCCTGTTTCATTACACAGGACCAAATCTAAGGTTGCTTGCCCCCTGGTCGGTTTAGTTACATACTGCTCAAGAAACCCATCCCTAATACACTCAATGAACTCATCCTCAAGGCTGCCCTGCCCAATTTGATTTGTCCAGTTAATATGATAGTTAAAATCCCCCATAATTATAGCTGTTCCCTTATTACAAGCCTCAACTATTTCCTGATTAATACTCCGTCTAACAGAGTTGCAACTGTTCGGAGGCCTATAGACTACGCCCACTAGTGTTTTTTTCCCCTTATTATTCCTTATCTCCAACCAAACTGTTTCACTATCCTGCTCCTTTGACCCAATATCATTTCTCTGTATTATAGTGATTCCTTCCTTTATTAACATAGCCACCCCACCTCCCCTTCCTTCCTGCCTGTCCTTCCTGATTGTTAAATAACCTGGTATGTTTAATTCCCAGTCATGGTCACCCTGCAGCCATGTTTCTGTAATGGCCACAAGATCATACCCATATGTAGTTATTTGTGCCGTTAACTTGTCCATTTTGTTACGAATGCTACGTGCATTCAGATAAAGAACTTTCAAATATGTTTTGTGACACTTAGTTCCTGTTTTTTCCCCTTTTACTGTTTTACCTTTTACTCCATACCTTCTGTCTCTTCCTGACATGCTCTGTTTTTTAATTCCCCCACTGCTACCTAAGTCTATGACCTTCTCTGTTGTCATTTTTATTATTTGCTCTCTAGAAACCTCCCCCCCACTAATTAGTTTAAAGCGCTCTCTGCAGCCCTAGTTATATGATTCGCCAGGACTCTAGTCCCAGCACTGGCCAAGTGAAGTCCGTCCCAACGGAACAGCTCCCTCCTGTCCCAGTACTGGTGCCAGTGTCCCAAGCAGCAAAACCCATTTTTCTCACACCAGTCTTTGAGCCATGCATTTAACTCTTTAATTTTATTTATCCCAGCCAAATTCGCTCGTGGCTCAGGTAATAATCCACCCTTGAGGTGCTGTTTTTTAATTTGACCCCTAGCTGCTCATACTCCTTTAACAGAACCTTCTTCCTTGTCCTATCTACGTCGTTTGTACCAACATGGACCACGACAACTGGATCCTCCCCCTCCCACTCCAAGTTTCTTTCCAGCCCAGAAGAGATGTCCTTAACCCTGGCACCGGGCAGACAACACAGCCTTCGGGACTCCCGCTCTTGACTGCAGAGAACCCTATCTATCCCCCTAATGATACTATCCCCTACCACTACAACATTTCTTTTTACTCCCCCCACTTGAATGGCCCCCTGTTCTACGGTGCTGTGGCCAGGTTGCTCATCCCCCCTGCAGTCCCCGCTCTCGCCCTCACAGGGAGTAAGAACCTCGAACCTGTTTGACAAGAGCAAGGGCTGCAGCTCCTTCAACACTACCTCCTGGATCCCTGTACCTGCCTCACTCATAGTCACACCGTCCTGTCCCTGACCACGGACTACATCTGCATTAATTAATTTCATAGGTGTGACCACCTCCTGAAACATAGAGTCCAGGAACTTCTCCCCCTCCCTGATGTGTCGCAGTGTCTGAAGCTCGGTCTCAAGCTCTTTAACACGGAGCCCGAGTTCCTCCAGCAGCAAACACTTATCGCAAATGTAATCACCGTGAGCCTCAATGGGGTCCACCGGCTCCCACATTTCGCAACAGTAACACATCAGCCGTTCACCCATTTCTATGTACAGGAAACTTTGTGCTATCCGGAGGTCAGCTATCTGGCAATCTGGAGCCACCGGCAAAAATCAGCAGCCCTTTTTAATTCTTTTTGTTTGTTTTTTTTGCTTTGTTTGAACAGTCAAGCTGTGCAAGGTCTGTAGCTGTAGCAACAGCTTCAGCTACAGAGCTTTAGGGCCACACCCGAGTGTTTAGAAGCTGTTGCTAAGCAACAGTGTTTGTTGTCAAATACGGAGATAAGAATCTCCGTATCTCTCAACATTAACTCTGGAGAGTACGGCAGTTTTCAGGCAACGGCAGCAGCTCGGTCCCGTGGGTGCCGGATAGCACAAAGTTTCCTGTAATTAATTACATTTCTTATTATTAGTTATGAAGACCCTCTGCCCCGATATAGATGATAATATCACACCACTATTTAATTACAGCTTGGGTGTTTTGATACTCATGTTATTTTAACTATGTGTTAATTCAAGCCGCTCACATTGTCAGGCTGTTTCACTTCTCTAAGCCAGTTTATATTTATAGTTTGTTTTATTGATAACTTGTTCTTGGTACATTAGTAATCCCTCATCTTCAGTCCTGAAGGGCTTGTGCCCCTACTGCAATGGAGGTTTATGCCTAGAACTCTATTAATTCTCTTTCTGATCAGCCACTAGATGGTATAAATTACTGCTTAGTACCTACTGCCTGGACTGATTTTATTTCCCTTCCTTCTGGCAGAAAACACTGGTCTCTGCTTGATATTCTTCCACTAGTGGGGCTCAGATCAGGAATGAAAGGAATCTAGCCAGTACTGTCTGACTCTGTAGCACTGAGCGTTAGTGTCCTAACACTTACTTGCATCATTTAGTGTACATGAACAAAATATTCCAACCCCCTTTCACAAAAACATAAATAGATGAAAGAATATTAAAGTAGGAATATCCATTATAGGAAGGATGTGATTGCACTAGAGGGGGTGCAGAGGAGATTTACAAGGATGTTGCCTGGGCTGGGGAATTTTAGCTATGAGGAAAGATTGGATAGGTTGGGATTGTTTTCTTTGGAACAGAGGAGGCTGAGGGGAGACGTAATTAAGGTGTGTAAAATTATTAGGGGCCTAGATAGAGTGGATAGGAAGGACCTATTTTCCTTAGCAGAAGGGTCAATAACCAGGGGGCATAGATTTAAAGTAATTGGTCAGAGGTTTAGAGGGGATTTGAGGAGAATTTTTTTCACCCAGAGGGTGGTGGGGGTCTGGAACTCACTGCCTGAAAAGGTGGTAGAGGCAGAGGCCCTCATCACATTTTAAAAGTACTTGGTTATGCACTTTAAGTGCCGTAACCTACAAGGCTATGGACCAAGAGCTGGAAAGTGGAATTAGGGTGGATAGCTCTTTGTTGGCTGGCACGGACAAGATGGGCCGAATGGCCTCCTGTGCTGTAAATTTCTATGATTCTAGATCATAATTTTTTAAAACTGTTAAATACTAATGCTTTCCCATTTCATGATGAAAGACTTGGTAGAAAAAGAACTTGCATTTCATGTCCTCAGGAAGCCCAAAAGAGCTTCACAGCCAATTAATTACTTTGAAGTGTAGTCACTGTTGTTTTGTAGACAAAACACTATAGCCAATTTGTGTATGTTAAGATCCTACAAACAACAAAGGATCCAGGTAATGACCAGGCGATGTATTATCGGTAGCTAGAAGGGCGTTTTGAGCATGTTAGAATTATTTTGTTTTTAATTTGACAGATCACCATTCTTGGAGTTTTCACAGTTTGCGGGTTATCAGCTGTATGGCGAGGAGGAGGTACCAGCAGGGGGTGTCATCACAGGCATTGGAAGAGTATCAGGGTAAGTATTAAATTTCAGTTGGCCCTTTTCTTTTCCTATCTTCCTCCTTTAAAGAGGTTTTATGGAAAAATGTTCAAGATACCCTACGTAAGAAAGAGGGGGTGAGTTTGAGGTGGTAATGAGGCACTGTCCTTGTGGTTGTCCATGACGGCTGCGAATATTAAGCAATTCATTATCTCAAAACAGCAGCAGGATTGTCGAGATGCATGGAGGGCCAAAAGAGAAGGCGCTGAGACCTTAAAGAGGATAGGCAGCTTGTTGAGGAGCTCGGGGAGGAACTTCGGCTCAGAGTTGATGAGCTGGAGTCCGAGCTTCAGACACTGCGACACATTAGGGAGGGGAAGTGTTACCTGGACACTCTGTTCCAGGAGGCAGTCAAACCCACTAGAATAATTACTTCCAATTTGGCCCACGGTCAGGGATAGGAGGGTGTGACTACAAGCGAGGCAGGTATTGGGATCCAGGAGGTGGTAGTGGAGGAGCCTCAGCCCTTGGCCTTGTCCAACAGGTACGAGATTCTTGCTCCCTGTGTGGACGAGGCCAGGGACTGCAGGGAGGATGAGCAAACTGACCACAGCACCATGGTACAAGGAGCCATTCAAGTGGGGGGAGCAAAAAGAAATGTTGTAGTGATTGGGGACAGTATATTGAGGGGGATAGATACTGTTCTCTGCAGCCGAGAGCATGAGTCCCGAAGGCTGTGTTGCCTGCCCGGTTAAGGACATCTCCTCTGGGCTGGAGAGGAACTTGGAGTGGGAGGGGGGAAGATCCAGTTGTCATGGTCCACATAGGCACCAATGACATAGGTAGGACAAAGAAAGAGGTTCTGCTGAGAGAGTATGAGCAGCTAGGGGCTAAATTAAAAAGCAGAACCACAAAGGTAATAATCTCTGGATTACCACCTGAGCCATGAGCGAATTTGCATAGGGTAAATAAGATCAGAGAAATGAAAGAGTGGCTCAAAGACTGGTGTGGGAGAAATGGGTTTCAATTTGTGCGGCACTGGGATAAGAGGGAGCTGTTCCGTTTGGACGGGCTTCACTTGAACCATGCTGGGGCTAGAGTCATGGCAAATCGAATAACGAGGGCTTTAAACTAAATAGTCGGGGGGAGGATCCAGGTAAGCGGGAAAATAACAAGTCAATGAGAAATGAGAAAGCAATAGAGCAGGCTAGAGATGGAGGAAATAATAACCAGAGTGTGACAGGAAGGGACAGAATGTTTAAAAATAAGAGTGTAACAGGAAAAAAAGGCCCAAACAAGGAAAAATGGTAAAAAGACATAGAAACATAGAAGATAGGAGCAGGTGTAGGCCATTCGGCCCTTCGAGCCTGCTCCGCCATTCAATGCGATCATGGCTGATCATCCAAATTCAGTACCCTGTCCCTGCTTTCTCCCCATATCCCTTGATCCCTTTCGCCTTAAGAAATATATCTAACTCCTTCTTGAATATATTTAATGAATTGGCTTCAACTGTTCCACAGGTTCACCACTCTCTGAGTGAAGAAATTCCTCCTCATCTCAGTCCGAAATGGCTTACCCCTTATCCTTAGACTGTGACCCCTGGTTCTGGTTTTTATGTTCCCTGAAAGCTTACTCTCATACTCTATTTTCCCCCTCTTAATTAATCCCTTTGTCCTCCTTTGTTGAATCCTAAACTGCTCCCAATCCTCAGGTTTGCTGCTTTTTCTAGCGAATTTATATGTCCTCTCCTTGGATCTTATGCTATCCCTAATTTCCCATGTTAGCCAATGTTGAGTCACCTTTTTTGTTTTATTTTTATGCCAAACAGGGATTAACAAATTCTGTAGTTCATCCATGCGATCGTTAAATGTTTGCCATTGCCTATTCACCGTCAACCCTTTAAGTAACATTCCCCAATCCATCCTAGCCAACTCGCGCCTCATACCATTTAAATTCAGTACCCAAGTCTCTGAATCAACTACTTCACTCTCCATCTTAATGAAGAATTCTATCATATTATGATTGCTCCTTCCCAAGGGGCCTCGCACAACAAGATTGCTAATTAATCCTTTCTCATTACATAATACCCAGTCTAAGATGGCCTGATCTCTAGTTGGTTCCTTGACATATTGGTCCAGGAAACCATCCCGTATACACTCTAGGAATTCCACTTCCACAGTATTGTTACTAATTTGGATAGACCAATCTATATGTAGATTAAAGTCACCCATGATGACTGCTGTGCCCTTATTGCACGCATCTCTAATTTCCCATTTAATGCCACCCCCAACCTCAGCATTACTGTTTGGGGGTCTGTATACAACTCCCACTAACGTTTTCTGCCCCTTGGTATTTCTCAGCTCTACCCATACAGATTGCACATCATCAGAGCTAATGTCCTTCCTTAATATTGTGTTAATCTCCTCTTTAACCAGCAATGCTACCCCACCTCCTTTTCCTTTTTGCCTGTCCTTCCTGAATATTGAATACCCCTGGATGTGGAATTCCCAGCCTTGGTCACCCTGGAGCCATGTCTCCATAATCCCAATTATATTATATCCGTTTACATCTATTTGCGCAGCTAATTCATCTACCTTATTACGAATGCTCCTCGCATTATGACACAAAGCCTTCAGGCTTGTTTTTTTAACACTCTTCGACCTTTTAGAATTATTGTTTACTGCGGCCATGTTTGATTTACACCCTTGATTTCTCTGACTTCCACTTTTGCTTTTCTCCTTCCTGTCTTTTGCTTCTATCCTTGCTTCCCTTTCCTCTGTCTCCCTGCACAGGTTCCCAACCCCCTGCCATTTTAGTTTAAACCCTCCCCAACAGCACTACCAAACACTCCCCCTAGGACATCGGTCCCGGCCCTGCCCAGGTGCAAACCGTCCAGTTTGTACTGGTCCCAACTCCCCCAGAACCGGTTCCAATGTCCCAGGAATATGAATCCCTCCCCCTTGCACCATTCTTCAAGCCACGTATTCATCTGAAATATCCTTCTATTTCTACTCTGACTAGCACGTGGCACTGGTAGCAATCCTGAGATTACTACCTTTTGCGGTCCTATTTTTTAATTTACCTCCTAACTCCCTATAGTCAGCTTTTAGGACCTCATCCCGTCTTTTACCTATATCGTTGGTACCTATATGCACCACGACAACTGGCTGTTCACCCTCCCCCTCCAGAATGCCCTGCAGCCGCTCTGAGACGTCCTTGACCCTTGCACCAGGGAGGCAACATACCATCCTGGAGTCTCGTTTGCGGCCGCAGAAACGCCTATCTATTCCCCTTACAATAGAATCCCCTATCACTATAGCTCTCCCGCTCTTTCTCCTCCCGTCCCGTGCAGCAGAACCACCCATGGTGCCAGGAAGTTGGTTGCTGCTGCCTTCCCCCGATAAGCCATCCTCCCCAACAATATCCAAAGCGGTATATCTGTTTGAGAGAGGGATGGCCACAGGGGACCCCTGCACTACCTGCCTGTGCCTACTACTCTGCCTGGCGGTCACCCATTCCCTTCCTGCCTGTGCAGCCTTTACCTGCGGTGTGACCAACTGATTAACTGTGATATCCACGACGTCCTCAACATCGCGAATGCTCCAGTATGTATCCATTCGCAGCTTCAGCGCCGCAATGCGGACTGCCAGTAGCTGCAGCTGGATACACTTCCTGCACACATGGTTGTCAGGGACACAGGAAGTGTCCCTGATTTCCCACATAGTGCAGGAGGAGCATGCCATGGGGCCGAGTTGTCCTGCCATGACTTACCCTTTAATTAATTTAAATTAAATGAGTACCACCAATTATACTACAATTAAATGATATACTCAAGGGCCCTTGTTTACTAGCACGCCCCGCTACACAACAGAGACCTTAGAAACTATAACCACAAAATTAAGACCGTCTAAATTTTATAAACTATGAACCTTAACTGTCAAACTATAGAGTAGTATAAGAACTCACCCAATCAGCTGCTTCCTGCTGCCCGCGTCACGTTTTGAATCGTGACGTGGCTCTGGAACGCCGCTGCCGGCTTGCGAGATTGGTCAGACTGTGTAAAAATGCCCGCGAAAGTGAGTTTAAATACTTACTGAACCTCCGCTCTCACCGCTCCCGACAATGGCCTGTGAAAGAAAGCCCACGAAAGTGAGTTTAAATACTCACTGAGTCTCCGGTCACACCGCTCCCAACAATGCCCTGTGAAAGAAAGCCCGCGAAAGTAAGTTTAAATACTCACTGAACCTCCGCTCTCACCGCTCCCGACAATGGTGATACCATAGTAAAGGATCCTCTAGGAAAGACAAAGTTAAAAGCTCTACATCTGAATGCACGCAGCATTCTTAACAAGATAAATGAGTTGACGGCACAAATAGATAAAAATGGGTATGATCTGATTGCCATTACAGAGACGTGGTTGCAAGGCGACCAGGGCTGGGAACTGAATATTCCAGGGTATATGATAATTCGGAAGGATAGAAAGAAAGGAAAGGGAGGTGGGGCGGCTTTGTTGGTAAAAGATGGGATCAGTGCAGTGGTGAGAAGTGATATTGGCTCAGAAGATCAAGATGTAGAATTGGTTTGGGTGGAGATAAAACATAATAAGGGGAAAAAATCTCTGGTGGGCGTAGTCTACAGACCCCCGAACAGTAGCAATGCTGTTAGACAGAGTATAAATCAACAAATAATGGAGACCTGTTTTAAAAAAAAAAA
This sequence comes from Somniosus microcephalus, assembly GCF_052327205.1. Lineage (NCBI taxonomy): Eukaryota > Metazoa > Chordata > Chondrichthyes > Squaliformes > Somniosidae > Somniosus > Somniosus microcephalus. Next base: position 214,567,094 of record NC_140987.1, read on the forward strand.
AAGGTACGGTAGTAATCATGGGTGATTTTAATCTCCATATTGATTGGAGAAATCAAATTGGCCATGGTAGCCTGGAGGAGGAGTTCATAGAGTGCATCCGGGATGCTTTCCTAGAACAGTATGTAATGGAACCACATGGCAGCTGTCCTTCATTCTGCCAGGGCCATTCACACTTCATCTAGAACCATCCTTTGTTCCTTGTATATCTCTTAATTAGTGTCTCTTAATCTCTCCTGCTTTCTATCCCAGAAAGGGACCTTCCCTTTTGTTCTTTCGTCCCCTCCCCCTTTTCCCAGCCCCCACTTGCTTTAAAATCTATTCCTTTTCCAGCTCTGACGAAGGGTCTTCGACCTGAAACATTAACTCCGTTTCTCTCTCCACGGATGCTGCCCTGGCCTGCTGAGTTTTTCCAGCATTTTCTGTTGTTATTTCAGGGAGCAGGCTATCTTGGATCTGGTACTATGTATTGAGACAGAATTAATAAATGATCTCATAGTAAAGGATCCTCTAGGAAAGAATGATCATAGCATGGTCGAATTTCAAATTCAGTTGGAGGGTGAGAAAGTTGCATCCCAAACCAGTGTCCTGATCTTAAACAAAGGCAATTATAATGGTATGAGGGCAGAACTGGCTAAAGTTGACTGGAAAAACAAATTAAAGGGTAAGAAAGTTGAAATGCAGTGGCGGACATTTAAGGAGATATTTTATAACTCTCAACAAAAATATATTCCAGTGAGAAAGAAAGATCTTAAGAGAAGGGAGCAACATCCGTGGCTAACTAAGGAAGTAAAGAATGGTATCAAATTGAAAACGAAGGCATACAATGTTGCCAAGATTGGTGGGAAACCAGAGGATTGGGACATCTATAAAAACCAGCAAAGGATGACTAAAAAAAATAGTAGAGAGAGATGATGAATTGAGAGAGTAAGCTGGCAAGAAACATTAAAACAGATAGTAAGAGCTTCTACAGGTATATAAAGAGGAAGAGGGTAGCTAAAGTAAACATTGGTCCCTTAGAGGATGAGACTGAGGAATTAATAATGGGGAACGGGGAAATGGCAGAGACTCTGAACAAATATTTTGCATCTGTCTTCACTGTAGAAGACACTAACAACATCCCAATAATGGATAATCAAGGGGCCACAGGGAGGGGGGAACTAAAGACAATCACTATCACTAAGGAAATAGTACTCAGTAAAATAATGGGACTAAAAGACAACAAGTCCCCTGGACCAGATGGCCTGCATCCCAGGGTCTTAAAAGAAGTGGCTGCAGAGATAGTGGATGCATTGGTTGCAATATACCAAAATTCTCTCGACTCTGGAAAGGTCCCAGCGGATTGGAAAACCGCTAATGTAACACCCCTATTTAAGAAAGGAGGGAGACAGAAAGCAGGAAACTATCGACCAGTTAGCCTAACATCTGTTGTTGGGAAAATGCTGGAGTCCTTCACTAAGGAAGCAGTAACAGGGCATTTAGAAAATCATACTGCAGTCAAACAGAGTCAGCATGGTTTTAGGAAAGGGAAATCATGTTTAACAAATTTGCTGGAGTTCTTTGAGGATGTAACAAGCAGGGTGGACAAGGGTGAGCCAGTGGATGTGGTGTATTTGGATTTCCAGAAGGCATTCGATAAGGTGCCACATAAAAGGTTACTGCATAAGAGAAGAGTTCACAGGGTTGGGGGTAATATATTAGCATGGATAGAGAATTGGCTAACTAACAGAAAGCAGAGAGTCGGGATAAATGGGTCATTTTCCAGTTGGCAAACGGTAACTAATGGGGTGCCACAAGGATCAGTGCTGGGGCCCCAACTATTTACGATCTACATTAATGACTTGGATGAAGGGACCGAGCGTAATGTAGCTAAGTTTGCAGATGATACAAAGATGGGTGAGAAAGCAAGTTGTGCAGAGGACTCAAAGAACCTGCAAAGGGATATAGACAGGCTAAGTGAGTGGGCAAACATTTGGCAGATGGAGTATAATGTGGGAAAGTGCAAGGTTATACACTTAGGCAGGAAAAATAAAAAAGCAAATTATTATTTAAATGGAGAGAGATTACAAAATGCTACAGTTCAGAGGGACCTGGAGATCCTTGTGCATGAAACACAAAAAGTTAGCATGCAAGTACAGCAAGTAATCAAAAAGGCAAATGGAATGTTGGCCTTTATTTCAAGGGGGTTGGAGTATAAAAGCAGGGAGGTCCTGCTACAACTGTACAAGGCATTGGTGAGACCATACCTTGACTACTGCGTACAGTTTTGGTCTCCTTATTTAAGGAAGGATATATTTGCATTGGAGGCAGTTCAGAGACGATTCACTAGGTTAATTCCAGAGATGAGGGGTTTGACTTATGAGGAAAGGTTGAGCAGGCTGGGCCTATACTCATTAGAATTTAGAAGAATGAGAGGTGATCTTATCGAAACATATAAGATACTGAGGGGGCTCGACAGGGTAGATGCAGAGAGGATGTTTCCCCTCATGGGGAAATCTAGAACTCGGGCACAGTCTCAGAATAAAGGGTCACCCTTTTAGAACTGAGATGAGGAGGAACTTCTTCTCTCGGTCGTAAATGTGTGGAATTCTCTGTCCCAGAGAGCTGTGGAGGCTGGGTCATTAAATACATTTAAAGTGGAGATAGACAAATTTTTGCAAGATAAGGGAGTGAAGGGTTATTGGGAGCGGGCTGGGAAGTGGCTTTGAGCCCTAGATCAGCCATGATATTGAATGGCGGAGCAGGCTCGAAGGGCCAAGTGGCCTATTCCTGCTCCTATTTCTTATGTTCTTAGAGTCATAGTCATAGAGTTATACAGCACAGAAAGAGGCCCATCGTGTCCGGCCTGCCATCAAGCCCTGTCTATTCTAATCCCATTTTCCAGCACTTGGTCCGTAGCCTTGTATGCTATGGCGTTTCAAGTGCTCATCTAAATGCTTCTTAAATGTTGTGAGGGTTCCTGCCTCTACCATCCTTTCAGGCAGTGAGTTCCAGATTCCAACCACCCTCTGGGTGAAAAAGTTTTTCCTCAAATCCCCTCTAAACCTCCTGCCCCTTACCTTGAAACTATGCCCCCTGGTTATTGACCCCTCTACTAAGGGGATAAGTTCCTTTCTATCTACGCCCCTCATAATTTTGTGCACCTCAATCAGGTCGCCCCTCAGCCTTCTCTGCTCTAAGGAAAACAACTCCAGCCTGTCCAGGCAACATCCGTGGAGAGAAATTATAGTCGACGTTTCGGGTGAACCCTTTTTCAAAACGTCGACTATAATTTCTCTCCACGGATGTTGCCTGGCCTGCTGAGTTTTTCCAGCATTTTCTGTTGTTATTTCGGATTTCCAGCATCTGCAGTATTTTGCTATCGTTCCGGCCTGTCCAGTTGTGGTGATTATTCTTTATGTTTAGTAAGAAGTATTGTGATTGGTTGTTTGTTTCCTGCCTTGGGATATATGCTGTAATCTCATTGGTAGTTGATGTCATGTGATTTGTGGTGGCCATCTTAAATTCAGTTCTTTCCAGCCTTTAGTTGGGACTGGGTGTTGAAGATGTGCTACAGGATTTTTAAGTTAATAAAGCCCAGATTAGAAAGGCAAATCTATTCTTTATTTCAATTTATTAACTTTATGTCAGAATGGAGTGATATCTTCAACCAGAACGATTCAATGCTGACCCTAATTCTGCAGGAGTGGATGATAAATGGAAACACTGGTATTGTACATTTAAAAACGTTTTGGGCGTGTTGGATCAAGAGTCTCTAAATAAGCTGAATATGCTGATCAACTACATTGCTCCGGATGTGTATAAGTATATTTTGGACTGTAAAACTTACGAAGTGGCTATTTCTACATTGGAAAAGATTTTTGTTAAACCAAAGAATGAGGTATTTGCACGTCACCTTCTATCTGCCCGTAGGCAGCAGGTGGGAGAATCTTTGGATACTTATTTACAAGCACTTCGGTGCCTTAGTGTTAACTGTAATTATAAGGCCGTGACGGCTGAAGAATATAAGGAAGAATCAGTACGGGATGCTTTTATTAATGGATTACTGTCTAGATCAATTCGTCAGCGGTTGTTAGAAAATAAGACTTGGGATCTTAAAAGAGTGCTTTTGAGCAAGCTTCTACATTGGATGTGGGTCAGAGAAGTTCGGATTCTTATGCTCTTTTTAATCGGCCTGCGACTGTGGTTTCGGCAGTTCCGGATGAAAAGGAATTATGTGGACTTAATAGGAGTGGTTTACTAGATTCTGAAACAGTTTCTACTTCGGCGGCTGTTGCCTCTAGGATTCAGAAGTGTTATTTTTGTGGGAACGTCCGGCACCCTCGTCTGAAGTGTCCTGCTCGGGAGGCTGTGTGTAGTAAATGCGGCAAGAGAGGTCATTACGCACGTGTGTGTAAATCATCAGGTTCAATTACCTCCTCTGTGACTGTTCAGCCTTTAGATAGGGCGTTTATTGCATCAATTTCTGCTGCATTTGCTCATGGCCTAAACAAAGCTATAGTTACGGCCCAAGTTAATGGGTTGGAAGTGAAGGCCCTTATAGATACGGGCAGTACCGAGAGCTTTATAAGTCTTCAGTTTGCAAAGGAGAAGCATTTGTAAATTTCGCCTGTTTCCTATCAGGTGTGTATGGCTCAGACGACTCTCACTTCACAAGTAGCTGGTTGTTGCCTTGTGAAATTGATTCTTCTAGGTAATACGTATACTGATATACGCCTATCTGTTTTGCCTAATCCCTGTGCGGATATTTTGATTGGTCATGATGTGCTTCAGTTACACGAGTCTCTCAGTCTTTCATTTGGAGGGACTAAGCCACCTTTATCTATTTGTGGATTAACCTCTTTATCCATTTCTCCATTATCACTTTTTTCCAATTTGATGCCAGATTGTAAGCCAATTGCTACCAAGTCAAGAAGGTATAGCAGTCAGGATAGAGAATTTATTAATTCTGAAGTTCAATGTCTCTTATTGGAAGGAATCATTGAACCTAGTTGTTCGCCTTGGCGGGCACAGGTAGTTGTCACGACTAACGAGAGACATAAGAAACGAATGGTGATAGACTATTCCCAAACTATTAATAGGTATACTCAATTAGATGCGTACCCTTTGCCTAAGATTGATGAGCTTATCAATAAAGTATCTCAGTATAAGGTTTTTAGCACTATTGACCTAAAGAGTGCTTATCATCAGATTCCTATTGTTAAGAAGGATCAACCATATACGGCCTTTGAGGCTGGTGGAAAGCTGTATCAGTTTTGCCGAATACCATTTGGTGTTACTAATGGTGTTGCTTGTTTTCAACGGGCAATGGATGCTTTTATAAGTGATAACTCTCTCTCTGACACCTTTTCATACTTAGATGACATCACGATGTGTGGCAAATCAAGGGTGGAGCATGATTCTAATTTAGAAAGATTCCTTCAAGCTGCGGAAAAAGTTGGTTTAACTTTCAATAAAGAGAAGTGTACCTTTTCGACCACTGAGGTAAATCTACTGGGGTACATTATCTCGGGAAACAAGATTAAACCAGACCCAGAACGTCTGCGACCATTGATTGATTTACCTTGTCCTACTAATTCTAAGGCTTTGCAACGAGTTGTTGGACTGTTTTCTTACTATTCTAATTGGATTGCAAATTTTTCACAGAAGATCCGGCCTCTTATTCGGGTTACGACATATCCTCTATCATGGGAGGCCAGGACGTGTTTTGATAATTTTAAAAAGGATATCCTTGGAGCAGTTGTGCATTCTATTGATGAGCAGGTTCCTTTTGTGATTGAGACGGACGCTTCTGATTTTGCAGTTGGGGCTACTCTGAACCAAAATGGAAGACCTGTGGCCTTTTTCTCACGTACCTTGAACAATAGTGAAAAGAGGCATTCTTCAATAGAGAGAGGCGTATGCAATAGTAGAAGCACTGCGTAAATGGAGACATTATTTATCGGGGCGACATTTTACGTTGGTAACTGATCAAAAGTCTGTGTCCTTTATGTTTGATGTCAAACATTTTGGAAAGATTAAGAATGATAAAATAATGAGGTGGAGGATTGAGTTGGCATGTTACCATTTTGATATAGTTTATCGTCCGGGGAAGGATAATGTTGCTGCTGATGCGCTGTCGAGGGCTTATTGTTCTGTGATTCACGGAGTTACGCTTATTAATCTTCACAATGCCTTATGCCATCCTGGGGTTACGAGGATGATACACTTCGTACGCAGTAAGAATTTGCCCTTTTCAGTTGAAGATGTCAAGCGGATGACGACTTCATGTTCTATCTGTGCTCGGTGTAAACCGAATTTCTTTAAGCCTCAACGAGCTCATCTTATAAAGGCTACTTCTCCTTTTGAACGTTTGAGCGTCGATTTTAAGGGGCCTCTTCCTTCAACTACTCAAAACTGATATATATTTACTGTTGTGGATGAGTTTTCAAGGTTCCCTTTTGCTTTTCCTTGCGCAGATGTATCAGCTGCTACAGTTATCAAATGTCTGACTCAACTTTTTGTCATCTTTGGGATGCCTGCGTATATCCATTCGGATCAGGGAAGTTCTTTTATGTCTTCCCAGTTGAAGGAATACCTTCAGAGTCGGGGAATTTCTACTAGCAGAACTACCCCGTATAATCCCCAGGGTAATGGACAGTGCGAACGATACAATGGGGTGATCTGGAAGGCAGTTATGTTGGCTTTGACATCCCGGAACCTTAAGAATACACAGTGGGAAATGGTACTGCCTGATGCCCTGCATTCCATTAGATCATTGCTTTCAACGGCTACTAATGTGACCCCCCATGAAAGGCTCTTCAACTATCCGCGGAGATCTACTACGGGATATTCGGTACCTTCATGGCTTACTATGCAGGGACCTGTGCTGCTTCGACGCCATGTTAGATTGTCAAAATATGATCCTTTAGTGGAGGAGGTGGAGCTGTTGGAGGCAAATTCCCAATATGCTCATATTCGATTCCAAGATGGGAAAGAAAGTACCGTTTCAATTAAAGACTTGGCTCCTTGTGGTGGCCAGCCCTCTTCTGAGGATATTAACAATAGTCATGATTTAGATAATGTGGATGCTGTTACAGATACTACGAATATTTCCAATCCGACTGCAGATAATTATACTTCTATTAGTCAGCCCTCGATGGATGTTCATGACCGTCCCAGTTTACCTCCTGATGGGATTTCTAATCCGGAAACTGTTGAAAATCGGGATATGGATAGCCTTCCTGCAGAAGATACTTCTGTGTCTCCTGGTGTGGGAGGGCAAGGAATTTCACCAAGGTTAAGAAGGTCGACACGAACAAGATATCTGGTCGACCGATTGAAAATGGACTTTTAAATTGATAGTAATGTTTTAAAATTGTTGAAATATATTGTTTTAGTTGAGAGATACTTAATACTTATGTGCAATGTTACTATTTGTTGTTGCTCACTTAGTATTGTGTCATGTTGAATAGTTTTATTTTGTCTGTGCATAGTTTTAGTTGTAAATAATTAATTATAAATTGTAAAGGTTATTTAGGTTGGAGTATATTTTAAAAGGAGGGGTGAATGTGGTGATTATTCTTTATGTTTAGTAAGAAGTATTGTGATTGGTTGTTTGTTTCCTGCCTTGGGATATATGCTGTAATCTCATTGGTAGTTGATGTCATGTGATTTGTGGTGGCCATCTTAAATTCAGTTCTTTCCAGCCTTTAGTTGGGACTGGGTGTTGAAGATGTGCTACGGGATTTTTAAGTTAATAAAGCCTAGATTAGAAAGGCAAATCTATTCTTTATTTCACCAGTCTCTCTTCATAGCTGAAGCGCTCCAGCCCAGGTAATATCCTGGTGAAGCTCCTCTGCACCCTCTCCAATGCAATCACATCCTTCCCATAGTGTGGCCACCAGAACTGCACACAGTATTCCAGCTGTGACCAAACTTACGTTTTGTACAGCTCCATCATAACCTCCCTGCTCTTATATTCTATGCCTCAGCTAATGAAGGCAAGTATCCCGTATGCCTTTTTAACCACCTTATGTACCTGTCCTGCTGCCTTCAGGGATCTATGTACATGCACACCAAGGTCCCTCTGATCCTCTGTCCTTCCTAGGGTCCTACCATTCATTGTGTATTCCCTTGCCTTGTTAGTCCTCCCAAAATGCATCACCTCACACTTTTCAGGGTTAAATTCCATTTGCCACTGTTCTGCCCATCTAAGCAACCCGTCTATATCGTCCTGTAGTCTGAGGCTTCCCTCCTCGCTATTTACCACTCCACCAATTTTCGTGTCATCTGCGAACTTACTGATCATACCTCCTACATTCATATCTAAATCATTAATGTACACTACAAACAGCAAAGGACCCAGCACCGATCCCTGCAGTACACCACTGGACACAGGCTTCCAGTTACAAAAACAACCTTCGACCATCACCCTCTGCCTCCTGCCACTAAACCAATTTTGGATCCAATGTGCCAAATTGCCCTGGATCCCATGGGCTCTTACCTTCTTGGCCAGCCTCCCATGTGGGACTTTGTCAAAAGTCTTACTGAAGTCCATGTAGACTACATCAACTGCACTACCCTCATCCACACACCTAGTCACCCCCTCGAAAACTTCAAATTGGTTAGGCATGATCTCCCCCTGACAAAGCCATGCTGACTATCCTTGATTAATCCTTGCCTCTCCAAGTGGAGACTAATTCTGTCCCTCAGAATTTTTTTCAATAATTTCCCTACCACTGATGTTAGGCTCACTGGCGTGTAATTCCCTGGTTTATCCCTACTACCCTTCTTGAATTATGGTACTACGTTAGCTGTTCTCCAGTCCTCTGGCCCCTCCCCTGTGGCCCGAGAGGTTCTGAAAATTTGTGTCAGAGCCCCTGCAATCTCCTCCCTTGCCTCACACAGCAGCCTGGGATACATCTCGTCAGGGCCTGGGGATTTATCCACTTTTAAGGCCGCTAAAACCGCTAGTACCTCCTCCCTCTCGATACTAATTTGTTCAAGTATATCACAATCCCCCTGCCTGATTTCTATGCCTACATCGTCCTCCATAGTGAACACAGATGCAAAATATTCATTTAAAACCTCACCTACATCTTCTGGCTCTACACACACATTGCCACTTTGGTCCCTAATGGGCCCTATTCTTTCCCTGGTTAACTTCTTGCCCTTAATATAGCCAATTTTGGCTGCCAGTGTTTTTTCATGCCCCCTCTTCGCTCTCCTAATTTTTTTAAGTACCCCCCTGCACTTTCTATACTCCTCTAGGGCTTCTACTGTTTTTAGTCCTTTGTATCTGCCAAAAGCCTCCCTTTTTTTCCTAATCCATTCTTGTATATCCCTTGACATCCAGGGTTCCCTGGGCTAGTTGGTCCCACCCTTGACCTTTACGGGAACATGTTGGCGTTGTACTCTCTCTTTACACCCAGTGATGGGTTGAGAAAAAGAGTAGACTTTCTTTCCATTATTCTGGGCTAGATTGAAATTCTTAATTCCTACCCACTGATCACTTCTTTATAAGTGTAAAAGATTAACAGAATTCTGCAACAAGTAAAATTATTATTGAGATGAGGTGAGAGTGACTGCTCTTGACATCAAGGCAGCATTTGACCAAGTGTGGCATCAAGGAGCCCTAGTCAAACTGAAGTCAATGGGAATCGGGGGGGGGGGGGGAAACTCTCCACTGGCTGGAGTCATATCTAGCACAAAAGAAGATGGTTGTGGTGGTTGGAGGTCAATCATCACAGCCTCAGGACATCGTTGCAGGAGTTCCTCAGGGCAGTCTCCTAGGCCCAACCATCTTCAGCTGCTTCATCAATGACCATCCCTCCAATATAAGGTCAGAAATGAGGCTGTTTGCTGATGACTGCACAGTGTTTAGCGCCTTTTGCAACTCCTCAGATAATGAAGCAGTCCATGCTCGCATGCAGCAAGACCCGGATGACATTCAGGCTTGGACTGATAAGTGGCAGGTAACATTTGCTCCACAAAAGTGCCAGGCAATGACTATCTCTAACAAGCGAGTGTCTAACAACTGCCCCTTGACATTCAACGGCATTACCATCGGCAAATTTCCCACCATCAAAATCCTGGGGGTCACCATTGACCAGAAACTTAACTGGACCAGCCACATAAATACTGTGGCAACAAGAGCAGGTCAGAGGCTGGGTATTCTGTGGCGAGTGACTCACCTCCTGACTCCCCAAAGCCTTTCCACTATCTACAAGGCACAAGTCAGGTGTGTGATGGAATGCTCTCCACTTGCCTGGATGAGTGCAGCTCCAACAACACTCAAGAAACTCGACACCATCCAAGACAAAGCAGCCCGCTTGATTGGCACCCCATCCACCACCTTAAACATTCATTCCCTCTACCACCGGCGTACTGTGGCTGTAGTGTGAACCATCTACAAGATGCACTGCAGCAACTTGCCAAGACTTCTTCGGCAGCACCTCCCAAACCCGCAAGCTCTACCACCTAGAAGGACAAAGGCAGCATGGGAACACCACCACCTCCAAGTCACACACCATCCTGACTTAGAATTATATCGCAGATCCTTCATCGTCGCTGGGTCAAAATCCTGGAGCTCCCTACCCTAACAGCACTGTGGGAGTACCTTCACCACACGGACTGCAGCAGTTCAAGGCGGCGGCTCACTGCCACCTTCTCGAGGGCAACTAGGGATGGGCAATAAATGCTGGGCTTGCCAGCGATGCCCACATCCCATAAATGAATAAAAAAAAAAAAAAAAAATTCAAAAGGCAGAAATAAAGACATGACAATACCAGCCTGACCGTTTAAGACAAATAGCATCTAAACCGCAGCTCTGGAAGCAGCCTGCTGCTGAAGTGCAGCCTGAGCTAATCCAGGATATCTGCTTTCGGGGACATCTGGCCTTGATTTGTATATAATTTACACTGCTGCACCCTCTTCTGTTGCTGTCCAATGCACCCAACTGAAAAGCCATACAGGAAATTCGGAGTCCATGGTATTCAGATGCAGAATAGGGGAAAGTAATTAGTACTCAATTTTCTTGTGCACAGACTATACTTTTAGGGATAATTTTTATAGGTTATAACTTAATAAATGTAATTCAAAGGGCTAGTTTTTCAGGCCTTACACAGGTCACTCGTTAAAGCTTTGTGAGCATGTGCTTAATTGAAACAAAATTCTGGAAACACTCAGCAGGTCAGGCAGTTTCTGTGGAGAGAGAAACAGAGCTAACGTTTCAGGTTGATAACCTTTCATCAGAACATGTACTTAATTGAACAAAGCAAGCAGTTGAGAACAGTTAACCGTGGAATCCAAAGCTAGGAATGCAGCTTCAGACCTTTAATATATCCATTTGCTGCTGATTTTTAGATCAGTCATGCTGTTTCTAGAACAGACAGAACCTTGCCATTTAGGCTCCACCAGAGGGTGCCAGTGCAATGCTCAACTGTAATGTAAGTATATATTTATGAATGAAGGTAACAGAAACTCAGCATACACACCAGACCACCTCGCAAGGTCAGAATGGGACCGAAAACTAACCATCCCTCCCAACACCCCATACACAGACAATCTTGAATGTGCCAATGTATTCTTAAAAAATGTTGTTTTAAAAAAATGACCATTTGGTATGGTTATGCACAGGTTGGGAACTACATGCTGTTTGGGGATCTGGGTGTTTTGATGGGTCCATGGAGTACGGCTGAGTCAGAGGGATATTCAAGGTGTTGCTTACTTGTAAAATAGGGCATTGGGTGGAGGTTGTTAGTGGTACTTTCTGAATTTGGGAGATGGTCTAAGTGTTACCTTTTGAGTTCCAGGCAGAGTTCATACCTGCTCTGATTGGCAAATATTTCACCCAGATGTTTGTTTCACCCAGACGTTTGTTGTGGAAGGGATTGTGTTTTGTTGCAGTGTGTGTATATCTTCTAGTGAGCAGTGACGGTTGCAGGAGGGGCTTGCTCTTCAGTAGACAGGTGCAGCAGACATGGGCCTAGTCTGCAGAGCAAGTGTGATGTCTTGTACTCTCTGTGGCTTCTCAGAATGGCTGAAAGTGGAAGTGCAACCACAATGGTTAGACTCCCTCCAGCAATCATCCCCCGAGAGGGGTGGAATCTGCGAAGCATTTGTCGCGTGCAGGATGCTGTCACAGAATCACAGAAACCCCACAGTGCAGATAGAGGCCATTTCGGCCCATCGAGCCTGCACCGACACATATCCCACCCTATCCCCGTAACCCCACGTATTTAATCCCCCTAACACTAAGGGTCAATTTATCATAGCCAATCAACCTAACCCGCACATCTTTGGACTGTGGGAGGAAACTGGAGCACCCGGAGTAAACCCACGCAAACACGGGGAGAATGTGCAAACTCCACACAGACAGTCGCCCGAGGCCGGATTCGAACCTGGGTCCCTGGCGCTGTGAGGCAACAGTGCTAACCACTATGCCTGTGTATTACCTTAAACTGGCCTTTGTGCATCTAGAATTCTAATATCACTTGAAATTGTTTTTATTTTCTGCCCACTGCTTTCACTTAATTCTAAATATCAATTTGCCAGCAGTTCAGTTTTTTTGATTCTGTTAGATTCGTGGGTATGTTTTTATTGCAATTCCTTTTGTTGAGTGGTGCTGTTTGGTGGATATATTGGGGAAGAAATCTTAGAATCTTTGTTGGAATTTTGATGATGTCCAACTATTTTGCGTTTACTCCCAATATTCGATAGCCTTCCGTGTTGGCACTGATCTATGATGTTGAGCACACACTCGGCTGAGCTCTACAAGTTTCCACTTGGTTCTTTATCCTACGCCACTATTCCCATCATTTTCACATGGCTTTGGACTTTCAATAGTTTGATTGTTTCTGTTCTCCAAACTACTTTACTGAATCTGTATCGTTATACGTTGGGCACTGCAGCACCAAAAGCTAGATGGGCAACATGGCATAAAAGCGAGCAACCACACAACCTGCCCTATTTAGCTTTAGCCTTTTAAGTATTTGGACACTTGGCTCCAATGACAATATACTATGGCCTAGAAATTCACTAGCCTTAGCGCCGCTTTTGAGGCGCTAGAGGGACTAGCGCCAGAGTTATGGCCATTTGAAAAATTGAGTGGGGCCCTAAAGCGGCGTTGCACCGGTAGCGCTGCGCCGGCACCGATGACGTCATCGGTGTGCGCAGCGTCCCGGTTGCCGTGGTAACCCGCCCGAACTCCAAAATTGAGTTGCGGCCGCCTCGCCTGTGGCAGCCGCAAGCAACGTTCTGTAAAAGGTGCCTTGCTGAAGTTAGCGCCGGCGCATTAAGGTCGCGCGGCGGCCGGCCGCTTCCTCGGCGGCCGCCTGCCCGCACCTCCCTCCCCGGACTCCTCCAAGACCCCCCTGCGGCACAGATGCATGTGGGCCGCGAGCCCGGCACTTCTCCGAGGTGCCGGGCTCATTTTTATTCAGCCGTCAACGGCCAGCGGTCGGGTGCAGGCAGCTCCTCAACGGAAGGAGGAGGCCTGCACTTCCCCAGCCTGCCGCACCGCATCGGGCGCCGCAGCACCGGAACAGCGCCGCAATGGGGCAGGTAGCGCCCATTGGGAGGCGCTGAAACCCTCCAGTAGCGCCGGCAGCCGTTTGGGCGCGGCGCTACTGAATTTTTGGCGCGCGCAGGGGGACTTAGCGCCGGTACTAACTTCCGGCGCTAAAGCCCTGGCTGCGCCAAAACCCAATTTCTAGGCCTCTATATTTATATATTTTTTCTCATTCCTCATTTAAGTCCCTTATGAGCGATTTTTATTGTCATGCATCCTCTCAGCTGGGCAGTGGGCTACGCACTTCCGCATAGCTGTCATCAGTCTGTGATCAGGTGCAGAAGATGCTCTTCTGTGGAAGATTGATAAATTATGCCCAAGAGGAAGTGCATGTGTGAGGGCAAGCTTAAGCTCAGTAACAGCTTATTCTGTCAGCAGGTGTACATAAGTCTGTAAATCTGACCTATCCAGCCAGACAACCACAATCTATCAACCAGTCAGAACTAAAAATCTAATTGTCTCATTTGTTATTGTACTGGCTGCGCTAGACGTGCTCCTATCTAGTTATCCAGCAAGTTAAACACTTATTCAAAAATAATTCTTCTGAAGCCGTTTGCTGTTTTGAAGCTTTACTTGAACAAATTTGTGAAACTGTAAACAAAGACAAGGTATGTTTTGTACTTAAACTGAGTACTATACATTCGATATTACATAAGATATAAACATATTTACAAACATATTTACAACAGTAGAATAGACTAATTGTATAACTAACTAACATTTGGACTAACTTCTATAACTATCAAATATTAACCTTTTATAAACATAGTATTATCAAAATATTACTCTGACAACGTTGCTATTATGCTAAGGAACAAAGATACTCACAGATATTGCACTTGGCCTAACATATGAAATCAGATTACATTGGATTGTGAATGGAACCTCTCGTGGCAGATTCTCCATTACTCAAGTCAGGTTCTTCCTAGCAAAACTGCTTCCTGGGGTCAACAGGAAGAAAGGTAGGAAGGTCAAATGACCTGTCACAGGAAGAAAGGAACAAAGGTCAAATGACCTCACACAGGAAGAAAGATCAGATGACCTTTCCAGCATACAAACTGTTAACACAATAACCACCACCAGAGGGTGCTATCTGCACACACAAAATGTTCATTGGTCCAGAACAGTTATTCTGATCCAAAAGGGCAGTTTTCTTCTGACAGTTTTTAAATCCCTAAAATTGAAGTGCACCTCTGCTGCATTGTACCTTTTCATCCTCTCTGACGATTGCCTAAACATGTCCAGTGACAGCAGGTGGATTTGAATGCTGGTCAAGATTAGAAGTTGGACTGTATTATTCTGGGTTGAGTGTCCACTGCTATATGGGCCATCACTGGTTGTGTTTTATTACTTGAACAGAGTAGTACCATTCCTATTTAGTCCTGTGAAGATTTTATCATTTGTGATTTGGATTCTTGTTTTGTTAAGCTTGTTTTGTATAAAATAAAATGTGTGCACAGTTACAAAATAGAGAATGCTGAAAACACTCGGGGCTCGATTTTGTCATTGGGGCAAGCTGGGGGCGTGTCAGCCGCTTTTTGTGTTAGCCACCCGACTCCAGTTTGATGTGGGAAAAATATGCGATTTTCACCTAATTGGGCAATTGATTTCCAGCGTGTGGGAACCCCTGGCCCACTTAGTCTTTCCATCCTGAAAGTTGCCTCTGATGACGTCATCAGTGCTGGTGGATTTAAGGCCTGCAAGCAGCCTTGCTTCTTCTGCAGACTGCATACCTTATGCCCTTTGCTGTGATAGATTCCTCCAGCCAATATGTCCAGCAGTAGGCCAAAGTCTGCACCAAGGTTCGATGACGCCGTTCTCCAAGCTCTGGTGGAGGGAGCAAGAGGAAATAAGGAGGTGCTCTTCCCTTCCTCAGGGAGGAAGACGCCTCCCCAGCAGACGAAAGCTGTGTGGGTGCATGTGGCTCAGGAGGTCAACTCTTTGTCTATGTGCCGCAGAACCTGGCTGCAGTGCAGGAAGAGGTTTCATGAATTCTGCGCACTGGAAAAGTGAGTCTGACTTTCCCATCACCCTCAATCTGATCCCCATTGCCTCTCCTCACCATCACTCCGCTTTGACAACCTCTTCCTCCACATCCCACTTGACACTGACATCCCTGCACCCTTACCCATTCCCTCTCTCTCTATGGTCACATTCACCTAACTATTCGACTATGCAGCCCTCACACACTCCATCGCTGTGATGCTATGAAAACAACTTACAACACACAGGGAGGGCCCTTGGCCTTACCACCTCATTCCATCTTTGTCTCCTTCTAACCATTTCTCTACACTCAATCCTTCATTCTCACTCAAACTCCACTTGTCTCCCTCATTGCAGGAAAAGAGAGCTCACAATAAGAGGGAAAGAGCCAGGACAGGAGGAGGGCCACCCTCAGTAGCCCAGCTCACCCCCTGGGAGGAGGCGGCCCTGGAGATCGTGGGAGTGGAGGAGGATGCACAAGTGGGGGACGGACAGACAGACGGGTGCATCAGAGCAAGCTGGTGACAGAATAGTTTATCATCTCTATCATTGACATTGCATGAGTCACTGATAATGATTCTGATGCTCTAACAGATTGACTTTTGATCATCTGCAATATTCAGTGTGCATGTAACCTTGGCCTCACATCTCTGACTCTTTCCTTTACTCCCCCACAGGACCATCGAAAGCCCCCATCCCCACTATCCAGGAGGAACAGCCTGAGCCTCCAGACTCCTCAGAGGAAGCTGCAACCTCTGAGGGCGCAGCGTCAGCAGAATTCAGATCACCCAGCACCAGCGCAGACACTCCCACCTCGGTGGTACCTTCGCGAGATAGTGCAGTGTTGTCACCTGGTGTATCACAGCTCACAAGTGAGCATCAGCAGATGGTGGAGACAGGGACAGCAGTGGAGAGTCCTAGTCGGAGGGCGCAGGACTCTGCCAGCTCGACTCAGCTGCATGTCGACCCTCTGCCTCCGGGTCCATCCAGAAGAAGAGCGGTGCTGGAACTCCAGGAAGAGATGCAGGAGTCTCTGGCAGGTTTTGCCTCCAGGGTCGCTGTGAGTGTGGAGCGAACGGAGGAGTCCATCGCTAACATGAGCAGAGACTTTGTGGAGGCGTCGGCACATGAACGCATCACCACGGAAAGGATGGCAACCTCCGTGGAAAGGATGGCTACTGTAGAGGAGAGGATGGCAACGGCCATGGAGGAGCTTAGTCACCAGGGTCGTGAAAATATGGTAATTGTTCAGAATAGACTGACTTCTCTTGAGGAGCGATGGTCAGCTATTGAGCAAACAAACCAGACCTTCAGGAAAGTCCTCAGGAGTAGAACTTCCAGTACAGAAACGGGTCCTCATGGCCCCCCTGAATTGCAGCAAGGTGCTGTCAAGCCACTTGCTAGCTCTGAAGTGGGGCTGACCCATGAGAGGGATGTTGGTGGCATACAACAAGGAAGTGGGGGTTCCTCTCCAAGCGGTCACACGACCATGCCACTGCAGAGCCCTCGGCCAGAGTCCCCACCCAACTGAGAATGGCGTCTCAGCCCCTGCACAGCCGCAGGAGCAGCAGAATGTTGCCGAGCCCTCACAGGTTCGCCACCCCAGAGGACGCCCGCCAAAGGTGTCGAGACAGGAGCAGCAAGAAAGTGAGCAAGGGGCCTCCACATCTGCTGAAGCCACAGGGGAAGCACCACGTAGGAGCACGCGTAAGAGGAAGATAATGCACAAGTAGTCACTTGGGTGTAATGTGTTTATTTTTAAAATGCCATCACTTGCTTATTGTCATAAAAAATTCTGATGGCAAACTGTTGCAGTTATGGCATGTGTCATTTCGCAAATTGGACTTCCACATTGAGTGCTTTGGGCAACTTGCAATTGTCAGTATGGTGGTCAGAGTGATAGGAATCCGCAGGTTCTTGGCCATTGTCGATGGTCTGATAAGAATGTGCGAGGCAAAAGTGTTTGTTTGTGCAGGCTAAGCAAATCTGGCCAAGATGAGTGCGTCCCCTGCATCTCAGGCAGCAATGTGGTCGCATGCTGGCGCCTTCTGGCCTGTGCAGCTTCAGGTGGGTGAGCAGCAGCTTGGTGCTCCTGCTGTTGCTCCTGCAGTTGGTGCTGCTGTTGTTCAGGGTTCTGCTGCTGTCGCGGCTGGTCTTCATCCGAATCTGATGTCCAGGAGGAAAGGAAATAAATGGTTCCCATTCTTCTGGTATATACACCTCAGTTGAGGAAGCGCTTATTCAAGGTGGGGAGAGGGGTTTCCCAGGAGGTCACACTGGAGATGGGTGTCAAGCTCCAAACTTCCACAACAATGAGTAGGCTTGTTAAAAGTTCCCCCAGACCTGAGACAACAAAGTTCTGCCACCTGCAAATGATGATTGGTGAAAACTCCTCAAGAAAAATATATTCCACTGAGGAAAAAGGGGCATAAAAGCAAAGACAGCCATCCGTGGCTAAGTAAAGTAATAAAGGATAGTATCCGACTGAAAACAAGGGCATATAAAGTAGCCAAATCTAGTGGGAGGATAGAAGATTGGGAAGCATTTAAAAGCCAGCAAAGAATAACTAAAAGATTAATTAAGAAAAGGAAGATAGATTATGAAAGTAAACTAGCAAAAAATATAAAAACAGATAGCAAGAGTTTCTACAGTTATATAAAAAGAAAAAGGGTGGCTAAAGTGAATGTTGGTCCCTTAGAGGACGAGACCGGGAAATTAGTAGTGGGGAACATGGAGATGGCAAATACGCTGAACAAATATTTTGTATCAGTCTTTACAGTAGAGGACACTAAAAATATCCCAACACTGGACAAACGGGGGGGGCTATGGGGGGGAGGAGCTAAACACGATTAAAATCACTAAGGAGATGGTGCTCGGTAAGATAATGGGACTTAAGGCGGATAAATCCCCTGGACCTGATGGCTTACATCCTAGGGTCTTGAGAGAAGTAGCGGTAGGGATTGCGGATGCATTGGTGGTAATTTTCCAAAACTCCCTGGATTCAGGAAATGTCCCAGCAGATTGGAAAACTGCTAATGTAACGCCCTTATTTAAAAAGGGAGGTAGACAAAAGGCTGGAAACTATAGACCAGTTAGCCTAACATCTGTGGTTGGTAAAATGTTGGAGTCCATTATTAAGGAAGCAGTAACAGGACATTTGGATAAGCATAATTTAATCGGACAGAGTCAGCATGGTTTTATGAAGGGGAAGTCATGTTTGACAAATTTGCTCGAATTCTTTGAGGACGTAACAAACAGGGTGGATAAAGGGGAACCAGTGGATGTGGTGTATTTGAACTTCCAAAAGGCATTTGACAAGGTGCCACACAAAAGATTACTGCACAAGATAAAAAATCACGGGATTGGGGGCAATATACTGGCATGGGTGGAAGATTGGCTATCTAACAGAAAACAGAGAGTTGGGATAAATGGTTCATTCTCGGGTTGGCAATCAGTAACTAGTGGTGTTCCGCAGGGGTCAGTGCTGGGACCCCAACTCTTTAAAATCTATATTAACGATTTGGAGGAGGGGACCAAGTGCAACGTATCCAAGTTTGCCAACGATACAAAGATGGGAGGGAAAGCAGTGAGTGAGGAGGACATAAATAACCTGCAAAAGGACATAGACAGGCTAAGTGAGTGGGCAGAAATTTGGCAGATGGAATATAATGTTGGAAAGTGCGAGGTTATGCACTTTGGCAGAAAAAATCAAAGAGCAAGTTATTATCTAAATGGAAAGAAACTGCAAAGTGTTACAGTACAAAGGGATCTGGGGGTCCTGGTGCATGAAACACAAGGTTAGTATGCAGGTACAGCAGGTGATCAGGAAGGCCAATGGAATCTTGGCTTTTATTGCAAGGGGGATGGAGTATAAAAACAGGGAAGTCTTGCTTCAGTTATACAGGGTATTGGTGAGGCCACACCTGGAATACTGCGTGCAGTTTTGGTTTCCATATTTAAGAAAAGATATACTTGCTCTCGAGGCAGTTCAGAGAAGGTTCACTCGGTTGATTCCGGAGATGAGGGGGTTGATGTATGAGGAAAGGTTGAGTAGGTTGGGCCTCTACTCATTGGAATTCAGAAGAATGAGAGGCGATCTTATCGAAACATATAAGATTGTGAGGGGGCTTGATCGGGTGGATGCGGGGAGGATGTTTCCACTGATGGGTGAGACTAGAACTAGGGGGCATAATCTTAGAATAAGGGGCTGCCCTTTCAAAACTGAGATGAGAAACTTCTTCACTCAGAGGGTAGTAAATCTATGGAATTTGCTACCTCAGAGAGCTGTGGAAGCTGCAACATTAAATAAATTTAAAACGGAGAGAGACAGTTTCCTAGCTGATAAGGGAATTAAGGGTTATGGGGAGCGGGCAGGGAAGTGGAGGTGAGTCTAGGTTCGGATCAGCCATGATCCTATTGAATGGCGGAGCAGGCCCGAGGGGCCGTATGGCCTACTCCTGCTCTTATATTCTTTTTAATGGTGGAGCTGCAGCTGTTAGTAAGCAATCCACTAGTGAGGCTGCCAGGTTTCACTGGCGTGTTTCAGAGGAGGCGTGCAGAACGTGGGAAAACTTAAAATCAGAAAGGCCTCTCAAAATGGGATTATAGAGGCATGTAACTGCTTGTTAAGGGCCTTAAGGGCCTATCCCGCCTCTTGGAGGTGGGAAGGAGACGGGGTCAGAAAACTCGCATGTGGGAAAATTGCTTGGAGGCAGGATCGGGCCCACCCGCCAGTTTTTGCGATGTTAACACCTCACGCCTCCAATCCCGCCTCTTCGGGCCTGGCAAAATTGAGCCCTCAGCATCTGTAAAGAGAGCAGATGAGTTAACGTTTCAACTGCAGACCCTTTATCAAAACCGACAAAGAATTACACCTGAAACGTTAACTTTTCTGTTCTTTCTACAGATGCTAACTGACCTATTGAGTATTTCCAACATTTTTTGTTTTTGTTTCAGATTTCCAACACTTAATGAATTTTGTTTTTATCTGTATGCTTAATTAGTTTGTTTGTTTCTGTGATGGAGAGGATGTGGGGTCCAAAGCTCAGCTTGGGGTTAAGAAGAATGCTGAGGTTGTGAGCCGTCTGGTTCAACCTGAGACAGTGGCTGGGGAGGGGGATGGAATTGGTGGTGAGGGTATGGAGTTGTGGTGGCTGAAGACGATGGGGGTCATTTTTACTTTGGCTCGAGGGGTCCCGCGCAGCCAGTGAGCCGGCTTTTAAAATGAAAAACCGCGCATGCACGGAATTATGAATGGGCCGCGTGGCCCAAAAAAAAATGCCAGGGAACATTGATGATAGTGTAAAATGGGTGATACTGATTCAGCTGCCTGTTGTATATCTCTCCCAATTTTCATTTCCACAGTGGATTGTGGGAAAATGGGGTGGTTGACCTTGTCAAAGGCTGCAGAGTAGCCGGGAAGGACAAGGCGGGATAGTGCATCACAGAGGTGTTATTTGTGACTTTGATTTTGTCTCGTTTCATTGCTGTGCCGGGGGTGAAAACCTGATTGGAGAGATTCAAACATGGAGCTATGGGAAAGCTGGGTACGGAATTGGGAGGCGACAACACGTTCAAGAACTTTAGACAAGAAAGGGAGGTTGAAGATGGAATGGAGATGGGGCGTAGCAGTTTAACGGGAATGGGATCAAGGGAATAGGAGGTATCCTAACTCGCACTAAGTCCCGTTCACCCATCACCCCTGTGCTTGCTGACTTACATTGGCTCCCGGTCCGGCAACGCCTCAATTTTAAAATTCTCATCCTTTTCAAATCCCTCCCT
Organism: Somniosus microcephalus; assembly: GCF_052327205.1. Lineage (NCBI taxonomy): Eukaryota > Metazoa > Chordata > Chondrichthyes > Squaliformes > Somniosidae > Somniosus > Somniosus microcephalus. The sequence goes on from NC_140987.1 coordinate 214,588,407, forward strand.
GACCTCGCCTCCCCCTTATCCCTGTAACCTCCTCCAGCCTGCATGCCTTTGAGATCTCTGCGCTCCTCCAATTCTGGCCTCTTATGCATCCCCAATATTAATTGCTCCAATATTGGCGGCCGTGCTTTCAGCTGCCTAGGCCCTAAGCTCTGGAATTCCCTCCTTAAACCTCTCTCTCCTCCTTTAAGACTGTCCTTAAAGCCTACTTCTTTGACCAAGCATTTGTCCTAATAGCTCCTTATGTGGCTCGGTGTCAAATTTTGTTAAGGCTCCTGTGAAGCACCTTAGGACATTTTACTACGTTAAAGGCACTATTTAAATATTAGTAGATATTTTTGTTGTTGAGGTGCATCTCATGGATAAGATGAGCTTGGAGAGGGTATGGGGGAGATAGGAGAGAAACTAGAGAAAGATGCGGATTTAGCGCTAGGGCAGTGGGAGGCCGGGGCGGGGGGGGGGGGAGATTTGTTTTGGCGAGCAAGAGGAAGGGAGAAGTGCGACAGCAGCAACTGAATGGATGGTCGCAACCTCAGTGACAAAAAAGTCCATTAGCTCTTGTTGTTGGAGTTGAGGATGATGGGAATAGAGGAGAGGGGTTTAACGAATTGGTTGGTTGTGGAGAAAAGAACCCTTTTGCTTTGCATTCCAGGATGATCCTAGAGTAGTGAATGGTTTTGGCAGAGGAGAGCAAGGTCCATTAGTGCTTGATGTGGTCCAGCCAGATGAGACGCTGGATGGCTGAGCTAGTTATACGCCGTATATGCTCCAACCTCCGTTCCTTGGACTTGAGCGAGTGAAGATGGGGGAGCGACCTGGATGGGAGAGGGTAAGGGTTTTACTGGGAAATGGGCATTAAAGACAGAGGTGAGGGAGTGGTTCAGCAGTTCGAATACTGCAGAAGTATCATGGCGAATGGAGAGCCAAAGGTTGGGATTTCAAAGTGCAGTTGTAAGTGACTTTGGGGAGAGTTTATTCCAGGGGCAGACACAGAAGGAAGTGAGGTTGAAAGAGGGCGAGGGTAGAGGGATGTGGGTGGTGAAGGAAACAAGGAAGTGGTTGGAGAAGACCTCAAGCAAATGGGAGTAGTAAGGCTGCTTGAGATGGCATAGTCGAGGGGATTTCCATGAATGTTGGTAAGTTAGTTTATATGGCGGGAAAGGTTTAAGGAGGACAAGAGGGCAGTGAAATCAGAGAAGAGAGTGCAAAGGGAGCCAGCATGAAGACTGAAATCATCGAGGATGAGGAGTCACTAAGTACAAAGGCTGAGGGTGGATATCTCAGTGAGAAACTTGGGATGTGGCTTACAGGGGCAGTCGAGAACAAACATTTTAAAGGAGCTGCAAGGGAGTTGGAACAAGATAAAGTGCTTGAAGGAGGAGAATGTATCAGAGATGTTGGGGTAATTTGGTGAGAAGGGCCACACCACTAGCACCGTAGAGGTTTGGGTGAGGCAGATGGTGGAAAGTATAGTCATGCGGAAAGGCTTCAGTAAGGGGCAAGGTATTGCCACCCATGAGTCAAATTTCCGTCAAAGCCAAGATGTCAGTGCAATCATCCAGAACAAGTTTGTGGATGGCAAACGGCCCTTGGGGTACTCGCAGTCAAATTTTCATGGAAATATGAAAATTGGAAGATGTTTCAGTTTTATTATTTAAGTACTAGAAGAAAACTAGATCTTTTGATAAAACATACCTTGTTTCTCAGTGTTGCTTTTTTTTTAGCTCATTCTTGTCCAGTTTCTTTAAGACTATTCAAAGAAAAAGTACATTTTTTGTTTTTGTTGCTGGATGAATAGAGTAGGCTTGTTTAATCTGTGTGCTCTTTTCATTGTTAATTCTGAGCCACATTCACATTCTTGTTGTTATCAGGGTTGAATGTTTGATTGTTGCCAATGACGCAACAGTGAAAGGGGGATCATACTACCCAATCACAGTGAAGAAACATGTACGAGCGCAGGAGATTGCAGCTCAGAACCACCTGCCCTGTATTTATTTAGGTAAGACTTTAATTTTTCCATGCATTTATTTAGTCTTTCTTTTGAACTACGTTTTACAAAGTTGATGTATGTTTTGAATACATTGCATTTTCCTACAAACTAATGATGCACATCTAAAGGTTTCTAATTTTTCTCAGATTATGGCCCAATTTATAGAATATTGCTTCTTCCAAATGTCAGTTGTGTAAGAAAAAGCACTGCCAGTAAAATGTTGAGAATTGTCAGAATGACCCTTGTCAATTGATGCTCTTCTTGTAAAATGAGTCTTCATGCCCCATCCCGCCTTAGTAGTGTGAGTCCACAGAATAAAAGAGACACAATTCTTGCCTGAATACTACTTAAAAGTAGTGGTCACCACTGTTCCGACTAAGATGCGCGGCTGCGTGGCTATGCAGTCATCTGCAAAGTCCCGTGCAGGCTGCTCACCGGCTTTTATGTTGTAGATACCGTGCATGTGCAAAAATTTAAATGGGCCGCGCATTGAGCAATTATAATCAGGGATGCTCAAGAGGGCAGAATTTGAGGAGCGCAGATATCTCGGGTGTGGGGTGGTGGTGGTGGTGCGGGTTGTGGAGCTTGAGGAGATTACAGAGATAGGGAGGGGCGAGGCCGTAGAGGGATTTGAAAACAAGGATAAGAATTTTAAAATTGAGGCGTTGCTAACCAGGAGCCAGTGTAGGTCAGCGAGCACAGGGGAGATGAGTGAAAAGGACAATTAAACATTCAGTAGGCAGGCTACGCTGAGGTGGTGCAGCTTACAGGGGACATTGGTGGTCACCACATCCCAGGACATCACCAGCGACCTGTCAATAGAGAGACAATCCTTAAATATGCATTGCTTCTAGCTCAATCACAATCATATCAAAAAACCTTAATGTATCAATTTAATTCTCCCACAAGCATCATATTATCAAAAAGTACAGTGGCTTCATAAAATATATATTGAAAATATTATAAGAAATTGTTGGTAATTTTTATAGGAACAACCAACTTGTGTATTTATATAGCGCCTTTAACGTAGTAAAATGTCCTAAGGTGCTTCACATGAGTATTATAAGACAAAAATTTGACACCAAGCCACATAAGGGCAGATGGCCAAAAGCTTGGTCAAAGAGGGAGGTTTTAAGGAGTGTCTTAAAAGAGGAAAGAGAGGCAGAGAGGTTTAGGGAGGGAATTCTAGAGCTTAGGGCCTAGGCAGCTGAAGGCATGGCCACCGATGGTTGAGCAATTGTAATCAGGGATACTCAAGAGGGCAGAATATGAGGAGCGCAGATATCTCGGGGAGGGGGGGTGGTGGGTTGTGGGGCTGGAGGAGATTACAGAGATAGGGAGGGGCGAGGCCATGGAGGGATTTGAAAACGAGGGTGAGAATTTTAAAATCGAGGCGTTGCTTAATCGAGAACCAGTGTAGGTCAGTGAGCACAGGGGAGATGAGTGAACAGGACAATTAAACATTCAGTGTGTTTTTGAATAATGGACTCTTATGGATGTTTCAATAAATGGTCTCATAGAAGATAGGAGTAGGCCATTCGGCCCCTCGAGCCTGTTCTGCCATTTAATGAGATCATGGCTGATCATCCAAATTCAGTACCCTGTCCCTGCTTTCTCCCCATATCCCTTGGTCCCTTTAGCCTTAAGAAATATATCTAACTCCTTCTTGAATATATTTAATGAATTGGCCTCAACTGCCTTGTGTGGTAGAGAATTCCACAGGTTCACCACTCTCTGGGTGAAGAAATTCCTCCTCATCTCAGTCCTAAATGGCTTACCCCTTATCCTTAGACTGTGACCCCTGGTTCTGGACTCATTCGCCATCGAGAACATCCTTCCTGCATCTAGTCTGTCTAGTCCTGTTAGAATTTTATAAGTTTTAATGAGATTTCCTCTCATTCTTCTAAACTCTAGCGAATATAAGCCCAATCGACCCAACCTCTCCTCATACGTCATTCCTGCCATCCCAGGTATCAGTCTGGTGAATCTTCGCTGCACTCGCTCCATGGTTTCTCAATGCTTGTGGCCACTAATGAATTAACTATGTGTAAAGTTATACATAGAACATTAAACCTGTTGATGCTTTTTACATCTAAATGATCATATTTCTGATTATTTGCTCTGCATTAAAAATTGTATTCACACTTGAATACTGTAGGAGGGGAAATGTGAGTGGACTTGGGATTGTTTTAAGACTTGTATCTATTTATATGGCTTCATTTCAGTTGACTCTGGTGGTGCAAACCTACCTCGGCAAGCAGATGTATTTCCAGATCGAGACCATTTTGGGCGCATCTTTTATAATCAGGCCAATATGTCTGCAATGGGAATTGCGCAGGTAAATGAATAATTAAAATGTATATGCTGTTGTTATTCTCTTTTAGTTAGTAGCTTAAACTACATGAACATAAGCATTTTGAAATAAGAAAAGTTCAGTCGTACAGCTGGATCTACCAGTTAGATCCTCTATTTGAGATTAGCAATTCTCCTGGGATCAATTATCCGTTGTCTGTGCCTGTTGTTTATAGGCCCATAAATAAAACTTGAACATATAACATGAAGGAAATGAAGTTGATAAGGAAACCCACGTTGTCTATTTATATGAGTAGTAATGGAAATAGTCCTTGCTTCAGGTTCAATACCTTTATTTCTTCCTTCAGCATGCAAAGCAATTTACAAGCGAAGTAGATTCACAGACAGAGTACAATAGATGTAAACATGCATCCGAACATTGAACTAAACTTTAAAACACAAAGGGGGGAATTTTAACCTTAAAAAAAAGGGTGGGTTTGGAGCGGTGGGTAGTTAAATTGTTAAAAATCGGATTCCCAACCTGAACCCACCTCCAACCCGCCCACTTTGATTTTAACGGAGGTGGGACGGGGGGCGGGCAGCCAACCCGCTGCCAGGAGGCGGGACGTCAATTTAAATATTATAATGAGGCTGCAAGCCTCTTTTTTTTAACCTCCATTTTGATTTTAACTGCATGTGGTCGGGTTTTATACACTTTGTAAAATCCGGCAGTTACAGCAAGGTGGGGAAATGCTGCATTCAGGATGTAAGCGCCTTTACATTTACTTCCTAGATCCAGAGTCCCTGTCCAGCCCACTCCCCGTGATCGGAGACAACCCATGAGGCCTCTGATTGCCTTCCCGGACTACGATTCTCTGGTGGCCGGCCCCGATCTTCCTCCTTCCCCCACACTGCCACCCTCCCAATCACAATCCTCTGGTGGCTCCATCTACCCCGCATCAGCATCAGGTCAGCCACGATCCTTTGGTGGCTGGCCCTGAAGTGATCTTTCCCTCCCCCCGCCCCCCCCCCCCCCCCAAGTCCCACGATGTCCCCGATCTTTCATCCACCCCCCCCCTCCCCCCTTCCTCTGGAAGCTGGCACTGCCCCCCCCGATCCCTCCCTCCCTCCTCTGTGCGGCCTAGTGCTGCAGACCTCTCCACCTGCAGCCAGCCAGCCTCTCCATCTGGCTGGCTGCAGATGGGAAACAGAGGCTTCAGATGCAAATCAGGCACTGCCATTAAAGTCGGCAGGGCCTGTGGGAAACCCTTTCTCTCGGGTTTCCCGCCCACATCGGAGCCCTCCTGTCCTGTTGTGGAAAGAAACCACTCGGAGTCACGGGTAGGCTGTGATATGAGAGAAACTTTATTACAAGCATGCAGGGGAGAGTCTTCAGCGTACCGAAGTCTCTCAAATTTACAAGGGTTGTCGCAGTATATTTATACATAATCAATCTGCTACCGATAATTGTTCAACCGTTAATTACTGGTTATGTAGGCTTTGGCAGATGCTTCCCGGACCCACGGTCCTTACATCTGCCTTTCTGCAGTTTTGTTTATCTTATCCAGTCTCCAGTTACCATTATCTTTGTTCATTGTTCCTGATTCAAGGTTTCGTGGAGAAACTTTATTGCAACTACTGCTACTGTTAAATACTGACACTACACTTTGGTCTGATTTTGGTCAAGCTTCCCATCATACCTTGCAGTTACAGTTACATTTTAATAGCATAACTTCTAACGCAACTATAATACACATTTAAAGGTTATTCAAACCTACAGGTTACCCTATCAGTCCCTCCTGTTGGCCCCTGGTCAGACCTCATCTGATCCAGGTAGGACATCTGATCCACATAAAAGATTAGCATGGAAAATTGAGGCTCATGGGATAAAGGGGAAAGTTTTGGCGTGGATAGGGAACTGGCTGTCAGATAGAAAACAGAGAGTTGGAATAAACGGCTCATTTTCTGAATGGCAGGCAGTAACAAGTGGGGTACCACAGGGATCTGTCCTGGGCCCCCAGCTGTTCACAATTTACATTAATGACCTGGATCAGGGAGTCGGATGCAGCATTTCCAAATTTGCAGACGACACTAAACTAGGAGGGGGGGTGGGCTCAGAGGAAGAGACCAGGAAGCTCCAGAGCGATTTGGACAGACTGGGCGATTGGGCGGATAAATGGCAGATGCACTATAATGTGGACAAGTGCGAAGTTATCCACCTTGGGTGCAGGAACGGGAGGGCAAATTATTATTTAAATGGCAATAGATTGGGAGAGGGGGAAGTACAGAGAGACCTGGGTGTTCTTGTACACCAGTCACTGAAGGCGAGCATGCAGGTGCAACAGGCGGTCAAGAAGGCAAACGGTATGCTGGCCTTCATAGCAAAAGGGTTAGAATACAGGAACAGGGATACCTTGCTGCAGCTGTACAGGGCACTGGTGAGACCACACCTCGAGTACTGTGTACAGTTTTGGTCGCCTCATCTGAGGAAGGATGTTCTTGCCATGGAGGGGGTGCAGCGGCGATTCACCAGGCTGATACCAGGAATGGCGGGAATGACCTATGAGGAGAGACTATGTAGTTTAGGGATGTACACACTGGAGTTTAGAAGATTGAGAGGGGACCTCATAGAAGTGTATAAAATTCTGACAGGTCTAGACAGACTGGATGCAGAAGGAATGTTTCCCTTGGCGGGTGAGAACAGAACTAGAGGACATAATTTAAGGATAAGGGCTAAACCATTTAGGACAGAGATGAGGGGGAATTTCTTCACTCAGAGAGTGGTGAACCTGTGGAACTCATTGCCACAGAGGGCAGTGTACGCCAGCTCATTAAATATATTTAAGAGGGAATTAGATATATTTCTACGGGCAAAAGGGGTTAAGGGTTACGGAGAGAAGGCGGGGACGGGATACTGAATTAAAGGATCAGCCATGATCTCATCGAATGGCGGAGCAGGCACGAAGGGCCGAATGGCCTACTCCTGCTCCTATCTTCTATGTATCTATGTATCTATGACATACCTAAATCCCTGAATTCTCTACCTGCTGGATTGTCCAGGGATCCAACTCGACTCCCGCAAGTGTCAAATCCATAAATTATATGGTCCTCCTTACAGCCTCACCGATGTCCTAGTGACATTGGCTGTGCTTGGGACCCAGTCGGCCAGATTTATATCGCGTACGCGTCCCACTTTTCTCCAGTCTCTGAGAGTGGCACCTTGGCTACTGACACCAGGGCATATCCCCTATGGACCACTTGGGAAATCATCCGCTTTTAATAGCAACAGATGCATATGCTGATGATAAGGACGAGCGTGGAGGCAATGGCGGCTGCCATTCTACCTATGTCCCACCAGTTAGGCTGTCTTTGGCCCTCTCCTACTGGGCCTGTGGCTGAAGCTCCCTTCCTTTTAGCTCCCAGCCTTCTAGCCGTTCTTTTGGTCAAGTCCACCTCCACTCTTCCCCGTGAGGGCCTGTTTACTCCGCGCAATATATTCCATTGTGGCATTCAAGTCCTGTTCCACCGCCACCCTAGCGGCCCTCCCTAGTGTATCATCCACGCTCAACTTGTCATCCCACCATGGGCTGAAGACCAGGCCAGCAAGGGTTCTGCCTGGTAGTTGGAAATCTCCCAAGGTGAGAGTGTCTGAAACTTGAAGGCGAAATGTATGATTATTTGCACATACCAATCCTCCGTAGAGGTAGTTCTTCTCGTCGGTCAGAAAACACCACTGAGTCAGAGATGCCTGAATTGCCCTAAAAGCACCTTCCAGAGGCTCTACCATCACTACCACTGCTGAGCCCTCATCTATCGGTTTCAGGGTGTTACAGGTACACACTATGTAGTGTTCTGATTCAGTACAGCACTCATCCGTGGTCATCAGGAGGGTGCCATTCTTGCCAGGTGCTACGTATCCGCGGGTACCCACCCGGTACACCGATTTGCTTCTGACCACTCCCAGAGACTCTACTTTACATCCCCCCTGATATGTCCCATTCTTGTGCCCCTGTGGCACCATCATTAGAAATCTAAATGCATCCGCAGCCCCCCCCCCCCGCCTGCTGGTCAGGTTACCAAGAGCTCCTGTCTATCTTCCTCCCAGTTAATCAGATTGAGACTGCTGACTTCCTTCTGCACATGCCGGGGCACCATCCCAAACCTGATGTCTTCAATGTCTGATTCAACACTGTCAATCAAGTCCCGAGCCAGCATGTCACATGCTCGGCCCTTGGACTGTAAATCAGTCGCCTTTATTACAGCTTTCCCTAGGTCCCCTATACCTCTCTGTAACCCGGTTCCAAGCACTTCTGCTGCCGTAAGCCCATACTCCGTTCCCTGAGCTGTGAACTGCAGGCCCTTGGCGCGTTCCTGCGCCACCCAGGGGGCATAGCTATTCAGGCCTGTGATTTGCCAAGAATTTAGGACCAAGTTGGCACTTCCAAACAAGCCCCCCACTTCCACTAATATACTCCATCTCCGCCGCCCCTTGGAGGCCCCTACTTCGGGGGCTATGCGGTCCTTATAATCACTAAGTAATCGCTGCAATTTATACTTTGCCCAAGTAATTGATGCTGGGTGATCACCACAATTGGCCTCTAAAACCGGCACTATACTGCTCAGGTTATAGGTTACTTCTAAAGTGACCATAGTTACATCATGTAAGAGTGCCTTCGGGCCCCCGACCCTGATCATGCCATCCGTTGGAGGTGGCACCGTGGTGGGACATCGCGACGGCTTTTGATAGCCACATGTTGTTAAATCAAAGCATCTTATATCAGTACATCCCAACTGCTTAAGAACATTGCTACACAATTCTTGGCAATATTGTCCCTCAAGTCCTGGTTCCCAAATGAATGGGGGTAATTTAGTCCACTCTGCTATAATGTTGACGATACTGATGACCACACCCATCGTTTTTCCACACTGCCCCTTGTGCGGCGAGCAGGAGTATAACCAACATCCCAGTCCCGTGGCATCATCGGCGGTGCAATTTTATGTTGGGAAGGCCTCTACTGCTAGTTCACACTGATGTTCTTCTCCTTTACCGGTTAATATGCCGCCTGCAGGATTTAATCCACCGTCTTTAACGATCTGTACGGACTTATCAAGTACCACTTCCCACGCTGCTCTTCGGCTATCTGATACTGCTCTTAACCTTCCAGTATTAAGTAGGATATTGTTTATGTGGTTTGTGGGTTTCCCCCTTGATCATGACGGGTGTCATATCGACCCTCCTGCAATCCTGTTTGTGTCTAGCCCATACCTCTGGAAATTGTGAACACACAAGCCCAAAGACGCCCTCAGTCGACCAATCCAAATTCCATGTAACTTCACTTAAACTACAATTTCAATCCCTCTAACAGGTACCAGTGTGTTTAACTCTATTCTGATTGTTTCATTAATTAGATAGTTTCTCGGTGGAGTATGTGTCAGTGCAGGGACACAAATGTCTTCAGGAGAAAGCTATCAATTTACTATTCATAACTACACTTTTCTGACTTTCACTAGAAAGCTAGGAAAATTCTCATTATCCCGAAATCCAAACAGCAGTATTGTTGAACTGACAGGTTTTGTCAATGTTCAATTTCATTTCTATCAATTTATCTTATCAATTCCAATTTCAGAAACAAGTGATTCCCAGGCTAGGTGGTTTACACAGTGCTACAATTAGTTTACAAGGTAACTTCCATATAACAAAAGAAAGCAGAGAATCCATTGTGGCTCTGTTTAAGAGCCCAAGGAGTTAATTTATCAAATCATAATTTTCCTTCCGTAACTGGGGAAATATTAACTTAAAATTAAGAAACTTAAATTTAATAATGTCCAATATCTTTAAATTTCATTCAGCAATACAGGTAGACTATCCTTTATCCGAAAACCTCGGGACCAGCTGTGTTTCGGTTTTCGGAGAATTTCGGATTTCGGAAGGTGGGTCGGCGGGGGGTCGTGCGCACGACCCCCCCCCCGCGGACCCCCGGTTGGGGCCGGCGGGGGTCCGCGGGGGTTGGGGCCGGCGGGGGTCCGCGGGAGGTCGTGCGCACGACTTACGCTGACCCTCTGCTCAGCGTAAGTCGTGCGCACGACTTACGCTGAACGAAAAAACCTTCGGTTTTTAGAGGGTTTCGGTTTTCGGAAGTTCGGATAAAGGGTAGTCTACCTGTACTAAAGTTGTTGCTTGGTGAACTTGGAAAGGGTTAACTCCTTTGCAGGTTTTTTAAGAAGGCGCACGCAATTGCGTTACTTCACGTAAATTAAAAAAAAACTTTCCCGAAAGAAAAAGACTTTCACACTTTAACTAAACACAAACAGAACAGATAAAACAAAACAAAATAGCACATGCTTGTGGAAAACAGTACATTACGTCATATTTCTTCTTGTCCTTTCGTCAGATGCCTTTCCAAATGACTGTAAAAACATTGAATACAACGGGAGAAAAAGTAGTTTTTCACATTTAAACAAATTGCTTTGGAAGAATTCACCATAGCAACCGCGGCTCCAAGGTTAAATCTTCGACTGAAACTTAATCTTTTGTTAAACAAACCTTTTGTTTTTCTCAGTTTTTCCACACCAGCTTAACTTAAATTGTAGTTTGAAGTTTTGTTTCAATTCTGGGTGCACATATTTATTCACACATTCTAAAACTTCCAAAATCCAAGACAAGACAAAAGGGTTAAATGCTTTTTTAACACAAAGTGGGTGGAGCTAAAACACACAACAGACATTTTTCTTTTTTTTAAGGACAGACTTTCAGACAAAAGGAATACTGTAACTTCTTAAACATCCATAGTCAGGAAAATTTTCACTCTTTAACACACGCTTTCACACAAACTAAAATTCCAGCACTTTTTAAGGTTCCTTTCACTCGGCAATCTTGTGTTTTATTTGTCCCAGCCTTTCCCATTCTTTTTATTACCTTGTCATGTTTATTTAACAAATACTCTGTTATGGATCCCTGAGGACCCGGCTTTCCCTTGGCCATCTTACCTACTTAACTCTTTTAGAAATCGCGGGGGGGGTCTTCTACCCCCAGAGAGATACCCTTTAAGCTCTCTCCCCCGGCCCTCACCCGGCCATCGGCGAAACCTAAACTCACGGGGGTCTTCTGCCCCCAGAGAGACACCCTTTAAGCTCTCTCCCCCGGCTCTCACCTGGCCGTCGGCGAAACTTAACTCTTTTAGAAATCGCAGAGGTCTTCTACCCCCAGAGAGACACCCGCTAAGCTCTCTCCCCGGGAAACCCGTTCTCTTGGGTTTCCCGCCCACATCGGAGCCCCCCCACTCCCCATCCCCAACCCGCCTTCCCCATGAAAATACATCCCAGTGTCTTTTGTTCAATTAACTGTTGCGAACAAGCTTACACACACACTATCTATGGATTATTATGATGGTGCGCCATTGTGCTTAGCCCTATCCTAATTAGACAGAGACAGGCTTAGGCTTCGCTTATCTTTGTTTTCAGCTTCCTACAAACGTTCTTTATTCAACAGTTAATGGAGACCTTGAAACTAATGACCATTCTAGCTGTAAGGAAATACTACTTTAAACACAAAGCTACTTCATTTGCTTCATAAACTAATGCTAAGCTAGCTTTAACCTCTCTGCCTCTTCCTTCTCCATGTTCCAGCACGGCTCATATTTCAACATAACAATCAATACATTATAAAGTATAGCCAACTATTATATAAGAAACTAAAATTTGGAATCTGGTTATCCAGAATCATCATCGAAATAAGATGGGAATGTGACAGGTTTTCATTCTAAGCAGAAGCAGTGTTCAGCTCCCTACAAGAAGGTTGTGAGTTTGAATCCCAGGGTTATCTGTCATTTTGATTTGCGTTTTTGCATTGAGCAAGTTAAAGTGGAGTTAGTGTACTTTCTCTTGGATGAGGAAAATTGGAAATAGAAAAGTATGGCCAACTGAAAACAATATAGTCATAAAGTTTTGGAGGAAGAGCCAAAAGAGAGAATGCAGAAGTGGTACTGTCTGAATGAATTTATATTTGTTTTCTTATCATAAAGCAGTTCTTGTATTTAAAGTCATAAATTCAATGATTATCTCTTTTGGTTCTAGATAGCTGTGGTCATGGGTTCATGTACGGCAGGAGGAGCGTATGTACCTGCCATGGCTGATGAAAGTATTATTGTGAAGAATCAAGGGACAATTTTCTTAGGAGGCCCACCTCTGGTACGTATAACATGTACATATGATCACCTCAATTTTTTTTAGGGTGGTGTAATATCAGGGTAAACTCCCGCACTCCACTACAAATTCTTGCGTCTTCCTGTGTCCTCATCAGCCATCAATGCCTGCTCCTGTTTATAGTTGTTTCTGGCTGGCTTCTGTTGTTATTGCCACTAAATGCACAAAAACACAAGCCCTGCAGGCACACTGAAATTGCTGTTAAAGTGTTTATCTTTGTATTGCATTTAACTCCACATAAGAACATAAGAATTAGGAGCCGGAGTAGGACATCTGGCCCTTCGAGCTTGCTCCGCCATTCAATAAGATCATGGCTGATCTTCTACCTCGACTCCACCTTTTTGCACTATCCCCATATCCCTTGATTCCCTTAAAATTAAAAATCTATCGATCTCTGTCTTCAGTATCCTCAACGACTGAGCCTCCACAGCCCTCTGGGGTAGAGAATTCCAAAGATTCACAACCCTCTGAGTGAAGAAATTTCTCCTCATTTCAGTCTTAAATGGCTGACCCCTTATTCTGAGACTGTGACCCCTGGTTCTAGACTCCCCAGCCAAGGGAAACATCCTCCCGGTATCTACCCTGTCGAGCCCTGTAAGAATTTTATATGTTTCAATGAGATCACCTCTCATTCTTCTAAACTCTAGAGAATATAGGCCTAGTCTCCTCATAGGACAATCCCCCATTCCAGGAACCAGTCTGGTGAACCTTTGTTGCACTCCCTCTAAGGCAAGTATATCCCTCCTTGGGTAAGGAGACCAAAACTGTACACAATACTCTAGGTGTGGTCTCACCAAGGCCCTATATAATTACAGTAAGACGTCTTTACTCTTAGACTTTATTACAAAAGGATTGGAGTATAACATACTATTTGCTTTCTTAATTGCTTGCTGTACCTGCATGTTAACTTGCAGTGATTTGCCTACAAGGACACCCAGGTCCCTCTGAATACCAACATTTCCTAATCTCTCACCATTTAAAAAATACGCTGCTTTTCTATTTTTCCTACCAAAGTGGATAACTTCACATTTCTCTACATTATATTCCATCTGCCACGTTCTTGCCTACTCACTTAACCTGTCTATATCCCATTGCAGCCTCTTTGCATCCTCCTCACAACTTACTTTCCCACCTGGATTTGTATCATCAGCAAACTTGAATACATAACACTCGGTCCCCTCATCTAAGGCATTGATACAGATTGTAAATAGCTGAGGTGCAAGCACTGATCCTTGCGGTACCCCATTAGTTACAGTCTGCCAACCTGAAAATGACCCGTTTATGCCTACAATCTGTTTTCTGTCCATTAACCAATCCTCAATCCGTGCTAATATATTACCCCCAATCCCATGAGTCCTAATTTTGTATAATAACCTCTTGTGTCGCACCTTATCGAATGCTTTCTCAAAATCCAAATACACCACATCCACTGGTTCCCCCTTATCTACCCTGCTAGTTACAATCTCAAAAAACTCTTAACAGATTTGTCAAACACGATTTCCCTTTCATAAATCCATGTTGACCCTGCCCAATCCTATTATTATTTTCTAAGTGCCCTGTTATCACGTCCCTAATAATAGATTCTAGCATTTTCCCTACTACTGATGTTAGGCTAACTGGTTTGTAGTTCCCTGTTTTCTCTCTCCCTCCTTTCTTGAATAGCGGGGTTACATTTGCCACCTTCCAATCTGCAGGGACCATTCTAGAATCTAGGGAATGCTGGAAGATCAAAACCAATGCATCCAGTTCAGGTCCAGGGGATTGATTTCTCCAGTACTATTTCTTTACTAATAATTTCTTTAAGTTCCTCATTCTCACTAGACCCTTCTTCCCATTATTTCCGGTGTGTTTTTTGTGTCTTTGTCCATGAAGACAGATACAAAAGGGAGATTTTTTTCAGGGTGGTGGGGGGTCAGCAAGCGTATTTGGTGGCAGGTCGGGTGGGAAAAAATGTTTTTTTGACAGCAGGCAGGGAACCCGCTGTCAACCCACCTCATGCTGTCAACCCGCCTCCACGCTAGTCTCCCAGATGACTGGTCTGTCATCGCTGAACAGACCTGACACCAAGCGGCGGGGGAGGCAATTTAGATTATTAGTTAGATTGTTAAGAGGCAATTAAATAGTATTTTAAGCTTACCGTTAGATTTTTAGAGTTCGCCCATGGCTTCCCCGCTGCTCGGGGATCACGTCCGGTAAGGAGGTCGAGTGTTGTGTCAGCATGTGATGATTTCTTTACTTGACAGCTGAAAATGGTCTATAAATGCTCCCATTTCATAGGTGTTCACTTTCCAAGGTTAGAAGCTGTTGCTTACTGCTTTTGGAAGACAGATTGAGCTTTATGCAGCTTGCAAATGTTTGAAACAAACTCTCTATCCAGGGTCACGTCATTGGAACAACCTCTCTCACCATTGACAGATCGCTTCTGTCATCTCAACCTCACCTGCCATCTATTCCATCAGCATCAGTGCCCTTGAAAAAATCTCACCTTGGCCCTCAGAATCCCACCACGATCAGCCCCAACACAAGCAGCACCAGGCACACCAGCAGCTCCAACAACAACACCAACCTTCTCTGCAATCGACTGGTGCTGCACAGGACACAGGGCATCAACACACAACCACATTGCTGCCCGGGATGCC
The DNA here is from genome assembly GCF_052327205.1 of Somniosus microcephalus. NCBI lineage: Eukaryota > Metazoa > Chordata > Chondrichthyes > Squaliformes > Somniosidae > Somniosus > Somniosus microcephalus. Next base: position 214,603,527 of record NC_140987.1, read on the forward strand.
AGAGATAGCCTCACCATAGCCAGATTAACTTCTCTTGACGCTGTATACTCTGGCTGCCACATGATGCGCCAGGTTAGCACCACCCCACACCAACACCATAAAGCATTCCTACAATGACCAAGCCATTCCTTTCACACTCAGCACCATTGTGGGGGCTACCATTGTCTCACCATTCACTGCAACTCACTAAGCCACTTCCAAAGGTGCACACAAATCTGTCCAAGAACGCAAAGCACCCCGCCACCGACCCCAGCCGCACTGGACCCGCCTCGGTAGACGAAATCGTGGCCAAAGTATTTGTTTAATGTGGGGAATTTGTTTAATTCCCCACTATAATTTCTCCTGTCTCTGCCTGTAAGGAATCCATGTTTACTTTTGTTAATCTCTTCCTTTTTACATACCTATAGAGGCTTTTACAATCTGTTTTCATGTCTCTTGCTAGTTTACTCTCATTCTATTTTCTCTCTTTATCTGTTTCTTGGTCCTTCTTTCCTGAATTCTAAAATCCTCCCAATCCCCAGGCTTACTCCTTTTTTTGGCAACATTGTAAGCCTCCCCTTTAATCTAATACTATCTTTAACTTTTGTTAGCCACGGTTGGACCATTTTTCCAGAAGGTTTTTTATTCCTTAAGGGAATGTAAATTTGTTGTGAATTATGAATTATTTCTTTAAATGTTTGCCATTGCTTATCTACCATCATATCTTTTAGTCTAGTATCCCAACCTACCTTAGCCAACTCGCCTCTCATACCTACGTAGTTTGCTTTGTTCAGATTTAAGACCCTAGTTTCGGACTTAACTAAATCACTCTCAAAGGCAACATAGAATTCTATCATATTATGATCACTGCTCGCCAGAGGCTCCTTTACTACAAGTTTATTAATTAACCCTGTCTCATTCTACAATTCTAGATCTAAGAACATTAGAATTAGGAGCAGGAGTAGGCCATACGGCCCTTCGAGCCTGCTCCGCCATTCAATAAAATCATGGCTGATCTTTGACTTCAACTCCACTTTCCTGCCCGATCCCCATATAACTTGATTCCCCTAGCTTGTTCCCTCGTTGGATCCTTGACATACTGATCTAGAAAATTATCTTGAATGCATTCCATGAACTCACCCTCTGCACTATTACTACAAATTTGGTTTGCCCAGTCTATATGAAAATTAAAGTCCCCTATGATTACTGTATTACCCTTGTTACCTGCACCTATAATTTCCTGATTTATACTGTGCCCGACACTACGACTACTGTTAGAGGGCCTATAAACTACTCCCGCCAGTGTTTTCTGCCCTTTGTTGTTTCTTAGCTCCACCAAAAGTGATTCTACATCTTATTTTTCCAAGCCAAGGTCCTTTCTCTCGACTGTCTTTATCCCATCCTTTATTATAAGTGCTACCCCCCATCCCGTTTCCATTCTGCCTATCTCTTCCAAAAAGTCAAGTATCCTGGATTATATAGTCCCAACCTTGGTTACTCTGCAACTACATCTCCGTAATGGCTATTCGATCAAACCCATTTATTTTTATCTGTGCTATTAATTCATCTATTTCGTTGAGAATGCTTCACACATTGAGATATAGTGCCTTTAGCGTTAACATTTTTCTATTTTCCCTGATGTTACCTGAGTCACTGATGCCCTATTACCTTTGTAAAGTTCTCGTTCCCTTCCTGACCCACTCTGCTTATTTTTACCCAAATCACTACTCTGCTCTACAGCCTCAACATTTCTCTTACTGCTATTGAATTTACCCTTCCTTGAATCTTTCCACCGCACTTCATTTGTTAAAAGCTGTATCTACTGCCCTGGTTATTCAGTTCGCCAGGACACTGATCTCAGCCGGGTTAAGTGGAGCCCGTTCCAATGGAACAGCTCCCTCTTTCCCGAGTACTGGTGCTAGTGTCCTATAAATTGAAACCCTTGCCTCCCACACCTCTCTTTCAGCCATGAAACCCCTGCCTCCCACACCTCTCTTTCAGCCATGAAACCCCTGCCTCCCACACCTCTCTTTCAGCCATGAAACCCCTGCCTCCCACACCTCTCTTCTAATCTGCTTGTCCCTATGCAATTTTCACGTGGCTCAGGTAACAATCCAGAGATTATTACCTGTGAGGTTCTGCGTTTTAATTTGGACCCTAGCTCCTCAAACTCTCTCAGCAGAACCTCATTCCTAGTTCTACCCATGTCGTTGGTTCCTACGTGGACCACGTCAACTGGATCCTCCCCCTCCCACTCTTAAGTTCTTCCCCAGCTGCGAGGAGATATCCTTAAGCCTTCGGAACTCCGGTCCCAGCTGCAGAGAACAGTATCTATCCCCTGACTATACTGTCCCCTACCACTATAACACTCCTTTTTATTTCCCCCACTTGAATGGCCTCCTGTACCACAGTGCTGTGGGCAGTTTGTTCATCCATCCTGCAGACTTTGTCCTCATCTACACAGGCAGCAAGAACCTTGTACCTGTTGGATAAGGGCAAGGCTCCTACAGCACTGCACCTGGGGTCCCTTTACCTGCCTGAGTCACAGTCACACCCTCCTGTCCCTGACCACTAACCAGACCTGTACCACTACCTAACCTAAGGGGTGTGACTGCCTCCTGGATCAAATTGTCCAGGCAACTCTCCCCCTCCCTGATGCCTCACAATGTCTGCACCTCGGACTCCAGCTCAACAATTCTGAGCTGAGTTCCTCAAGATGCAGACACTTACTGCAGACGTGGTCGCCCGGGAATGCGACCTTCTCCACAAACTCCCACATGCTGCAGTTGTGGCATACCGCCTGATTGACAGTTAACTGTCACTTACATGCAGTTTCTGTTAACTGTTGATAACTTGCAGTTTATTTTACAGTTTTTAAATTCTAAGTTAAATTCAAAATGTTAAACTGACTTTCACTTTGACACCTAGTACTCACTGAGCACTTACCAGAGACTCCCACTCTCTCCAAATTCCCACCTTTTATACTCCGTTTAGGTGCACTCCATTTAAGACCACTCTGTGGAGACCACTGCACCATGGAAAATAACAAATAGATAATAATTCTGAGCCCTCTAACTGTAAACTTTAGAGATTAGGGGGGTGAAATTCGGTTACGCCCCGTTTGGGGGTGGTAACCGAATTATTGCCGGAGATTTAGTGCCCGGCATGGAAGTACCGGCCCAGCCACTAAATTCGGCTTACCACCTGGCAAGGAAGCAGAGCGCTATCTCGGGCGCTCCACTTCCTCTCGGGGCAGTGTTGGGGGCACAAGGCTCTGTAGCACCGGAGCGCTACATGGCCACTCCACGTAGCGCTGATGCGTTTCAGCGCCCCTCCCGTTCGGTTAAACGGGATGGATGCTGTGAGCTCTGCAAGGCCTCCGATGGCTCACAGCCCAGCAAGGCGTGGTGGTGCCGTGGCTGCAGCCTGGCACCGAGACGTGGTGCCAGGCTGCGCGATGGCGGCCACGGACCATGCCAAGGGCCGCCCTGGAACTCAGCCAAAAAACAGAATGACGGTGCAGGTTGCGGCTGCTCCTCCCTTTTCATTACTGCCCCGCGAGCGGAGGTCGGCCCGGTTCGCAACCCGTGAGGCTGGCGCTGACATCACCCGCGGCAGTCTTGCGGGGCGCAGCCGAATTTCTGCTGCGGGGCAGTAAGGGGTCATGGTGCAGCAGCCTGGGGCACTACCGGCAGGGGCGCGGCGCTGCGCTATTGGCTAGCGTCTCAGTAGTGCCCTGCCAAATTTCTCAGGAGGCGCTATTCCCTGCCAGGGCCATAAGCCCTTAGTGCCCCGGTTAGCGTCCCTCAGAGATGCTAATGGCAGGCGCAAAGGAGCCGAATTTCACAGCGCAGTTTTCTTAAGTAGCGCCATTTAATCATAATCTCTGATCATGAATACTTTTACTGCATTCAGCTTCAAAGTTTATTCATCGCTAAAGCACAGTATGACGCACACAGTTGGTCTTATCTCTGATTTATGGAATTTGTATTTGAGACACGACTTGGAAGAACTGGTTAGAAAGGCAAATAACAACAGAAAACGCTGGAAAAGCTCAGCAGGCCAGGCAGCATCCGTGGAGAGAGAAACAGAGTTAACGTTTCAGGTCTGGGACCCTTCATCAAAACAGGAAAAAGTTGGATATGTAACAGATATTAAGCAGGTGCAGAGACAGGAGGGGAGGAAGGAATTGAAGGAACGTACTGTGCTTTTGTAAGAGGCAGGAAAGATAAAGGGGGAGAAATTCGGTTGTTAGCGCCACCGATTAACGCCTAAAGAGGCCGAGAAGTGGGGCGCTAGCCAATTTCTGGGCGGGGGCAAGGCGCCTAGCGCCTTGCCCCATATTGAGCATGCATTTAGCGCCGGTGCTAAATCTTAGCGCTCGCTCATGGGTGCAGGCTGATTATAACGTCATAACCTCCAGCCTTTTGGGTGCCCCGGACCGGAAATTCAGTGGCGCCCCCCTCCATAGCGCCTGGCGCTAATAGTGACAGCTTACCTGGACCTTACCAAGTCGCTCTCGGGCTGGAGGAGCATAATTTAAAGGGGACTGGTGTGGTTTAAAAGCGGCAGCCATTTTTGGAGCACAACTTCCTCGAGAGCTACAAAGAGTTGCTGAGCTGCACACTGAGAGCCATTTGACCACTGAGCCAGCGCAGGCAGACGATCTTCAGCCTTCTGACCATCACCTTGCTGTTGGTGAGCCTTGACAACGGGGAACCTTCCTGTGGGCACTTATTATGGGGGCTGCATTGGAGGGAAACGTCCTGCTGCTGAATCATCTGGAAAGGGCACTGAGACGCTGGGAGAGGGGGGTGGGCATGGCCAGACGGAGGAGGGCCAACCGACGTCGCCACAGCAGACCTTAAGCTGGCAGGGTTTTCCGACAGCAGTTTTCCTACATGAGCATGCCGGAGGAGCAGTGTGTCAGAAGGCTGCGATTTAGAAAGGAGGTGGTGACTGAGCTGTGCCAGCTGCTTCAGCCAGATCTGCAGCCTCAGATAAGGTGCAGGACATCTCTGTCGGTGGCTGAGAAGATGCCTGCTGGCCTGAACTTCTACGAGAGCGGCTCTTCTCAGGCTGCGCGTCAGAGGCTGATCAGAAGTAGCTTCTAGGCCCCTCTCACGGAATGCTTGCTGCCATTCCAAGAACAGGAATGGAACCGGTCTGATACCCCCAAGCCTGTGAAGGGCAAGATGCATGTAAATAGAAGGCATGGCCATTGTAAATGAAGAAAGTGTTTCATTACACAAAATGTGGTTCCTTCAAACATGAGAAAGCTATGGCAACAGAAAGCAAAACTAATACACTGACACATAACTGGCTCTCACACCCGGGAGACTGTCCAAAACATAAATCACATTCCGACCATCTTCCTTGGCCTTGATTCCACTGCGCCAACCAAAGCATCCAATGCCCCATCAGTGAGGCGTTCCGCCCTCTGCCTCACCCTTTCCATGTCTTGCTAGGCTGGTGCGCCACAGGTAGGCTCCCACCGCTTTGAAGGCCTACAAGGCAGTGAGTGTGTCTGGTGATGCCAATTGACCTGCCCCTTTAAGAGCTGGCCGGCGCCAGTGTGTCTCAGGGAAAGTGATTATTGGCTGCGCCCCGCCGCCGCGAAATTGGTTTGCGCCGCTGGGTTAGCGCCTGATTTAGCGCCGCAATCGCCTTTAGGGGCGCTGCAACCCAATATCACGCTAGGTGGCGCTAAATTGCGCCTGGCGCTAAACTTTGTGCATCGCCAGGACTAGCGCCCCAAACGCGGCTATACCGAATTCCTAGGCCAAAATGTTGCTAATGGAATGGCAAAATCAGACAGCATGAAAAATGGGGGCAGGGGTTATAGTTTGAAATTGTTGAACTCAGTGTTGAGGCCAGAAGGCTTTAAAGTGCCTAATCGAAAGATGAAGTGCTGTTCCTCGAGCTTATGTTGAGCTACATTGGAACAATGTACAGGAAACATTTTGGTATCCGGCACCGACGGGACCGGGTTGGTGCCGGTTGATTAAAAATTCTGGATGACGGAGAGGGTTATCTACCAAGGCTATTTTTAACAAACAAAAATAAAAAAATAAAGAAATGTGCAGTATACAGTAATTGGGTACTCACCTACAGAATGTTGTGTTAAATGGATGGTGGAAGATGCTTGATTAAGTACAGTGCTGCCAGTTGAGGGAAATCCATAACTCTTTGATTACTTAACAGTAAAACAAAACTTATACAGTAAACAGAAAAATGGGGGATCAGAAGAGACTACCGGCAGTGCGGGAGAGTCAGACTCCTGTTATTGAGGTGTTCGGACTTCCGACAGCGCCAAGAAGTCGAGTAGTGGCAGTTTGGAGAACTACCCCCACTGACTAACTCGGCCACCGCGGGAGACTTGGACTCTGACTCGGCAGCATTGCCGGTTATTGAGGTGTTTTCGGAGTGAGAATTTTGCCGGTTAATAGAGAATTCCGGATATTTAGGTGCTGTTTAAACAAGAGTTTCCTGTAATAGGCCGAGGACAGAGAGATCAGAGTGGGAGTGAAGCGGTGAATTCAAGTGATAGGCTGATGAAGGGTCCCAGACCTGAAACGTTAACTCTGTTTCTCCACGGATGCTGCCTGGCCTGCTGAGTTTTTCTGGCGTTTTCTGTTGTTATTTCAGATTTCCAGCATTCACAGTATTTTGCTATTATATGGTTAGAAAGGCAGTCTTTTAAGCACATAGGAACAGGAGTAGGCGATTCAGCCTGTTCCGCCATTCAAATAGATCATGACTAATCTGTATCTTAACTCCATATACCCATCTTGGTTCCGTAACCCTTGTCTAACAAAAATCTAACAATCTTGATTTTTGACATTTTCAATTGACCTAGCCTCAACAGCTTTTTGGGGGCGAGAGTTCCAGATTTCCACTGCCATTTGTGTGAAGAAATGCTTCCTGACATCACCCCTGAACGGCCTAGCTCTAATTTTAAGGTTATGCCCCCTTGTTCTGGACTCTCCCACCAGAGGAAACAGTTTCTCTCTCTCTACCCTATCAACTCCTTTAATCATCTTAAACACCTCAATTAGATCACCCCTTAATCTTCTATACTCAAGGGAATATGAACCTGTTGTCATACTGCAGTTGTGAGGCATGGTAAAGCACAGGACGAATACAGCTGTGCTTTTTTTTGAGCAGCTGTACGATACAATAAAGTTTACATAATTACTTTTGTGAAGTAGGAGTTTAGCTATTGCCACCTCATATCTTACAGTTGAAAAAGATGAATGGCTGGTTTTTGTCACTTATTGCCATGGCATTCCCTCATGAACTTGCCATGTTATCAAGTTGCAAAACTTTGAGACAGGAATTGATGAGTTCTGGGCTGCCTTAAAGAATGAAACTAATCAGTAAACATGGGAGCCCAGTGTGTTGCAGAGGATTGTCAATCAATACTGGTGCCTGGAAAATAAAATTGTGTTATTTAGATCATATTGATTGGCTGCAGCTCACAGTCATTGATATTTACTTTGTGCTAATTGAATCTTTCAACGGTTGTTATTTTGCCCTGTTGTTTACTGTTGGTCCTCAGTGGGAGGGAGATGGGCAATAAAAAAAATAACAACTGCAAATAGATTGACTGCGTTATGAGGCTATGTGTGTCTTGTTTGCAAAAACATTTTATCTTGTGTATAGGGCTGATTTTAACCCAGCCTGCTCGACAGGAACCCAGGGAGGGTTAAAGTCGTTTCTGGGTCCTTCCCGGCCCCTACACCCACCACCATTTTAATTGTCCTGTTTGTGGCTGCGTGCCAGCCGCCCGCCCCAGGCAAGCAGGGGTCCCAATTAAAAAAATCAAAAGTTGTGCGTCAGTGATGTCATACCTGCTCCACTGCAGTTTTTCTCCAAATCACGGATGCCCTATCCAGTCTCAGACCCACCAGCAAAACCCAGCGGGATTGGTGTCTTAGAGCTCCTGAAGCTGTATAAAAAGGGGCTCTTAGCTTCAGATCACAGGATCTTTTGCTGTCTGGATTGTCAGGAGAGTTTCCAGCTTCCAGATCGTAAGCTCTACAGTTTAGTTGCCTTACAAACCTTTAGTCACACGTCTCTTATTATGGGAGCCATTCATGCTTCTTTATTCCGGATAGAACAAGACTTGGAGGAGGAGCAAGAGCTACAGCAACCACCAGCACCTGTACCTGTCAGGTGGGGTGGAGGGGCGGGGGAGGGAGCGGCTGCGTGCAGGAGGCCATACCCAGCTCACTGGGTCTACAGGCCAAGACTCACCACCTTGGACATATCTAAGGAGCAGTGCAGGAGGAAGCTATGCTTCTCCAGGTAGGCTTTTGCAGACCTCTGCAACCTCCTTCAACAGGACCTGCTGGACCAGGGGAGTATACCATACCAGCGTACCTCAAAGTTACCATAGCCCTGAGTTTTTACACCATTGGCACCTTTCAGGCTGCAACAGGTGACATCAGCCGCATCTCCCAGACTACAGTTCACAGCTGCATTAAGAATTTGTACAGTTTTCTTGATGTAAATTTGAGTGCGCATTCATTTCTGTGGCAATGAAACAGTACCTGGCGTAACCCCATGATTCAGTCCTATGGGTTATGTTGCTATGTTACATTGTTTAGTTTCTTTGTGGCCCCGTGAGGCATGGTATCTGGTTGTAAGGACATTTTTATTTATAATGAGACTGAAAATAGTCATTGCAGTTATCTAGATCTGAAAAATTAGCCTGTGTCATCTCTTCACAGATGCTGTGTATTTCCAGCATTTTCTGTTTTAATTACTGTAATATCATCATTACCATGAAGGTTTCTCCCCATATGTTCAAAAACACCAGTAACTATGATGTGTTTCTCAGTTAATCGTACCTAGTATTCTAAATATCAGTTTGAATGAAGTGATAAATCTTATCTGCAAGTCACCCCATCAATACAAAATAGCTAAAAATGTAAGGCAACATAACCAAACTTCTAATAGTCGAGGTAGAAAGAAAACACAGAATACAGGAAATCTGGAATAAAAATAGAGAATGCTGGAAATGCACAGTAGGTCGATGAGCATTTGAAAGCAAAAAGTAGGTTAATGTTGAAGGGAATAACCCTTCATCAGAACCCTATTAAGAACTTATAGTTCTACTGCCTTCCATGGTAGCAAGCAGAAATATTTGAAACTTGCTGACTCTTGTGTTTGTACAGGTGAAAGCTGCTACTGGTGAGGAAGTTTCAGCTGAAGACCTTGGAGGTGCTGATCTCCATTGCAGGTAAACTATCTTGTGTAGTATCTTTAGGAGATCTTATTGTCAATATATTTAGTGCAAACAAATGTACCTGTCATTCTAACAGGCTTAAAACTGTACTTTTGCAAGGGCTATCAATAAAAAGCATAATCTGTTCTGTTTCTTAAGGCAGTTGTTACAGTTAATGGATTTAAGATCCACATATAGTTTTTCACATAGTGTTATGTGCTATATGGATATTGCCACTTGGGTCAGAGTGTGAGACCACATTTATGTAATGAACGAATCTGAGTGTAACAGATGAACAACACAGATTGCTGAAAAATGTCACCCTAGGTTTTATTGTCTCAATTTCTTTATAACTTTACTGCAGATACTTACTTCCATGGACTCTTGTGTTGGTACAGGTGAAAGCTGATACCTGATCCCTGATAGATCTAATTTAGGGTGCGGTGGGTGGGTGGTAGGAGGGGAGACAGGGGTTCTGGATATAAACTATTGCTGATTGATTGCACTGTTGTGTGATTTGGTGTTGTGCTACTCGCGGGTACTCTCATTGTATAGGAAAGACATCCCTCTTGGCCATGTGCTTTATGTGAGTATGATATGGGGTGCATTGACTTGAAATAGTGATATGATGTTGGTTGAGGGATAAACATTGGCCAGGACTCCACTGCTCATCTTCGAATAGTGCCACGGGATCTTATACATCCACCTGAGAGGGCAGACAGGGCCCTGGTTTAACGTCCCAACTGAAAGACGGCACCTCCGACAGTGCAGCATTCCCTCAGTACTGAACTGGAGTGTCAGCCTAGATTTTGAATCAAGTCTCTGGAGTGGGGCTTGAACCAACAACATTCTGACTCAGAGCCAAGTGTGCTACCAACTGAACCACGGCTGACATGCTGCAGCCTCCACACACTAATAATACCAGAGTGAAATGGAGTGAGAAGGTCCAGCTACGCAGCAGAAATCTTAGCCTATTTTTGTCAACTGTTCGAAGAGTGAAGCACTAATTTCTAGGGAAAGAATTAGCTTGTGATCTGTGCCCAAAGAAACTGAAGCAAATTGTTGTTTTTTGACATTATCAAAGGCTCAAAGGTGAATTTGCAAAAATATATTTTTTAAATATTGTAATCTGGTTTACTGCTAGGTGAATTTAAGCAATAATTTACCTGTGAATTCTGCAGAAAATCTGGTGTAACCGATCACTATGCCTTGGATGACACTCACGCACTTCACTTGGCACGAAAGGTTGTACGAAATCTCAACTATCAGAAGAAAGTGGATGTAAGTATTTAAACTACTGAACAATAAACCTGCAGAATTTGTAGCCTGGGCTCATGCCCTAATTATACAACATTTTATACACAAAATTTATACTTGCAGAGGTGTTTATTCAGTGTACAAAACTTAGTACAAAGCAGCTAAATCTCTCATTTGATTCCTGCTAGAAAGGTCATTGAATTCTAACAACCATACCTAGTAAAATGACCCTAAATCTAATGTATGTCACAATATATCACAATAATATGACACACATTGAAATTTCCCTGTGACCTCTTGAGGCATCAGACATCATCTTGGTAGATTTAATTTGTTTGCATTCAGGTGGCCCTTAATACCATTTTGGATGCTAAGGTATTCTATGTGAGAGTTTGTGGACAATGAGACTGTTCCAGACTGCCACAGCTGCAAGAAATGTCTGCCTCGTGACAGCGTGGCTCAGAGTCGTTGAGCTGGAGTTAGAGACACTCCGACACATAAGGGAGGAAGAGGAATTACTGTATAATTTACTCCAGAGTACAGTCACACACCAGAGGAAAGCACAGGTGCAGGAAGGGGAGAGTGTGAGTGTCAGTCAGCTGGGTAAGGGGAATGTAGGAGAAGTAATTAAGAAGGTCCAGCAGACACTGCTCCTGTCCAATAGATATAAAGTGCTCAATACCTGTGAGGATAAGAAGAAAGACTGTGGGAAGGACAGCCAGAATGCTGACCAAGGCACTGTGAAGCAGGAGGGTGTTCAATGGGAAGAAGTGCAGAGTAGAAAAGTTGTAGTTATGGGGGATAGATCGAGTTTTCTTTGCAATCGGGATCGAGAGTCCCAAAGGGTGTGTTGCCTACCCAGCCAGGGTAAGGGACAGCTGGAAAAGAATCTGGAAAGGGAGGGGGAGGATTCAGTTGCTGTGCTCCATGTCGGAACCAATTACATAGGAAAGATTAGGGAAGAAGTCCTGCTAAGTCAGGAGTTAGGAGCTAAATTGAAAATCAGGACCTCACGGTTGGTAATTTTGGTATTCTTACCTGAACCACGTGCAAATTGGCATAGGGACAAACAGATTAGAAAAGCCCACACGTGGCTAAAGGAGGGGTTCCATTTTATTGGACATTGGCGCCAGTACTGGGACAGGAAGGAGCTGTACCGTTGCGACGGGCTGCACCCGAACCCGACTGGGACCAAGGTCCTAGTGGAAAGGATAACTAGGGCTGTAAATAAGACTAATAACATGGGAGGAGGGAATTGCTAGGAATTACGGAAACCTAACGACAAAAGAATTAGGAAAAGAGAGCAAAGGACAAACTAAAGGAAGGAATAAAGATAACACGAATGGGCAGGATTCATTAAAGCTACGGATAAAGTCATAGAGCATAAAGGTAAAATAACTACTAAAAACAAGGCGAGAGGCATAATAAAGGAAAATAAATTTAAACTGTTGGTACATGTGGTAAACCACTTTTATCGTTCACTATCGTTACACTATAGTTATCACTGTTATATCGTTACTCTATGGTTATCACTGTTCACACTGTTGTATCACTATACGAGGTCGCCTCTTGTCACGCTGCTATACCTGGGCTGACCACTGCTGACTCCGCCCATGACTCCACCTACCTGCCCAGGTATAAAGGTAGTCGACTGGCTGGCATTCCTCCTTGTTGTATCCGATCACCCACGAGGGTGGGCTCTGTTATTTAGCCAATAAAAACCTATAGTTACTTGCTTAACTCGTCGCTTTTCATTGGATGAATCGATAGGTATATCAATTTTATTGGCTAAATTTTAAAATGTCGACACTTGAGCAGTCAAACGACCAGCCAAACGACCAGCCAAGCGACCAGCCAGACGCCCAGCTACAACGGCCACAGCAGCCGGCCTGGCTGCGAGCCCTCAGACCACCGTACCTGGACCTAAACCCACAGGCAGCAAACTCAGCCCTCGACTTCGAACACTGGCTGAGCTGCTTCGAAGCCTACCTGGGAGAATCCGGCGTGCCTCAGAAATCCATGCTAAGAGTTCTGAACACCCAAGTGAGCCCTAAAGTATTCGCACTCATCCGGGACCTTAAAACATACGAGGACGCCATCAACCGGCTGAAAAGACAGTACCAAACCCCGGTAAATTCCATGTATGCCAGACACCTCCTAAGATCCCGCCCGCAACAGCCAGGAGAGCCCGTGGAGGAATTTTTACGGGTGCTACAAGCACTCGGCAGAGACTGTAACTTTAAAGCGGTAACGGCGGCAGAAAATACTGAAGACAATGTCCGCGATGCCTTCGTGAAAGGCCTGCGGTCCGACTACTCACGGCAAAGACTACTGGAAGCAAGGGACCTCGACCTGGACAAAGCTGCAGCCCTCGCTCTCTCTCTAGAGGTGGCCCATCGGGACCTCGAGGCATACTCAAGGTACTGTAACTCGCGACCCTGGGACTTGGGACCGACCCCGACCGCGATACCCCCCGCAGCAACCCCCCTGGGACCTACCTCAGCGTCGGCGTCCCGGACCCGATCGAGACCGCCACCCCCGGTACCGGCTCCGACATCGGACCCCCGCGATCGGGCCGCCGGCTGCTTCTTCTGCGGCCAGGCGAAACACCCGAGGTCGCGCTGCCCAGCCAGGAACTCTTACCTGCTCAAACTGCATGAAGAAAGGCCACTTCGCTAAGGCCTGCAGAGGTGGATCATCAGAGGCCAGCAGTGCCTCATGCGAGCTGTGGGGGCGGCCATCTTCCTTCAAGGCAACAGAGGCCAGCATCCCCACATGTGAGTCATGGGGGCGGCCATCTTTGATACAGGCAACCGACACCAGCAGTGCCTCATGTGAGTTATGGGGGCAGCCATCTTCTCCGCCATTTTGTCCAACCTCGTGGGAGACGCCATTTTACCCACCACGCCCGACCGCCACCGTGCCTCTAGACCCGACTACCGCCTCAACCGCAGACTACAACAACTCGCTCAGCTATACACTAGCCTCCGTCACACTGGACCAGGCCCGCCCGCATCACCTGTCCAAGTCGATGATGGACATCAAAGTAAACGGCCACGCCACGACCTGCCTGTTCGACAGCGGAAGCACGGAGAGCTTCATCCACCCAGACACGGTGAGCCACTACTCCCTCCCTGTCCTGCCAACACGCAACCGGATCTCGATGGCATCGAGGTCACACGCCACAGACATCAGCAGCTACTGTGTTGTGACCCTGTTGGTTAAGGGTACGGAGTATAAAAATTTTAAACTCCTCGTCCTGCCCCAGCTATGCGCTGCCGTCCTACTAGGCCTAGACTTCCAATCCCACCTCCAAAGCATCACGCTAGCATATGGCGGACCCCTCCCCCCACTCACAGTCGACAACCAGCAGATTTTAAACCGCCCACCGCGTAACACCTGCGGCCTATCCACCCTCAAGGTCCCGCCACCTTCCCTGTTCGCTAACCTCACCCCCGACTGCAAACCCGTCGCTACCAAGAGCAGGCGGTACAGCGCCGGGGACAGAGCTTTCATTAGCTTTGAGGTGCAGCGTCTCCTGAAGGAGGGCATCATCGAGGGGAGCACCAGCCCCTGGCGTGCCCAGGTCGTGGTCATTAAGACCGGCAATAAAAACCGCCTGGCCATCGACTACAGCCAGACCATAAACAGGTACACCCAGCTGGACGCATACCCCCTTCCCCGCATATCTGATATGGTCAATCAGATTGCGCAGTACCAGGTATTCTCCACCATCGACCTTAAGTCGGCCTATCACCAACTCCCTATCCGCCCTGAGGACCGCCAGTATACAGCCTTCGAGGCGAACGGCCGCCTCTACCACTTCCTTAGGGTTCCCTTCGGCGTCACCAACGGGGTTTCGGTCTTCCAAAGGGAGATGGACCGGATGGTTGACCAGAACGGGCTGCACGCCACGTTCCCCTATCTAGATAACGTCACCATCTGCGGCCGCGACCGGCAGGACCACGATGTTAATCTGGAGAGATTCCTCCGTACGGCCCAACGGCTGAACCTCACCTACAATAAGGATAAATGTGTGTTTAACACCTCGCGCGCCTTGCCATCCTCGGCTGTGTAGTAGAGAACGGAGTCATCGGCCCCGACCCCGAAAGAATGCGCCTCCTCATGGAGCTACCCCTCCCCCACTGTCCAAAGGCACTGAAGAGAACCCTGGGGCTCTTCGCCTACTATGCCCAATGGGTGCCCAATTATGCGGACAAAGCCAGACCCCTCATGAAGTCCACATCCTTCCCCCTTACGGAGGAAGCGTGCGCAGCCTTCTCCCTCATTAAGGGAGACATTGCCAAGGCCACAATGCACGCAGTGGATGAGTCCATCCCCTTCCAAGTCGAGAGCGATGCATCCGACTTCGCCCTAGCCGCCACCCTTAACCAGGAGGGGAGACCGGTGGCCGCCTTCTCAAGGACCCTACAGGGCCCTGAGATCCGACACTCGTCGGTCGAGAAGGAGGCCCAGGCGATTGTGGAGGCGGTACGACGCTGGAGGCACTACCTGGCAGGCAAACGATTTACCCTCCTTACCGACCAACGTTCGGTCGCTTTTATGTTTAATAACAAGCTGAGGGGCAAAATCAAGAATGACAAGATCTTGAGGTGGAGAATCGAGCTCTCCACCTATGATTATGATATCTTGTACCGGCCAGGTAAGCTGAACGAACCCCCCGATGCTCTGTCACGAATTACATGCGCCAGCGCGCAAAGTGATAGACTTCAGACCCTCCACAACGACCTCTGCCACCCTGGGGTCACCAGACTTTACCACTTCATTAAGGCCCGCAACCTGCCCTACTCCATCGAGGAGGTCAGGACCATGACCAGGAACTGCCAGACCTGTGCCGAGTGCAAATCGCACTTCTTTAGGCCGGACAGAGCAAGCCTGATCAAGGCCACCCGCCCCTTCGAGCGCCTGAGCATCGACTTTAAGGGGCCCCTCCCGTCCTCTGACCGTAATGTGTACTTCCTCAACATTGTTGATGAGTACTCCCGTTTCCCCTTTGCCTTCCCCTGCCCAGACATGACCAGTACCACGGTCATTAAATGCCTGAACGACCTCTTCGCCTTGTTCGGGTTCCCAAACTATATACATAGTGACCGGGGCTCCTCCTTCATGAGCGAGGAACTCCGTCAGTTCCTACTAGCGAGAGGTATTGCTGCAAGCAGGACCACCAGCTACAACCCCCGAGGGAACGGCCAGGTGGAAAGAGAGAACGCGACGGTATGGAAGGCCGTCCTCTTAGCCTTAAAGTCTAAGGGCCTCCCAACCTCCCGCTGGCAGGAAGTCCTCCCGGCAGCGCTGCATTCCACCTGGTCACTACTTTGCACTGCCATCAACGCCACCCCCCATGAACGAATGTTTGTTTTCCCCAGGAAGTCGACTACAGGAACCACGCTACCAACCTGGCTGACCTCTCCGGGGCCCGTCTTGCTGCGAAAGCACGTGAGGGCCCATAAAATGGACCCGCTGGTCGAGAGGGTGGACCTCCTGCACGCCAACCCCCAGTACGCCTATGTGGCATACCCAGACGGGCGGGAGGACACAGTCTCCTTGCGAGACCTCGCACCCTCGGGCACTCCGGAGACACCACCTTCACCCCCCCCCCCCACCACCCCCCCAATTCCAGCCCAGGTAGACGGCATGCCGGAACCCCACGAGCCTTCGCCGACCACGCAGACACCAGCATTAACACTGGATAATGCAACACCGCCGCTGCGACGATCAGAAAGGCTTACGAGGCCTCCGGACAGACTGACATACCAGAACTGGTAGTACACTTCACCCCGCCGGACTCAAATCTAAACAAGGGGTGAATGTGGTAAACCACTTTTATCGTTACACTATAGTTATCACTGTTATATCGTTACTCTATGGTTATCACTGTTCACACTGTTGTATCACTATACGAGGTCGCCTCTTGTCACGCTGCTATACCTGGGCTGACCACTGCTGACTCCGCCCATGACTCCACCTACCTGCCCAGGTATAAAGGTAGTCGACTGACTGGCATTCCTCCTTGTTGTATCCGATCACCCACGAGGGTGGGCTCTGTTATTTAGCCAATAAAAACCTATAGTTACTTACTTAACTCGTCGCTTTTCATTGGATGAATTGATAGGTATATCAGTACAGCAATGTACATAGTATTCAAAACAAAATGGATGAATTGGAGGCAATAATTTGTAGCGATGATCCGGTGGGATCACTGAATCATGGCTAGATAGAGAACAGGATTGGCAGCTAGATATTGCCGGATATAACACATTTAGGAAGGAAAGGGAAAGAAGGAGGGGAGGTGGATTTCTGTACCAGTTAAAGATAACATAATGGCGGTAGAATAAAAGGATGTGACTAGCAGAAAGATAGATACAGAATCCATATGGATTGAGTTAAAAGATAAGGGATCCATCACCCTTTTTATTATTCGTTCCTTGGATGTGGGCATCGTTGGCAAGGCCACCATTTATTGCCCACCCCTAATTGCCCTTGAGAAGGTGGTGGTCAGCTGTCTTCTTGAACCACCGCAGTCCTTGTGGTGAAGGTACTCCCACAGTGCTGTTAGGGAGGGAGTTACATAGAAACATAGAAGATAGGAGCAGGAGTAGGCCATTCAGCCCCTCGAGCCTGCTCCGCCATTTAATGAGATCATGGCTGATCATCCAAATTCAGTACCCTGTCCCTGCTTTCTCCCCATATCCCTTGATCACTTTAGCCTTAAGAAATATATCTAACTCCTTCTTGAATATATTTAATGAATTGGCCTCCACTGCCTTGTGTGGTAGAGAATTCCACAGGTTCACCACTCTCTGGGTGAAGAAATTCCTCCTCACCTCTGTCTTAAATGGCTTAGCCCTTATCCTTAGACTGTGACCCCTGGTTCTGGACTCCCCCGCCATCCCCCTGCATCTAGTCTGTCTAGTCCTGTTAGAATTTTATATGTTTCAATGAGATCCCCTCTCATTCTTCTAAACTCCAGCGAATATAAGCCCAATTGACCCAATCTCTCCTCATACGTCATTCCTGCTACCCCAGGTGTCAGTCTGGGAAAATCTTCGCTGCACTCCCTCCATGGCAAGAACATCCTTCCTCAGATAAGGCAACCAAAGCTGCATACAATACTCAAGGTCTGGTCTCACCAAGGCCCTGTACAACTGCAGCAAGACATCCTTGCTCCTGTATTCGAATCCTCTTGCTATGAAGGCCAACATACCATTTGCCTTCTTAACTGCCTGCTGCACCTGCATGCTTACCTTCAGCGACTGGTGCACAAGGACACCCAGGTCTCGTTGCACTTCCCCTTCTCCCAATTTATTGCCGTTCAGATAATAATCTGCCTTCCTGTTTTTGCCACCAAAGTGGATAACCTTGCATTTATCCACATTATACTGCATCTGCCCAATCACCCAACCTGTCCAAATCATACTGGAGTTTCTCGGCATCCTCCTCACAGCACACACGCCCACCCAGCTTTGTGTCGTCTGCAAATTTGGAGATACTACATCTAGTTCCCTCATCTAGATCATTAATATATATTGTGAATAGCTGGGGTCCGAGCACCGATTCCTGTGGTACCCCAGTAGTCACTGCCTGCCACTCGGAAAAGGACCCGTTTATTCCAACTCTTTGCTTCCTGTCTGCCAACCAGTTCTCTATCCAAGTCAGTACCTTACCCCCAATCCTGTGTGCTTTAACTTTGCATGCTAATCTCTTATGCGGGACCTTATCGAAAGCCTTCTGAAAGTCCAAATACACCACATCCACTGGTTCTCCCTTATCTATTCTAGCAGTCACATCCTCAAAAAATTCCAGTAGATTAGTCAAGCATGATTTCCCTTTTGTAAATCCATGTTGACTTTGTCTGATCCTGTTGCTGTTTTCCAAGTGCTCTGCTATTACATCTTTTATAATGGACTCTAGCATTTTCCCCACTACCGATGTCAGGCTTACTGGTCTATAATTCCCCGTTTTCTCTCTACCACCTTTTTTAAATAGTGGGGTTACATTAGCTACCCTCCAATCCATGGGAACTGTGCCAGAATCTATAGAATTTTGGAAGATGACCAGCAATGCATCTGTGGTGTATGTGCCTTTAAGAGCCCCCTGTGTACTGTAATGCCGGTAATGGCCACTCGGGCTATATAAGCCTGTATAGTGTCTTGTATCTGTTAGTTCACCTCCAGACTTTGTTCAGTAAACACCTGTGAAACCAACTCCTGCATTCCGTGTCTCAATTAACACACGGATACAACAGCATCTACTATTTCTAGGGCCACTTCCTTAAGTACCCTAGGATGTAGATCATCAGGCCCTGGGGATTTATTGGCCTTCAATCCCATTAATTTCCCTAACACCATTTCCCTACAAATACAGATTTCATTCAGTTCCTCCCTCTCATTAGACCCTATGTTCCCCGACATTTCTGGGAGGTTATTTGTGTCCTCCTTTGTGAAGACAGAACCAAAGTATGTCAGCCATTTCTTTGTTCCCCATTATAAATTCCCCTGATTCTGACTGCAAAGGACCTATGTTAGACTTCACCAATCTTTTTCTCTTCACATATCTATAGAAGCTTTTACAGTCAGTTTTTATGTTCCCTGCAAGCTCACTCTCATATTCTATTTTCCCCCTCTTAATTAATCCTTTTGTCCTCCTTTGCTGAATCCTAAATTGCTCCCAATCCTCAGGTTTGCTGCTTTTTCTGGCCAATTTATATGTCCTCTCCTTGGATCTTATGCTATCCCTAATTTCCCTTGTTAGCCATGGTTGAGTCACCTTTTTTGTTTTATTTGTATGCCAAACTGGGATGAACAAATTCTGTAGTTCATCCATGCGATCTTTAAATGTTTGCCATTGCCTATCCACCGTCAACCCTTTAAGTAAGGTTCCCCAATCCATCCTAGCCAACTTGCGCCTTATACCATCATAGTTTCCTTTATTTAAATTCAGGACCCTAGTCTCTGAGTCAACTACTTTACTCTCCATCTTAATGAAGAATTCTATCATATTATGATCGCTCATCCCCAAGGGGCCTCACACAACAAGATTGCTAATCAATCAATCCAGGATTTTGACCCAGCGACAATGAAAGAACAGCGATATAGTTCCAAGTCAGGATGGTGTGTAACGTAGAGGGGAAGTTGGAGGTGGTGGTGTTCCCATGCGCCTGCTGCCCTTGTTCTTCTAGGTGGTAGAGAGCTCGGGTTTGGGAGGTGCTGTCGAAGAATAGGGGTACACTAAACCATCAAATAGTGGATGGGAATTGGAGGAAGAAATAGGTAGGCAAATCTATGAGGTGAGTAGCAGACGTAGAATAATAATCATGGCAGATTTCAACTACCCCCAAATAAAGAGGCAGGAAGAAGTAGCGAAAGGAGCAAAGGAATCGACTTTTTACACTATACAGGACTCCTTTCTTACTCAGTACGTAAGAAGTCCAACAGGAAAAGAATCACTGCTGGATTTTGTAATGGGTACTGAACCAGAACAGGTAGGAGAAGTAAGAGGAGGAGAACATCAGTAGTAGTGATCACAACATAGTAAGATTAGGATTGAGAGTGACATAAGTAGGACAAAAACTACGGTAATAGATTGTGAAAGAGCAAATTATGAGGAAATGAGGGTGGAACTAAAGAAGGTAAACTGGGTGAAAATCTTGAACAAAGAGACATAAAAACAGTGGGAAATCTTTAAAATGGTAATCAATAGAGTTCAAAAGAAACATATTCCACTAAAAGCCATAAACAAGCAAGCTAATTATGGGGCACCGTGGATGATTAAAGAATTAAAGGGAAAATTGAATCTAAAGAAAAATACATATAAGAAGTACTTAGATAGTAAAGGAAAGAAACCATAAAGCAAAACACTGCCAATGCTCGAAATCTGAAATTAAAACAGAAAATGCTGGTCAGTCAGCATCTGTGGAGAAAGTAAAATGGTTAGGTTAACATTTCTGGTCAGGGAAGATTCATATCCACAGGTTTCTTTATGCACTTCCATTGCTTGACCTGCTGAGTATTTCCACAATTTTCTGTTTTTCTTTCCCACTTTTGAAAATGCTGTAATCACCCATCTCCTATCTAAAACCTCTGTTTTCTTTAAGTTCTTGAAGGCATTGGTGCCACTAAGCGCCATGACCATCCCCTGTTCAAATCCCTTCAATCTGGCTTCCACCTTGCCTACACTCTGAGACCACTGTGTTGATTCCTATTCCTAGGATTCTTAAGTGTGGGCTTAGCTTTCATATTTAAGACAGTGATGCCCAGCCTTTTTATTCTTGTGGGTGACACTGGTAAGGCAATATTTATTGCTTATCCCCAGTTGGAATGAGGGCAGTAAGAGTCAGCTACTTCGGAACTGGGATCACATCTATTCTTTCTCAGATATGGGCAAGGCGCCATTCTGATTTTGGGAGGAAATGGTCCATTGTATGTGCAGGGGTAGGAGTGTCAGATCTCTTCCTTGAAGAACATTAATGAACCACTTGGGTTTTTAGGACAGTCTTTCAGTTTTCTTGTTAATTCTTTTCTGGTGCCAGCTACAAATTGCCATGTTTATTGAATTTAGTTTCATGTCTAACATTTCGCAGTTCGCCATCCATTGCTGCATCCGGGAGGTCACAGAAGCTGTCTACAGAAGGAGAAGGGACTACATTTCCTTCCCCATGACCAGAGGGAAGCAGGACGAGCGTGCACGTGGCTATGCCAAGATAGCGGGCTTCCCCATGGTGCAGGGCGCCATTGACTGCACCCACGTGGCTTTGCAGGCACCCCATAACAATCCTGAAGTATTCCGTAACCGCAAAGGATACCATTCACTTAATGTGCAGCTGGTGTGCGACCACAGATAGCAAATGCTCACTGTCAATGACCGCTATCCTGGCAGCAGTCACGATGCCATCATCCTGCGCCAGCACTCTTCCAGCCGCCACAGCAAGCTCGCGGCTGGCTGGTCGGAGACGAGGGCTAGCCGCTCTCCACCTGGCTCATGACTCCCCTCCGCAACCCCAGCACTGCTGCTCAGCACTCATACAATGAGCACCATGCTGCCACCAGGCACATCATCGAGCAGACCATCGGAGTGCTCAAGCATCGGTTCCGCTGCTTTGACTGCTCGGGAGGGGCCCTCCAGTACTTGGCTGAGCAGGTGTCCCTTTTCGTCGTGGTGTGCTGCATGCTGCACAACTTGGCCATCATGAGGGCCCAGCCATTGCCACAAGGCATAGCGGGACCACCTCAAGAGGAGGAAGAGGGAGAAGAGGAGGAGCAACAGGAGGAGCCTTCTGGAAGGGCGGTCTGTGATCGCCTGATCAGACTGTGGTTCCAATAAATTCTACCCCACATCCCGGTTGCTGACCACATGCCCGTCATTCCATACATTTCGCTTGCCAGCTCACAGCTGAAATGAGAGACAGCGCAAAATCAGCAAAATTCCATTAATATATCAACATTCAGTAAACACATATATACAGCAACAATATTAATGAATCACTCTTGTGCAAACCCTTACTTCCCCTCTTTACGGTGCCTTTTCCTAATCTACTGCTCCTACGTAGTCTGTTCCCATTGGCTGCAGCAGGGCTGGTGGAAGGCTGCTGAGTGTCGGTACCAGAGACTACAGATGGCCTAGCAGGACGCCCTCGCCCAGCTCTGAGCCTGGAAGGCACGGCTGTAAACTGCACCACCTCAGGCTGGGCGGTGGCAGTCTGGCCTGGCTGGATGACAGGCAGCGACAAGGACAGTGGCGGAGTGGCAGTGGTGGGAGCAGGAATGCTGTCACCCTGAGAGAGGACAGTGGGTTCCTGCTCGACTGACACACTGCCACTCCCCTGAGGCAGCACCTCAGCATCTGGAGCACAGATTGCTGGCCTGCTGCGACACCGTGGGATCCCCGGTGGACTGTGGTGGACCCAGCGACGATGGCAGCAGTCATAGCTTGGGTGGCATCAAGCTGAGACTGCAGGAGAGCAGTCTGTGACTCGATGGCAGCAACCATTGACTGCATTACAGCACTAAGACGTTTCTTGGCTTCCGCCTGTGCTGCAGTGGATACAGCCACATCGCCCATGACACGCGGCATGAGGCCTGGGTCCCCACCGTCTCTCAGGGAGTCCACCATCCTTGGCAGATGGGCTCCATGGTGTGTGCAGAGCTCTGTGCAATGTTGGAGGCGGACTCCTCCACGCTCCTTACCATTGCTGACAGGCTCTCAGGTACCCTTGCCATTGAACCTATGATCTCTGTGTGCATGCCCATCACCCTTCTTGTGAACGCCTCCCCATCGAGTTCCTCATCTGAGTCCTGTACAGCAGAACTTGCCATCTGGGGAGCTGGCTCCCGAGCTACCATTTCCCCCTGGCTTTGCTGCCTGCTCATTCCCGGTGCATCACCCAGTGCAAACCCCTCTACTAAATTTGCCTCTAAAGATCACGTAGTCCCAGTATCTGAGGTGGTGTCCGCGGGTGAGACATGCAGTGACGTGGTGCTTTCTTCCTCCTCTTCTCCCGCCTCACTCTCTCTGGGAGGCTCAGGGACAGGCTGGTCAGCTGGCTGCTGATTACCTGAAAGCATAGAGGCACAAGACTCGCATTAAGGTGAGGGCAGGGGAGCAGGAAGGGAGCAAGGAATGCAGACAGTATAATGAGCTAGAAAGTGGGAAAGGCTTGTGCTGTGAGGGGAAAGTGGGATGAGAGAAGGAGAGGGGATGAACATACCGTTGTTACCCCAAGGGGGTCGATGTCACCAACGGCCACAGTGCCCACCACCTGGTGCCCAATGACTCAACACTCACTCCTCCAGGTCTGTAAGCTGTTGGATGTTCGCTTCACCCCCGCCTGTTCATTGCTGCTCTCTCCTATTGTGGGCCAGCTTGACCTGCAAGAGAAAGGAAAGTGTGTGAGAGTGCAGCTATGTGTTTGGGAGATGTGCCTGCCATAGTTAAATAGCTGTGATTGTAGGCAAGACATGAGATGTGGATGTGAGTTTTAGTAGGTGGAGATGCTTGATGGGTGAGTGGTGGGGGTGTGGTGGTTTGTGCAGTGTGTACAGACTGAGGTTCAGATGCTGGTATGTAGGACTTGTTGAAGCATGTACTCACCCTGACCACCCGAGTGAGGTTGTTGAATTTTTTACGGCACTGTGTGAGGGTCCTGTTGACCACACTGCTGGCCGAGATGTCCTGTGCCACTTCCCTCCACATTGCCCTGAAGACATGGCGCAATAGCCTCCTTCTTTCGACTGCTGCGACCAATACCTCCAATGCCTGGTCGCCGAAACGGCGAGCTCTCTCCCTGGGACTGGGATCAGCCATGAGGATAAGAGGTGTAGCTGTTGAGTTGCTTGGAGGTCGTCTTCAGAGCCAGCAATGTTGAGAATGAGGTTGTGCAGAATGATTTAACCTCCCCTTTAAGAACGGGAAGGAGCCAGTGTGAATGATGGGTCCCGATTGGACTGCACTTGAAATTGGTTATAGCTCTGCGGGTAGCGCCCCGCTCTCTGTGTGTAGTGCCCTAAGTTAGGTGATTAGTGCTTGATTTAGTGCTCCAGTTCTCTCTTGGAGCGCTAACAATCAATTTAGTGGGAGGTCAGAAAGATTAGCGCCTGGTGCTAATTCTCCAACTTCTAAAAATTTAGCGGCCCAACCGGGACAATACCGAATTTCTAGCCCTGAAGGTTGTGAACGAACAGCAACACCTAGAGGTTTAAATACTTCCCTGAAAATGTAAGTGTTGGTAGATAAAGCTGTAAAAAGGCAAATAGAATTTTGGCTTTTATAGATGGGGGCAGAAGAGTACAAGAGTAAAGAAGTAATGAATTTATACAAAAGATTGATTATGCCATAGTTAAAGCACTGTGTGCTGTTTTGGTAGCCCCATTATCGAAAGGACATTAAAGCCATAGAGAGTATTCTGCATAGATCCGCCAGGATGATTCTAAGGATGGGAATCTATAATTATGAGGAGAGATTTAAGGTACTGGAACTATTTCTAATAAAGCAGGGAAGGCTAAGAGAAGATTTAATAGAGGTTTTTAAAATTATGAAGAGTTTTGATAGAGTGAATAGGGAAAGCCTATTTACTGGTGATTGGAGAGTCGGTGACAAAAGGTCCTGGAGAGTGAGGTTAGGAGAAATCTCTTTACACAGAATGTTGTTGGGGCATGGAATGCTTTGCTACAGGGAATGGTTGAGGCAGAGAGCATTTATCCTTTTAAGGGTAAATTGGACAAATACTTGAAGCACAAAAAAGTACATAGTTATGGAGATAGAGTAGGACTGTAATATTCATTTTGGACTGGTCTAATAAAGAGCCAGTACAGATATAATTGGCTGAATGCCCTTCTCCTGTGATGTAAACTTCTATAGTTCTAATATTTTACAATCTTACTAACTTGAATAATAGGCATTTGAATCTATAACTCACAATTCAAGTTTTATATCCTGCTGCCTGAAATCTGTTTGTTTCCAATATTCTGTAATTATAATGCTGGCTGAATTTGATTGATGCCCTTCCTAGCCCTGTTGATTGGTCCTGTACACTCTTTACTGTGTCATTTTTCAATAGGCTTGTCAGTGTAACAATCAGAAAGCTCAAATATTGGTTGAATGTTTTCCTTTTGGTTGATACCCCTGTAAATGAACTTTGAACCAATGAGAAAGGTGAACCAACCAATCAGAAAGCTGAGACTACAAACAAACAGACAGATCGATACAAACAATGTTATTATATAGATAAATGTAGGGACATACATGCACATATCTACTTTACAGAATGGTTTGGAAATTGCAAACAGCAGTCTTACTGATGGTGGACCCTGCCTCATTTTATTTCCATAGTGTCCATTAGGTCATCAATAATAATCTGACCATATTTTACTCATGAACAGGGCATATTTCTATCGAAAGTGTAATATGTTTTCTAAACCAGTTGAAATCATTATTAATCATATAATTAGCAGCCTGGATCCAAGGAGATTATTTACAATTCCTATGGTGGCAGTCCGATCTTCTCTCTTGCATGGGTTTGTCCCCGTAACTTGTTGCATTAAGTAAGGACATTGGGGAAAAATTCGGTATCGCCCTGTTTTGGGCGCAATTAACGGCTGGGCGCAAAGTTTAGCGCCTGCCGCTAATTATCGCCTCTGACTGCAAACTTGGCTTTTATCGCCCCTTGGAGCGCTAAATCAGGAGTTACACATCTCTCTTAAGGCGCTAACGCCGAGGAGCAAGATGCTACCTCAGAGCGCTGGCAAAGCTCGTGATGTCAGTCAGCATTGAAACACAGACACACCGGCGCCAGCCAGTTCTTAAAGGGGAGGGTTGATCTTGCTCTCCATCCACACCCTGCTCATTGCAGCCTTGAATCTCGGCCTGGAGAGACCTGTAAATCAAATCTGCTGGAAAGAACAATGGAGAGGCCCAGGGAAAGAGCTCAGAGTGCAGCCCCCATAGTCTCTTCTAAATCGATACAAGGAAAGTCAAATCAAAATGAACCTGCAAAGTGCTGCTCAGCACCCAAAACTCCTTCACACAGCGTTGAATCTCTCCAGAAGTCTCTCTCTCTCTCAGAATGGTGGCATAGTGGTTAGCACTGTTGCCTCACAGCGCCAGGGACCCGGGTTCGAATCCGGCCTCGGGCGACTGTGTGGAGTTTGCACATTCTCCCCGTGTTTGCGTGGGTTTCCTCCGGGTGCTCCGGTTTCCTCCCACAGTCCAAAGATGTGCGGGTTAGGTTGATTGGCTATGATAAATTGACCCTTAGTGTTAGGGGGATTAAATACGTGAGGTTACGGGGATAGGGTGGGATATGTGTTGGTGTAGGGGTTACGGGGATCGGGTGGGATATATGTCGGTGCAGGCTTGATGGGCCGAAATGGCCTCTATCTGCACTGTGGGGTTTCTGTGATTCTGTGAATGCGTGGTGCAAAAATGTCGCTGACAAAAAAAGGCAGGAAGCGGTCGCCTTTAAATAGCGCTCCCCCAGTCCACAGTAAATAATAATTCTAAAAGGTCTAAGAGCGTTAAAAAAAACAAGCCTGAAGGCTTTGTGTCTTAATGCGAGGAGCATTCGTAATAAGCTGGATGAATTAGCTGCGCAAATAGAGGTAAATGAATATGATATGATTGGGACTATGGAAACATGGCTCCAGGGTGGCCAAGGCTAGGAACTCAACATCCAGGGGTATTCAATATTCAGGAAAGATAGGCAAAAAGGAAAAGGAGATGGGGTAGCATTGCTGGTTAAAGAGGGGATTAACACAATTGTAAGGAAGGATATTAGCTCTGATGATGTGGAATCTGTATGGGTAGAACTGAGAAATACCATGGGGCAGAAAACGTTAGTGGGAGTGGTATATAGACCCCCAAACAGTAATGCGGAGGCTGGGGATGGCATTAAAAGGGAAATTAGAGAAGCGGGCAATAAGGGCACAGCAGTTATCATGCGTGACTTTAATCTACATATAGATTGGGCTAACCAAATTAGTAACAATACTGTGGAGGAGGAATTCCTGGAGTGTATACGGGATGATTTCCTGGACCAAGATGTCGAGGAACCAACTAGAGATCAGGCCATCTTAGACTGGGTATAATGTAATGAGA
Organism: Somniosus microcephalus; assembly: GCF_052327205.1. NCBI lineage: Eukaryota > Metazoa > Chordata > Chondrichthyes > Squaliformes > Somniosidae > Somniosus > Somniosus microcephalus. The sequence goes on from NC_140987.1 coordinate 214,630,603, forward strand.
AAGGATTAATTAGCAATCTTGTTGTGCGAGGCCCCTTGGGTCGGAGCGATCATAATATGATAGAATTCTTCATTAAGATGGAGAGTGAAGTAGTTGACTCAGAGACTAGGGTCCTGAATTTAAATAAAGGAAACTACGATGGTATGAAGCGCGAGTTGGGTAGGATTGATTAGGGAATGTCACTCAAAGGGTTGACGGTGGATAGGCAATGGCAAACATTCAAAGGATCGCATGGATGAACTACAGAATTTGTTCTTCCCAGTTTGGCATACAGATAAAACAAAAAAGGCGACTCAACCATGGCTAACAATGGAAATTAGGGATAGCATAAGATCCAAGGAGAGGACATATAAATTGGCCAGAAAAAGCAGTAAACCTGAGGATTGGGAGCAGTTTAGGATTCAACAAAGGAGGACAAAGGGATTAATTAAGAGGGGGAAAATAGAATATGAGAGTAAGCTTGCAGGGAACATAAAAACTGACTGTAAAAGCTTCTATAGATATGTGCAGAGAAAAAGATTGGTGAAGTCAAGCGTAGGTCCTTTGCAGTCAGAATCGGGGGAATTTATAATGGGGAACAAAGAAATGGCTGACCAATTAAATACATACTTTGGTTCTGTCTTCACAAAGGAGGACACAAATAACCTCCCAGAGATGTCGGGAACATAGGGTCTAATGAGAGGGAGGAACTGAAAGAAATCAGTATTTGTAAGGAAATGGTGTTAGCGAAATTGATGGGATTGAAGGCCGATAAATCCCCAGGGTCTGATAATCTACATCCTAGGGTATTTAAGGAAGTGGCCCTAGAAATAGTAGATGCATTGCTAGTCATCTTCCAGAACGCGATAGACTCTGGAACAGTACCCATGGATTGGAGGGTAGCTAATGTTACCCTACTATTCAAAAAAGATGGTAGAGAGAAAACGGGGAATTACAGACCGGTAAGCCTGACATCGGTAGTGGCGAAAATGCTAGAGTCCATTATAAAAGATGTAATAGCAGAGCACTTGGAAAACAGTGACAGGATCGGACAAAGTCAACATGGATTTACAAAAGGTAAATCGTGCTTAACTAATCTACTGGAATTTTTTGAGGATGTAACTAGTAAAATAGATAAGGGAGAACCAGTGGATGTGGTGTATTTGGACTTTCAAAAGGCTTTTGATAAGGTCCCGCATAAGAGATTAGCATGTAAAGTTAAGGCACATGGGATTGGGGGCAAGGTATTGACTTGGATAGAGAACTGGTTGGCAGATAGAAAGCAAAGGGTTGGAATAAACGGGTCTTTTTCCGAGTGGCAGGCAGTGACTAGTGGGGTACCGCAGGGATCGGTCCTTGGACCCCAGCTATTCACAATATATTTGAATGATCTAGACGAGGGAACTAGATGTAATATCTCCAAGTTTGCAGACAACACAAAGCTAGGTGGGCGTGTGTGCTGTGAGGAGGATGCCGAGAAACTCCAGTATGATTTGGACAGGTTGGGTGATTGGGCAGAAGCATGGCAGATGCAATATAATGTGGATAAATGTGAGGTTATCCACTTTGGTGGCAAAAGCAGGAAGGCAGATTATTATCTGAATGGCAATAGATTGGGAAAAGGGGAAGTGCAACGAGACCTGGGTGTCCTTGTGCACCAGTCGCTGAAGGTAAGCATGCAGGTGCAGCAGGCAGTTAAGAAGGCAAATGGTATGCTGGCCTTCATAGCGAGAGGATTCGAGTACAGGAGCAAGGATGTCTTGCTGCAGTTGTACAGGGCCTTGGTGAGACCAGACCTTGAGTATTGTGTGCAGCTTTGGTCGCCTTATCTGAGGAAGGATGTTCTTGCCATGGAAGGAGTGCAGCGAAGATTCACCAGGCTGATACCTGGAATGGCAGGAATGACGTATGAGGAGAGATTGGGTCGATTGGGCTTATACTCGCTGGAGTTTAGAAGAATGAGAGGGGATCTCATTGAAACTTATAAAATTCTAACAGGACTAGACAGACTAGATGCAGGAAGGATGTTCCCGATGGCCGGGGAGTCCAGAACCAGGGGTCACAGTCTAAGGATAAGGGGTAAGCCATTTAGGACAGAGAGGAGGAATTTCTTCACCCAGAGAGTGGTGAACCTGTGGAATTCTCAACACACAGTGCAGTTGAGGCCAATTCATTAAATATATCCAAGAAGGAGTTAGATATATTTCTTAAGGCTAAAGGGATCAAAGGATATGGGGAGAAAGCAGGGGCAGGGTACTGAATTTGGATGATCAGCCATGATCTCATTGAATGGCGGAGCAGGCTCAAGGGGCCGAATGGCCTACTCCTGCTCCTATCTTCGATGCAAAACGTTCCCCTCAACTTGTCGTTGCTAGCGGCAGGTGGAAAGGCAGGGGGCGCCACTCAATATCCGGCCCGGGGCGCTACTGGGACGCTGCATGCTCGACTGACGTTGCGATCTGCAGGTGCAGGAGATTGTGGCGGTAGTGTTCAGCGCCGCCGCAAAATGTCTGGTCAATTTCGCGAGCGGCGCAAACATCGCCGCGCCCGACCGCTAGTTGCTTTGCGCCCCATTAGCGCCCTCTTAGGGCGCTGTTGTATCCATGTGTTAATGGAGACACGGAATGCAGGAGTTGGTTTAACAGGTGTTTACTGAACAAAGTCTGGAGGTGAACTAAAAGATACAAGACGCTATACAGGCTTATATACCCAAGTGGTCACTACCGGTATTACAGTACACAGGGGCTCTTAAAGGTACATACACTACAGGCGCTAACTGGAGACGCAAAGCAACCAAGCTTTCCCCTCACTTTGTCATACTTTAGCCACACCATGTAAGTATATTCCCCTTTGCAGACCCTGTGGTAATAAGCATGTTCAGAATTGTTGACTTACCAGTGAATCAAACTTCATGATTATCTTCCTTGCAATAAACATTGTTTTGCTTTAGAAGTGGCCAGTTATTTCACGTATCCAATTTGCACATCTGTAAGTAGTAATGATTGACTGCATTAATTCCATTTGAGATTTTATCCAAACCTGACCAGCATTGTAACTTGTTAAGGATGAATAATGGAGATTATAATGTTAAATTCATATCCCATAGGTTTAGTTTTTCTTACAGACTTAATTTTATTCATCAACTTCAGATTAATTGAGTTGAGAGAGTTGAATGATAGTACAGTACATGACTTGTTGGAAGGAATGGTCTTAATGGACCAAACAGTTTTCTTCCATATTAAAGCTCTTTCCATAATTCTTTGAATTGCCTTTGGCCATGTTATGTGCCAGACTGTATTTAAGCAAGAACTTGTCATTTCGATCAATAATTTCCATTATTTAAAAAAATTGTAACCAAATTTAATAAGGAATTCGGGCTCTTGGCTTTTTAGATATCCCAGAGTTGCAAGATGTATTTTCATGTGTTCATGGTTATTAATTTATTACCATTAAATAAAATGCACATTTAAAAATAGTTCTGATTTTACTCTGTCTGTGTAGGCAGTAAATAACACTGCTCTTCGTCTCCCTAGGTGACGGTGGAAGTCCCAGAAGAACCACTGTTCCCTGCTGAAGAGTTATATGGAGTAGTTGGTGATAATCTGAAAAGAAGTGTTGATGTCAAAGAGGTATAGACCTAAGAGAGGTTTTCCAGTTAGCTTGAAGCCATGGTTCACACATCTGAGTTTGAAGCGACGTGCCTAACCTGTTAACAATGTAATTAATATGTGTATGTCACTGTATATTGAGATATTTGCATTGGCAACATTTTCCAGAATTGGAGACAGGATTTTGCATTTTAATTTTCGCACTTAGCATATGTGTGCCAGTAGATGATTGACAGGGCAAATGCTTTCTTTGGTTTTATTTTCACAAGGCAGACACTAAATCAGTTGGGAAAGCGATGCCCAACTGAAAATAACCCTTCACACTTTAACTTATATGGTTGCTGCTTTTTGGGTAGTTATTGGTATCTAGCAGTTTTTTTTTAACCAAAAAGTTAAAACACAATTTCTGATCAATAGATACTGATCCCACATATGTGGCTGGGCTGCATTGTAATGGAAGAGCTCTGCTCGCAAGCCCCGTTCACCCATTACCCCTGTGCTTGCTGACCTACATTGGCTCCTGGTTCACCAACGCCTCAAATTTAAAATTCTCATCCTTGTGTTCAAATCTTTCCATGGCCTCACCCCTCCCTATTTCTGTAACCCCCTCCAGCCCAATAACTCTTCGAGAACTCTGCGTTCCTCCAATTCTGGCCTCTCGTGAATCTCCCACTTCCTTTGCCCAAACATTGGCAGCCGTGCCTTCAGCTGCCTAGCCCTTAATCTGGAATTCCCTCCCCAAATCTCTTCACCGCTCCACCTATCTCCCTTTAAGAGGCTGCTTAAAATGTATCTCTTTGACCAAGTGTTTGGTTACCTGCAGCGGTTTTCAAGGCGGCGGCTCACCACCAACTTCTCAAGGGCAAATAGGAATGGGCAATAAATGCTGGCCTTGTCAGCGATGCCCACATCTTGAATTTATTTTTAAAAACCCTCTCCTAATGTCTCCTTCTTTGGTTCAAAATTTTATCCGAATACTCCCCTGTGAAACGCCTTGGGATGTTTTACTATGTTAAAGGTGCTATATAAATGTAAGTTGTTGCTGCTGATTTGGATATGTTTGCGACCGAAAGCATTTCCAGAGAGCACTATTGATTATCTTGACTGTTGAAGTTTCATTAGACCTTGGCTGTCATGCCTGTTTCTGGGCTGAATTCTCCCAATAGGTATCCTTTCATAATACTAAAATTTGGGGCTGTAAAATATACCGTTCCGTAGTAAAATTCTGTACAAAAATCTGAAAATGGTGATTGGGTTTGATGGTTGGTGATGCTAATACATTATTATATTTCCAGGTTATTGCCAGAATAGTGGATGGAAGCAGATTTCATGAATTCAAAGCCTTTTATGGAGACACTTTAGTTACAGGTACAGTTTCTGATAGAGAATATAGATCTGATTGTTAAAGGTATTATTTTCTTTCAGTGCTTCAGCTTTAAGAAATCTATGTCAAGATTTAGCACTTCTGTTATGCATAAATAATAACAAAGTACAGGTAGACTATCCTTTATCCGAAAACCTCGGGACCAGCCGTGTTTCGGTTTTCGGATTTCGGAAGGTATTTTATAAGACTGGGAAATTTGTCGGGGGTGGGGGTCGGCAGGGGGTGGGGGTCGGCGGGGGGGGTGGGGGTCGGCGGGGGTCGGGGTCAGCGGGGGTCGGGGTCGTGCGCACGACTTACGCTGAACGAAAACACTTTCGGTTTTCAGAGGATTTCGGTTTTCGGAAGTGCGGATAAAGGATACACTATCCCTTATCCGAAAGGGTGGGGGTCGGCGGACCTTATGAATACCTGTATTCACACTGAGTGGGATAAATAAAGACTATAAATACTGTAGTATTACAGGGATAAATACTCTAGTACAGTATATTTGTAAGGAAAACATTCAGTAAAACTTCAAACATATACAGGTACAAACTAAGCTAAATACCTGTACATATACATGCAGTAAAGGTACATTACATCTGGCTTGAGGATCTTGGAGAAGAGGGTACATCAGTGTTGTCATCATTGTCATCAGGTTGGAGTCGGACATCTGAAGATGGGCCAGGAACAGGATTCTCAAGTGATGAAACAGCACTACGACAGACGGCCTTTTTAAAGATTTCTTCCAGTGTCATCTGTCTCATTAACATTGGTTTCTGTCTAAGCAGTCTCTCTTTAATTGAGTAAACTTGCATAATCTCTTGCTCACTGATAAATGCACGTTGTTCAAGGCCAGCAATTAACTGATCACACATTGTCACCATATCGTCTATGGGGATTTTTTCACCTGTGTTCACAATGTCATCATCATCGCTACTATCCTCATGCTTGTCTTTATTTAACACCATTTCAGCAATTTCCCCATCACTCAACGAATGCACAACAGGTGCATCATTGTCAATGTTCAGCACTTCTTCGATGTCAGCTTCCTCTAACTTATTTACACTTTCGGATGATAAACCTTTGGCGTAAGTGAGGAGGTTTGATATCATCATCTTCTCCTGACTGACAGGAAATCCTTCAAAATCTTCATCTGCAGGGCCATCTTCATCAACATCGTTGAAGGCCAAAGTCTGTGCCAAGCATTTATTAATGTTGGTTTGTCAACATCGTTCCAAGCATTAGCAACTGCGTAAATGGCATTCTTAACATTGAACTCTTTCAGGAAGCTTTGGATTCCTATGCCTCTGTTGATTGCATCAAGCATAGAGTTCAAAAAAACGTCTTTATACTTGCTCTTCATGGAGCGTAAAATTCCTTGGTCACAAGGCTGTATTAAAGATGTCACATTAGGGGGAAAGTTAATGCCGAAAACATAACTTTTCACAAGAAGTTCAGGAGGGGGATGTGCGGAGCAGTTGTCCAGGAACAATAAAATTTTGCAGTTTTCTTCCAGTCCAACTTGCCTGCAATGAGCTCGTGTCACTGGTACGAAGTGGTTATTGAACCAGTGAGAAAATATTCCTCTGGTTACCCATGCTTTCTTGCTCGCATAATAATGCACAGGTAAATTGCATACACCTTTCAAACATCTCGGATGTTGGCTTTTTCCAATCACTACCAACTTTAACTTGTGTGTGCCTGCAGCATTGGCACACCCAAGAACAGTCAACCTGTCCTTAGCATCCTTAAAACCTGCTGGTGCACTCTCATCAGCCGTTGCTAATGTTTTTCTAGGAACGTAGCGCCAGAACAGAGCTGTTTCATCAGCATTGTAAATTTGTTCAGGACCGAGGTTTTCATCAGATATTATTTTTGCAAATTCATCTATGTAATTTTCAGCTGCTTCATGATCAGCAGAAGCTTTTTCACCACAGATTTTCAGATATTTTATACCATGACGCTTCTTAAATTTATGCAGCCAACCTTCTGAATATTCACACTCAACTTCAATGTTCAGTTCTTCATGGTATATTCTAGCTTGTTTCATGACCATCAAACCAGTCAGTGGCACACGTTCACCTCTTCGTTGTCGAATCCACTCAATCAGCACACGGTCAAGATCTTCATTTTTTGCCCTATGCAATGTTTTCCTACTTTTCATTAGTTTATGGTCATCACTGTCAGTGTAAAACTTCAACAACTTGTCTTTCTGTTTCTTTAAGTCATATACGGTGGTAGTTCCCACACCATATTCTTCAGTAAGACGTCGCACAGACACACCACGATCAAGCTTCTGCAATAACTCCACTTTCTGCGATATCGATAATGAGAGATGCTTCCTTCTCTGCTTCTCACTGTTACCCATAGGGGTATCTGCAGCTCTTTTTAGCATTTTCACAAATCGTAAAAAACCAGCAAATATCTAAGAGAGCAGCAAATATCAAAGAGAGCAGCAGGCGCACGTGTGACAGCACTGAGACACAACTGACGCCTCACACCTGCGTGGGTCAAGCATCGGCTGCGTCGGGTCATGTTTTGCGCCACTTTCGGTTTTCAGAGGTTTTTTGTTTTCGGAAGTGCGGATAAAGGCTGGTACACTATCCCTTATCCGAAAAGGGGGGGGTCGGGGTCGGCGGGGGGTCGGGGGCGGGGGTCGGGGTCGTGCGCACGACTTACGCTGAATGATTTCGGTTTTCGGAAGTGCGGAAAAAGGATACACTATCCCTTATCTGGCTCGGCCTGCAATCTCCTACCCAGGAGGGAACTCAGTGACCCTCTGCCCTGCTCAGCGTAAGTCGTGCGCCACTCTGGTCATGTCGTGCGCACGACTTACGCTGAACGAGAAAACCTTCGGTTTTTAGAGGGTTTCGGTTTTCGGAAGTTTGGCTAAAGGGTAGTCTACCTGTATATATTTGTGGTCATAAACTACCAGACCTTTATTTTGTTGGTCAGTTCCATGCAAAGCAACAATATTTTCCACATTGTTTTGGAAAGGTAGAATGATGGTTGTAATAAGAACACTTACAGAAGAAGGTTATGATTGTGCAGAAAGAGTTTGTGACGTACTGTTGCTGCAAAAGTACACTCCTCAGGTAACAAATATCTTGTATGAACAAAAATGGAAAATGGGTGCACACTACAGGAAATGACAGGGATTCAGAACCTCCTGAGGAAATTCAGCTACTTCCTATTTGATCATATTTTATGGCTAAAAGCAGCGTTAAATTGGTGCAAGCAATAGAATGATTGCTTCTCAACAGGACGATCTAGACATTCAAGTTCCAGGATTTCTGGTCGCTACATTCTATCTGTCTGCCTCAATCAACTGGTTTCAGTCCATACTCGAACCAGGCTGTTAGATGAGATAAATAAGAACAAATTGCATTTTTATAGTGCCCTTACTATAGAAAAAGGAGCCCAAGATGCTTCACAGAAGCTTAATCTGATAAAAATGGAGCCAAAGAGGGAGATATTAGGTGGGATGACTAAAATCTTGGTCAAAGAGGTAGATTTTAAGGAACGTCCTAAAGGGGAAGATGGAGATGGAGAGGCAGAGAGGTTTAGGCATCAATGGTGGGACAATGGGAGCGATGGATGATGGATGCACAAGAGGCCAGATTTGGAGGTTGTAGAGCTGGAGAAGAGATGGGGAGGGCATGGCTATGAAGTGATTTAAACATGAGGATGAGAATGTTAATTTTGACACACTGGGGGCCAGGAGCCAATGTAGAACACTAAGCATAGCCGTGATGGGTGGGCAGTACTTGGTGCGAGATAGGATATGAGCAGCACAGTTTTTGAATGAGCTGAAGTTTATGAAGGGTAGAGGATGGGAGGTCAGCCAGGAGAGCGTTGGAATAGTCAAGTCTAGAGATGATAAAGTCATGGATGAGCATTTCGGCAGCAGATGCACTCAGTCAGAGGCAGAGACGAGCAATATTACGGAGATGGAAGCAGGCAGTCTGTGATGGAGACGATACGGGGTCGGAAACTCAGCTCAACTCGGCACCAAATATAAGGATGAGGTTGCGAACAGTCTGGTTCATCCTGAGACAGTGACTAAGGAAGGAGATGGAATCAGTGGCGAGGGAATGGAGTTTGTGTTAGGAGGTGAAGACGGTGGTTTTGGTCTTCCTAATGAGGTCCAAATGTCTAACAAAGTTGGGATGTTCCATCTTAAAAATGTAAATGAAAGTTCCATTTTTCTCTTTTTGAATCTCACCCCATGTTCATGGAATGGCACTGCCAATGGCAGTGGAGCCAGTTAGTCATGCTGTGCTGTCCTACTACATCCTTGAGGAGGGCGTATAATCTATCTATCTATCTATCTACCTATCTATCTATCTATCTATCTATCTATCTATCTATCTATATATAAAAGACCTCGTCTGTCTGTCTGTTCTCTATACGTTCGAAAGTTATAGAGCGTACCTACACGCGCGTCACATCAAAAGAAAGCTTACGATTACGGACTGGTCATAGGCGTATTTACTTTTCCCTCAGACAAACTTCGTGCCCACGGTATCCCAAAAACGTTCAAAATTCCGCTCATTAAATGGGAAAAGTTCGGCTCATTTGCTCATTAGCATTGAGTGACGTGAAGGTTGACCAATCGTGCGGTCGAACGACCTGACAGTTGACCGACGGTTGACCAATCGCTGCGTCACGGGGGCGGGTTCATTGCGCCTGCGGGCGGGCCATCCTACTGTTGAGTGTTGAGTGACTTGACGATTGACCAATCCTACAGTTCAGTGACCTGACGGTTGACCAATCGGTGCGTGTGTGGGCGGGCCTTATCATTCTGAACCGAGGTGAGTGGCTGCCATCTTGATTCTTCACGATTTTTTCCCCACACTTTCTGTGTGTTAGGGAACTAAGGAAAATAACAATTTATTTGAGTTTTAAATTGTATTTAGCAACAGTAGGAAATGAAGTGATCCCCTGCCCTTCGCCCGGAGGCTCGCCTACTTTGACGGCCGTTTCGAGCGGCTGTGCCGGCGCCGGGCGCGGCCTAGCAGCCCGGGATGCCTGGGCCCTGAGTTGCGGGCTGTGCCGGGAGCCGCCGCGCACAAAACTTCCCCGCGGCGTCAACAGCCCCGCCCCAGAGCCCGACCCAAAGCCACCAGGTCACCGGCCGCGGCGGGCCGTGCCGGGAGCTGCCGCGCACAAAACCTCCCCGCGGCGTCAACAGCCCCGCCCCAGAGCCCGACCCAAAGCCATCAGGTGAGCGGCCGCGGCGGCCCAGTCTCTCTCTCTCTCACACTCCCAATCTCTCTCTCTCACTCCCAATCTCTCTCTCTCACACTTCCAATCTCTCTCTCTCTCACACTCCCAATCTCTCTCTCTCTCTCTCTCTCACAATCTCTCTCTCTCACTCCCAATCTCTCTCTCTCACTCCCAATCTCTCTCTCTCTCACTCCCAATCTCTCTCTCTCACACTCCCAATCTCTCTCTCTCACACTCCCAATCTCTCTCTCTCTCACACTCCCAATCTCTCTCTCTCTCACACTCCCAATCTCTCTCTCTCTCTCACTCTCCCAATCTCTCTCTCTCTCTCTCTCACACTCCCAATCTCTCTCTCTCACACTCCCAATCTCTCTCTCACACTCCCAATCTCTCTCTCACACTCCCAATCTCTCTCTCTCTCTCTCACACTCCCAATCTCTCTCTCTCTCAATCTCTCTCTCTCTCACACTCCCAATCTCTCTCTCACACTTCCAATCTCTCTCTCACACTTCCAATCTCTCTCTCACACTCCCAATCTCTCTCTCACACTCCCAATCTCTCTCTCACACTCCCAATCTCTCTCTCACACTCCCAATCTCTCTCTCACACTCCCAATCTCTCTCTCACACTCCCAATCTCTCTCTCACACTCCCAATCTCTCTCTCACACTCCCAATCTCTCTCTCACACTCCCAATCTCTCTCTCACACTCCCAATCTCTCTCACACTCCCAATCTCTCTCACACTCCCAATCTCTCTCACACTCCCAATCTCTCTCTCACACTCCCAATCTCTCTCTCACACTCCCAATCTCTCTCTCACACTCCCAATCTCTCTCTCACACTCCCAATCTCTCTCTCACACTCCCAGTCTCTCTCTCTCGCACTCCCAGTCTCTCTCTCTCTCACTCCCAGTCTCTCTCTCTCTCACACTCCCAGTCTCTCTCTCTCTCTCACACTCCCAGTCTCTCTCTTTCTCACACACTCCCAGTCTCTTTCTCTCTCTCACACACTCCCAGTCTCTCTCTCTCTCTCTCTCTCTCTCTCTCACACACTCCCACTCTCTCTCTCTCTCTCTCTCTCTCACACACACACTCCCAGTCTCGCGCTCTCTCACTCCCACACTCCCAGTCTCTCTCTCTCTCTCACTCCCAATCTCTCTCTCTCTCACACTCCCAATCTCTCTCTCTCTCACACTCCCAATCTCCCTCTCTCACACTCCCAATCTCCCTCTCTCACACTCCCAATCTCCCTCTCTCACACTCCCAATCTCCCTCTCTCACGCTCCCAATCTCTCTCTCTCACACTCCCAATCTCTCTCTCACTCCCAGTCTCTCTCTCTCACATTCCCAATCTCTCTCTCTCAGTCTCTCTCTCTCACACTCCCAATCTTTCTCTCTCTCACACTCCCAATCTTTCTCTCTCTCACACTCCCAATCTCCCTCTCTCACACTCCCAATCTCTCTCTCTCCCAATCTCTCTCTCTCTCTCTCTCATACTCCCAATCCCCCTCTCTCACACTCCGAATCTCTCTCCCAGCCTCCCAATCTCTCTCTCTCTCATACTCCCAATCTCTCTCTCTCTCACACTCCCAATCGCGCTCTCTCTCATTCCCAGTCTCTCTCTCTAACACACTCCCAGTCTCTCTCTCACACTCCCAATCTCTCTCTCTCACACTTCCAGTCTCTCTCTGTCTCTCTCCCACTCCCAATCTCTCTCTCTCTCTCACTCCCAATCTCTCTCTCTCTCACACTCCCAATCTCTCTCTCTCTCACACTCCCAATCTCTCTCTCTCTCTCTCTCTCACACTCCCAATCACAGAATCACAGAAACCCCACAGTGCAGATAGAGGCCATTTCGGCCCATCGAGCCTGCACCAACACATAGCCCACCCGATCCCCGTAACCCCTACACCAACACATATCCCACTCTATCCCCATAACCCCACGTATTTAATCCCCCTAACACTAAGGGTCAATTTATCATAGCCAATCAACCTAACCCGCACATCTTTGGACTGTGGGAGGAAACTGGAGCACCCGGAGGAAACCCACGCAAACACGGGGAGAATGTGCAAACTCCACACAGTCACCCGAGGCCGGATTCGAACCTGGGTCCCTGGCGCTGTGAGGCAACAGTGCTACCCACTATGCCACCAATCTCTCTCTCACACTCCCAATCTCTCTCTCTCTCTCACACTCCCAATCTCTCTCTCTCTCACATTCCCAATCTCTCTCTCTCTCTCTCACACTCCCAATCTCTCTCTCTCTCTCTCACACTCCCAATCTCTCTCTCTCTCACACTCCCAATCTCTCTCTCTCTCTCACACTCCCAATCTCTCTTTCTCTCACACTCCCAGTCTCTCTCTCTCGCACTCCCAGCCTCTCTCTCTCTCTCACACTCAATTCAATTCCATTCAATTCAAATGCTTTATTGGCATGAAAGTTTACAGGGAACCATGTTGCCAAAGCTTACATAACAAAAAGTACAGTTTTCCAACATTCTGTAGGTGTCAAACAATTTTGACCTTCGTTGGGTACATACAATATTAATTTAAACAATATTAATTTAAACAGTCATTGAACATCGTTGGGTACATTCAGTATTAATTTTAAACAGTCCTCAGGTTGTGACATGTTGTTACATATTTGGCACCAAGGTATGGTCTGTCTCCTTCTCCCAGGACTAATCTTAATTTTGACAGGTCATCCAATTCTTTGAAATCTGGGGTTGTTTGGCTGAGCTTGTCAAATAATATGTTTCTTGTTTTGTTGAATTTTTCGCATTTTAGGAGGAAGTGCATCTCTGTCTCAACCTCGCCGGCCAGACATTGATCACATATTCTATTCTCTCTAGGCTGCCAGGATTTCTTGTATCTTCCTTTTTCAATTGCCAGTTGGTGGTCGCTTAGTCTGTACCTGGTGAGGGTCTGTCTCTGTTTTGTGTCTCTGATGGTCGAGAGATAGTCTGCCAGTTTATATTCTCTTTTTAGGGCCCGGTAACATTCTAATCTGCTTTGGCTTTTGGTTATTTTGTTCCAATGTTCCAGGTAGATTTCTTTGCATTGTTTAATGATTTGGTTCACTCGGATTGGTGTTTGGACGGCAGTGTTGGTCTGGGACTGGTCAGGGTCCGGCTGAGTAGGAGTACTTAGTTTCAGTAGCAGCTGACTCAGGGGACACTTTTCTGGGTTTAGCTCTTGGGTCTGGAAGGCTTTAAAATGAAGGGTGTCTGGGGAGCTAGATTTGAGGTGATTTAGGAAGTTTAGTGCTCGTTTTTGGATGTTTATTATCAGTGGGTATCTGCCTAGTTCGGCTCTGCATGCATTTGTTGGTGTTTTCCTTTGGGTGCGAAGAATGCTTAGGCAAAATTCTGCATGTAGGGCTTCTATTGTGTGTTTTTTCCCATTTAGTGTAGCTATGGTGATTGAGCGGGCCCCATACTTCACTACCGTACAGCGCAATGGGCAGGATTATGCTGTCAAATATTTTGAGCCAGATTTTGATTGGGATTTGGATGTTGTAGAATTTTCTTTTTATTGCATATAGGGCTCTTCGGGCTTTTTCTTTTAGTGCATTCACTGCTATGCTGAAGCTCCCTGATGCTGTAATGGTTAGACCAAGGTAAGTGTAGCTCATAGTGTGTCCTATGATGGTATCACTGAGAGTAAACTGGTATTTGTTTTCCTGACACCTGGGCCTTTTTTGAAAAATCATGATGTTGGTTTTCTTTAGATTTACTGTTAGGGCCCAATTTTGGCAGTATTTGTCGAGTAGGTCTAATTGTTGCTGTAATCCCTGTTCTGTGGGAGACAGCAGAACCAGGTCGTCCGCATAGAACAGGGATTTCACTTCTCCATCCAGGAGACACAGACCCGGTGACTCGCTTTGCTCCAGCATGTCTGCTAATTCATTTATGTATATGTTGAACAGGGTCGGGCTCAAATTGCAGCCCTGCCGGACGCCTCTTCTCTGGGTGAAGAAACCGGTGCGTTTGTCTCCAATTTTGACACCGCATTTATTTTTCAGATACATCGATTTAATAAGGTCATAGACTTTGCCCCCTATTCCACACTGAAGAAGTTTATAATAGAGCCCTTCGTGCCAGATAGAGTCAAAGGCTTTCTTGAAGTCAATGAAACAAGCGAATATTTTCCCATTTTTTGTTTGGTGTATATGTTTTTTAATGAGAGTGTGAAGGGTATAGATATGGTCGGTGGTGCGGTGTTTTGGAAGAAAGCCTATTTGATTTTTTCTAAGGATATTATGTTTGTTAAGAAAATCCAGTAATCTACTATTTAGAATACTGCAGAATAACTTCCCTAGACAACTGTTGACACAGATGCCGCGGTAGTTATTTGGGTCTGATTTGTTTCCACTTTTATATATGGGAGAGATGAGTCCTTGGCACCAGATATCGGGAAAACAGCCTGAACGTAATATGATGTTGAATAACTTGAGTACAGCACCCTGCATCTCCATATTGCTGAACTTGAGCATTTCATTTTTGATGTTGTCTGGACCACAGGCTTTCTTTAGGTGGAGAGATTTTGTTTTTGTGGCCAGTTCTTTCCATGTGATTGGGGAGTCTAGAGGGTTTTGGTTGTCTTTAATTGTTGCTTCTAATGTGTGGAGTTTTTCTGTGACATGATGTTGACTTGGGTTTGTTTCGTTTATTGGGATGTCTTTGTAGAGGTTTTCAAAATGTGTTCTCCAGATGTCGCCATCTTGGATTGGTAATGCTTGCAATTGTGTTGTACTCAGGTTATTCCACATATCCCAGAATTGATTTGGATTAATGGAGTTTTCAATTTCTTCGAGTATTTTGTGGGTATAATTTTGTGTTTTGTTCCTGATGGTGTGTTTATATCTTTTGAGGGTCTCATTGTATCTAATACGTAGGTCTGGATTGTTTGGTTGGCGATGCTTTTGGTTTGATATTTTTCTCAGGTCTTTTCTGGCATTTTTGCATTCGTGGTCAAACCATTTCTCATTTTTATTTTGTCTTTTGTAACGTTTTGTAACGTTTCCTCTTCTGTTTCACAAGGTCGGCTTTTACAGCTGCCTCATGGAAGATCATATTTATATCATCTATGGCCATGTTTACACCATCTCTGGTGATCTCATATAGATTTTCTTTAAATTTTGATATTTTACTTGTGAGATCAGATGAATTTAGTGCTGTAGAGATCAGGTGAATTTAGTGCTGTGATGAATTTATCTCCACTGTCTGGGGCCCATCTGTATGTCTGGTTTATTTTATGGAGCTTACTGGGTTCCTTTTTTGTGTCTGTAGTTTGGGCAGAAAGTTTAAGGTACACATTTATTTGGTTATGGTCTGAGAGGGGGGATTGCTGCCTGACAGTGAATGCGTTGATATCGCAGGGGTCCAGGTCAGTGATTGTATAATCCACCACACTAGACCCAAGAGTTGAGGAATATGTGAGTCTCCCTAAGGAGTCCCCTCTGAACCTACCGTTAACTATGTACAGGCCTAAGGCTCGGCAGAGTTGCACTACCTCCCTACCGCTTTTATTTATTTCACAGTCAAGGTTGTTCCGATTTGCGATGGCTGGTGTGACATATAAAGGGGTCTGGCCAAACACATGGTGGTTGCCCTGTGGGTCTATGAAGTCAGGTTCACATCCGGTCCTTGCATTTAGGTCCCCACATAGTAGCACCTTTCCTTTGGCCTGGAAATGGCTGATTTCCATGTGGAGAGTATCAAATAACTCCTCTTCAAAATATGGCGATTCTATTGGAGGTATGTAGATCGCACATAAGTAGACATCTTTTTTTGTTATTCCTATATTTTTATCTAATTTTAGCCATACATGTGATTTTCCCTGTTTTATCGGTGAGATGTGTTTGTCCAGTTCTCCTTTATACCACACCAAGATTCCCCCGGAGGTTCTGCCCTTGCGTGTCTTAGTGTTCTTTACTGAGGGCACAATGATTTCATGGTACATTGGAGGACAGTGGGTGGGCATGTCCTTTTGGCACCATGTTTCTGTTAACACAATTATATCAATGTCTTTTATAGCTTTTTGGAATTCAGGGTCTGTACTCTTCATCCCAAAAGTTGAGGAGCGGAGACCCTGGATATTCCAGCAGCTTATGTGGAAAGAACACTCCCAGTCTCTCTCTCTCTCTCTCTCTCTCTCTCTCTCTCTCTCTCAAACACTCCCACCCTCTCTCTCTCTCTCTCTCTCTCTCTCACTCACACATTCCCACACTCTCTCTCACACACTCCCAGTCTCTCTCTCTCTCTCTCTCTTTCTCACACTCCCAGTCTCTTTCTCTCTCACACACTCCCAATCTCTTTCTCTCTCTCTCTCTCACACACACTCCCACTCTCTCTCTCTCTCTCTCTCTCTCACACACTCCCACTCTCTCTCTCTCACACACTCCCAGTCTCTCTCTCTCACTCTCACACACTCCCACTCTCTCTCTCTCTCTCTCTCTCTCTCAAACACTCCCATCCTCTCTCTCTCTCTCTCTCTCTCTCTCTCTCTCTCTCTCTCTCTCACACGCCCACTCTCTATCTCTCACACACTCCCAGTCTCTTTCTCTCTCTCACACACTCCCAGTCTCTCTCTCTCTCTCTCTCTCACTCCCACACTCCCAGTTTCTCTCTCTCTCACTCCCAATCTCTCTCTCTCTCACACTCCCAATCTCTCTCTCTCTCTCTCTCACTCCCAATCTCTCTCTCACACTCCCAATCTCTCTCTCTCACACTCCCAATCTCTCTCTCTCACACACTCCCAATCTCTCTCTCTCTCTCACACTCCCAATCTCTCTCTCTCACATTCCCAATCTCTCTCTCACACTCCCAATCTCTCTCTCTCACACTCCCAATCTCTCTCTCTCTCACACTCCCAGTCTCTCTCTCTCTCACACTCCCAGTCTCTCTCTCTCTCTCACACTCCCAGTCTCTCTCTCACACTCCCAATCTCTCTCACTCTCACACTCCCAGTCTCTCTCTCTCTCACACTCCCAGTCTCTCTCTCTCTCACACTCCCAGTCTCTCTTTCTCACACTCCCAGTCTCTCTCTCTCACACTCCCAATCTCTCTCTCTCACACTCCCAATCTCTCTCTCTCACACTCCCAATCTCTCTCTCTCACACTCCCAATCTCACTCTCTCACACTCCCAATCTCTCTCTCTCACACTCCCAATCTCTCTCTCTCCCACACTCCCAGTCTCTCTCTCTCTCTCACACTCCCAGTCTCTCTCTCTCTCTCTCTCTCACACTCCCAATCTCTCTCAGTTCAGTTCAGTTCAGTTCAAATGCTTTATTGGCATGAAAGTTTACAGAGAACCATA
>NC_140987.1:214653107-214655607 GCF_052327205.1 Somniosus microcephalus
TCTCTCTCACACTCCCAATCTCTCTCTCTCACACTCCCAATCTCTCTCTCTCACACTCCCAATCTCTCTCTCTCACTCCCATCTCTCTCTCTCTCACACTCTCAATCTCTATCTCTCACACTCCCAGTCTCTCTCTCACACTCCCAATCTCTCTCTCTCTCACACTCCCAATCTCTCTCTCTCACACTCCCAATCTCTCTCTCACACTCCCAATCTCTCTCTCTCTCTCTCTCTCTCTCTCACACTCCAATCTCTCTCTCACTCCCAATCTCTCTCTCTCACACTCCCAATCTCTCTCTCTCTCACACTCCCAATCTCTCTCTCTCACACTTCCAATCTCTCTCTCTCACACACTCCCAATCTCTCTCTCTCTCACTCCCAATCTCTCTCTCTCTCTCACACTCCCAATCTCTCTCAAACTCCCAATCTCTCTCTCTCTCACACTCCCAATCTCTCTCTCTCTCACACTCCCAATCTCTCTCTCTCTCACATTCCCAATCTCTCTCTCTCACACTCCCAATCTCTCTCTCTCTCTCTCTCACACTCCCAATCTCTCTCTCTCTCTCTCTCACACTCCCAATCTCTCTCTCTCTCACACTCCCAATCTCTCTCTCTCTCTCACACTCCCAATCTCTCTCTCACACTCCCAATCTCTCTCTCACGCTCCCAATCTCTCTCTCACGCTCCCAATCTCTCTCTCACACTCCCAATCTCTCTCTCTCTCACACTCCCAATCTCTCTCTCTCTCACACTCCCAATCTCTCTCTCTCTCACACTCCCAATCTCTCTTTCTCTCACACTCTCACACACTCCCACTCTCTCTCTCTCTCTCTCTCTCAAACACTCCCATCCTCTCTCTCTCTCTCTCTCTCTCTCACACGCCCACTCTCTATCTCTCACACACTCCCAGTCTCTTTCTCTCTCTCACACACTCCCAGTCTCTCTCTCTCTCTCTCACTCCCGCATTCCCAGTCTCTCTCTCTCTCACTCCCAATCTCTCTCTCTCTCACACTCCCAATCTCTCTCTCTCTCTCTCTCTCTCACTCCCAATCTCTCTCTCTCTCACACTCCCAATCTCTCTCTCTCACACTCCAATCTCTCTCTCTCACACTCCCAATCTCTCTCTCTCACACTCCCAATCTCTCTCTCTCACACTCCCAATCTCACTCTCTCACACTCCCAATCTCTCTCACACTCCCAATCTCTCTCTCTCCCACACTCCCAGTCTCTCTCTCTCTCTCTCACACTCCCAGTCTCTCTCTCTCTCTCTCTCTCACACTCCCAATCTCTCTCTCTCTCTCACTCCCAATCTCTCTCTCTCACTCCCAATCTCTCTCTCTCACTCCCAATCTCTCTCTCTCTCACACTCTCAATCTCTATCTCTCACACTCCCAGTCTCTCTCTCTCACACTCCCAATCTCTCTCTCTCACACTCCCAATCTCTCTCTCTCTCACACTCCCAATCTCTCTCTCTCTCTCACTCCCAATCTCTCTCTCTCTCTCTCTCTCTCACACTCCCAATCTCTCTCTCTCTCACACTCCCAATCTCTCTCTCTCACACTCCCAATCTCTCTCTCTCACACTCCCAATCTCTCTCTCTCTCTCACACTCCCAATCTCTCTCAAACTCCCAATCTCTCTCTCTCTCACACTCCCAATCTCTCTCTCTCTCTCACATTCCCAATCTCTCTCTCTCACACTCCCAATCTATCTCTCTCTCTCACACTCCCAATCTCTCTCTCTCTCTCACACTCCCAATCTCTCTCTCTCTCTCTCTCTCTCTCTCACACTCCCAATCTCTCTCTCTCTCTCTCACACTCCCAATCTCTCTCTCTCTCTCTCACACTCCCAATCTCTCTCTCTCACACTCCCAATCTCTCTCTCTCTCACGCTCCCAATCTCTCTCTCACACTCCCAATCTCGCTCTCACACTCCCAATCTCTCTCTCTCTCACACTCCCAATCTCTCTCTCTCTCACACTCCCAATCTCTCTCTCTCTCACACTCCCAATCTCTCTTTCTCTCACACTCCCAGTCTCTCTCTCTCACACTCCCAATCTCTCTCTCTCTCTCTCACACTCCCAATCTCTCTCTCTCTCTCTCACACTCCCAATCTCTCTCTCTCTCTCTCCCAATCTCTCTCTCTCTCTCTCTCTCTCTCTCACACTCCCAATCTCTCTCTCTCTCTCACACTCCCAATCTCTCTCTCTCTCACACTCCCAATCTCTCTCTCACACTCCCAATCTCTCTCTCTCTCACACTCCCAATCTCTCTCTCCCACTCCCAGTCTCTCTCTCTCTCCCACACTCCCAGTATCTCTCTCTCACACTCCCAATCTCTCTCTCTCTGACACTCCCAATCTCTCTCTCTCACACTCCCAGTCTCTCTCTCTCACACTCCCAGTCTCTCTCTCTCACACTCCCAGTCTCTCTCTCACACACTCCCAGTCTCTCTCTCACACACTCCCAGTCTCTTTCTCTCTCTCACACACTCCCAGTCTCT
>NC_140987.1:214658107-214659153 GCF_052327205.1 Somniosus microcephalus
TAAACAGTCTTTGTACTTCATTTGGTACGTTCAATATTAATTTTAAACAGTCTTAATTTTAAACAGTCCTCAGGTTGTGACATGTTGTTACATATTTGGCCCCAAGGTATGGTCTGTCTCCTTCTCCTAGGACTAATCTCAATTTTGACAGATCATCCAATTCCTTGAAATCTGGGGTTGTTTGGCTTAGCTTGTTGAATAATATGTTTCTTGATGTGTTGAATTTTTCGCATTTTAGGAGGAAATGCATTTCTGTTTCAACCTCGATCGCATATGATCTCTCTCTCTCTCTCTCTCTCTCTCACACACTCCCAGTCTCTCTCTCTCTCACTCCCACACTCCCAGTCTCTCTCTCTCTCTCTCTCACACTCCCAATCTCTCTTCTCTCACTCACTCCCAATCTCTCTCTCTCACACACTCCCAATCTCTCTCTCTCACACTCCCAGTCTCTCTCTCTCACACTCCCAGTCTCTCTCTCACACACTCCCAGTCTCTTTCTCTCTCTCACACACTCCCAGTCTCTCTCTCTCTCTCTCTCTCACACTCTCACACACTCCCACTCTCTCTCTCTCACACACTCCCACTCTCTCTCTCTCTCTCTCTCACACACTCCCAGTCTCTCTCTCTCTCACTCCCACACTCCCAGTCTCTCTCTCTCTCTCTCTCTCTCTCACACTCCCAATCTCTCTTCTCTCACTCACTCCCAATGCTCTCTCTCTCACACACTCCCAATCTCTCTCACACTTCCAGTCTCTCTCTCTCTCTCTCACACTCCCAATCTCTCTCTCTCTCTCACACTCCCAATCTCTCTCTCTCTCACACTCCCAATCTCTCTCACACTTCCAGTCTCTCTCTCACACTCCCAATCTCTCTCTCTCTCTCTCTCACACTCCAATCTCTCTCTCTCTCTCTCTCTCTCACTCCCAGTCTCTCTCTCTCACACTCCCAGTCTCTCTCTCTCACACTCCCAATCTCTCTCTCTCACACTCCCAGTCTCTCTCTCACACACTCCCAGTCTCTCCCTCACACACTCCCAGTCTCTCTCT